>NC_091530.1:5866672-6182090 GCF_041682495.2 Bombus fervidus | reverse complement strand
GGCTTAAGAAACATAGTCGAGTTGAAAAAGTTAGCTTCAACTTTGAGGACACGGTTAAGCGGCTTAAAATAAACGATGCTTAACTACTTACTAATGCGATTAAGTTTTCTTCGCGAGGTATTGCCTACAGTTTGGCATGATTATTCTCCAGGTGCAGTGTCACAGAGTTTTGCGAAAGAAGAGGTAGCTTTGCAAGTTAGCAGAGTCGAAATAAATCCGCTGAAACGAGCGAGAACGTTTCTGTTATAAGCTACGGGAAATCGTATCGTAACCCTTTTCTCGATTCTGATTAATGTCGTTTACATTGTACAAGAAATTTGTCGCTCTTTCGAATTACTAAACTTCAACGACACGATATTTGATGACTCGTAACGATTCACATCCTCGTTCGTAACTATCGGGACACCTACTCGTGCAAAACGCAATAATTCTCCTAGTAGATTCAGAAATCATTTGTCAGACGTAAAAGAAGAATAATGAACTTAGCGATCCTTACAATTTATCAACTGCCTGAATGTTATCAAAACAGTTTCAAGTGAAATTTGAATCTGATTTGTGAGATCGTTCGTACGACGTAACGATAAATGCAAAGAACAATAAATAGACTGGATAATATGAAATCGATTAAATCGATGACTGCAACGCGATCGATATAATATCGTACAAGATTTAATTGGCCAGGTCGTTATAGTATTTCTTTACGAGCAAATAATTTATAATTAACGATTCAAATTGCCTTAAAATACTTTCCATTAAAAGATGAGCCGATCAAAACGAAGAAGCATTTAGAGATTATTCTTCTACGTGGGCATCAAGTCCATGAATCAAGCAAACTTTTATGACTACATAACGAAAGGCTAGCTCGTTATTCGGGAGAATTATGCGTGCCGATTTATCGAATCAATTTTTTCTTCCTACTCTCGCGGGAGCAATTTCAACTGTTACGCGCCAACAATCGAGCGCGAAATATTTTTAACCGGTACATCGAGAAGGATGAGCAAGTATTCATTCGGTAAAATAAATCCTCCCAAACGGCCGGCAAGTAGCCGTAAATTAAAAAAGCACAGCGGCGCGGATCGGAAATCTGCGAGCCCCGAGTTAATGTTGAACAGTTGGAGCTCCCTGTGCCATGATATTAAAAAAATAACGTGTATGTATGCGATCTATAAATAACGTGGTCGGATGAAAATGATCTTTAGCAATGATACACGTTCTTATAGACGCGAGGAGTAAGCGCGCGGGTAATTGGAGACGCGATAAAAGCGAGAAACAAAAAAAAAAAAAAAAGAAAAAGATGAAGAAAAAAAAAGAAAGAAGAAAAAAGGAAGACGTTCTGACTATTACCGTCACAGGTTCCGTCACGCCATGAATTTTTTAACAGTGTAGCCACGTCTCGAGCCTTCCGCGTCATTTTTCTCTCAGTCAGTACTTACATTACATATCGGTGTCATTGACGTTCGTAATTTCTCTACACGTGTTTGTTTATCCGACTTCGACTCTTCGGTTGCGCATTTTGTATCTCTAATTCATTCGATTGTATTCACACTGTTTCTGCCATACTTACTCTGACTGTCTTTTCTCTCTGTCTCTATCTGTCTATCTTGTTCGACTTTTCACTTTGTGTTCAAAAAAAAAAAAAAAAAAAAAATAAAAAAAAGAAAAATATCGAACATCCGACGAACCTGGAGGAGGGGAGGGGGGCAAAGAAAGAAACGATACGTCGCGCGAACACGAGATATAAACACGTAAAGCAGAGTCTCAATGTGTGTCGGATTAAAAATCGTCGCGTGACACGTCCGTTGAACCGAATGAACAGGAGATTGTTTCAAACGAGAGAGAGAGAAAAAAAAAAGAAGAAGAAAAGAACAAATAGAAATTAACACATTAGAGAGAAAAGAGAAGAAAAAAAACAAAAGAAAGAAAAGAAAATAAGAGGTACAACCGTCTGCCACATGTAATTTACGTACGATTTCCGTACTATTAATATCTCTCCGTTTAGCCGCTGTAGATAGACACCTTTATTTACCCGATACCCAAATACCCGTGCCATTCAGAATTCCAGGTAGACTTTATTAATTTAGAGACATATATATGAGATACGTAACAACAATATTACAGATACTTGCTAATACCGATAGCTAGTGTGTACTTGTGCAACCAGCCGCTAAAAGTTCGTTTCAGATTTTTAACCTTACTTATATTTAGAGATTATTATTACATTATATTATATATTATATACATACATATATATATATATATTTACGCTTTGCCGTTTTATTTTATCTTTCTCCATTTTTCTTTTTTTTTTTTTTTTTTTTGGTTTCTCCGTTTTCTTTGTCTCCTGGTTTTTTTTTGTCCGAATAAACGTCAACCGTGACATTCTGCAACGACAGGTACATATATTTCGCCGCGGCTCTATTAGTTTCACTTTTCGTCATGTTGCAACCGACGTAACTGAATTGAAATTTAAAAATTACGTTTCGCGCATACGGTGTATCTTTGTGTTGGAGTACGACGCAGACGTACGGCGCGTTATCCGATACGATAAATTCTTATTTATGATAGCGAACTCGCGAGTGCATCAGAGTGTCGTTAGATACGTACAGTGGTTGAATAACGACGAATCAACGAGGCGAAGTTTAGCTCGATGAGATGGTAATTCTCGTCTGCATCGGATCTTCGAAGCAAACGACACGTATTCCAAACGAAAAACGAATATCAATGTCGATTTTCTTTTTACCGATTCTGTTCCGTACTGGATGTTTCAGAAGAATTGGACACGAGTTCGTGTACATTTCCATGCGCGACAGAACAAGAATGCTGAAACGTATCTTTGCATATTTTTCTTGGCGATACTCTTCGGGTTGATTTGTTTGTCAATACGTACATCTTATTTATTTTTCTTGCCGTTTATCATCATTTTATTTGGAACTCTTCCTATTGCTCGTATCGTGCGGATAGTTTCCGAAGAGATGGTACTTTGTTGTCCTGTAACGGTACAACGATCGTTTTAATTTACAATTCCAAACTGATTCGTCCGGTCTATCGCAACGATTGAATTTACTGAATTTCAGTTCGATCACGCGTCGACGTTGATATTCGTTCACGGATATATGCGTGGGAAGAAAAGTTTGCTGTATATTAAGAAGCTTGAAGAATGCTGGAAAGTAGAGTTTGAGAACAGGTTGTTGCTTATGTATTTTGTCTAATAAAATTTCCACTATATTTGTCCAAACTTCTTGTTCTCAAACATACGTATATCGTTTGTAGTCAAAATTTTGTTCGATATATTCCATATCCGTTGGTAACGTCGATCGTAACACGAAACACGGCATATGACGAGAATTTATTCACGTAAACGACAATTTTATTATCCACAGACATTAATCTAAAAATTTTCCTTTTACTATCAGAATTCAATTAATGCAATTTTTCTTCCGCAATTTTTATTACTATCGCCGTACAGTTTTTCCTTACAGTTTATACACGCAGCTTGTGTAATATTCGCTTGGTAACAACGTATATATAATATATACAAGTTACATGACACACGTACGCCTGTTTGTTTTCTCTCGTCCGAATACAGGATACACGGCATTTGTACAAATGGACAGACACCGCCGATCTTGCAGAATGTGACTGTACAAGCTTCGAGTGACAGTTGTTTTTGCTGTTCACCCGATATACCTGCTTAAACGCCCCGCCCGCCAAGTGTCTTCGTTCTCCTAGAGTCAATTGTTATTTTTAATCGAAACGAATCGTTCGATTCGGCCGTGTCTTCTTTTATAAAACGTCTGTCATCGAATCGTATAATTCGTCGCTCGATATCCGTCGGTTCGATTCGCTTATTTATTTATTCGATTATCAATCGATCCTTGTTATTATCGCCAGCCGTTTGTGGAAGTATTTGTTAAGAAGAATTTCATAAGTCGAATGTTTTTTTTTTCTTTTTTCTAGCGACACGAGAAAAGAATTTGAGTTTGTCATTTGAGACGGATGCGTTTGTCGATCTTCCAAACGGTTGATCGCATATTTTGCGACTTTTGTTGCGCTATGCGACGATATCTGAGGTGGACGGTCGCCGGTTGAAAATTAGAAAGGGAATTTAAAATATTCAATTTAGATGTGGAATAAAAGGAAAGCGATATTAGTTCGGAAGATATTGTTAAAAGATCGAGGCCTATTTAGGTTAATCGAAACCGATAACTGTACTCTGCCTGGGCTTTTACCCTTTCACGGCGCAATAAAGCGACCAAGAATGCAGAATGAATAATTTCAAAATGATCTCTTGCGCTTCTACCGTCGAAAGAGCAACGTATTTTTCAACCTTCCATAAGAAATAAATATTAATGATAGTGTTACGTACGCGACGTTTAATATACTCACGGTGCTATACCACTTTCCTTCTCTGTTTGTCTCTTTCGCGTTACATCACGAAAAGGTTAAACCACGCAAGAGGACCACGAACGCCATAAAAAGAATTTTTCAGCCACCTAAATACTTTCAAAGAAAACAGCCGTGTTGAACGTTCGCCGCGACTCAGCCTGTACGTAGTATAGTTTACCTGAAACTATACGATACCCGTTTCAACCAGTTTCCGCTAAAATCAACATTAACAAAGTCGTGGAAATAGTTCCCAGCGACGCTGTCCATTTCACGTGGAAACAGTTTAAAAGCTCGGTCATCGAACAAACAGTCGACGCAAATACTTAGCCTTAGCAGTCTCGACGAACTAGACAGCGCCTGCACCATAATCCGAAGTTTCCTTAAATACGTATTCAATCTCAGTTTCTATTCTAGCTCGGAGGTAATTTTCCTGGCGATGAACAATGCGCTAACTAACGCAGTGGCGAACGGCGGCCGCAATTCCGCCTGGAAATTACCGCTTAAAATATTCACGGCCATATTCGAACCGACATCCAAAGCGCCGCTTAAGGGATTACGTAACCCGGATACGTATTTTTACCATAGCTTTACATTCGAATCGCGCCGGCCGTTTTCTCCGTTGTACCTACAACCTGCCCCGCAGAAGAAGATCGATACTATACAAATTCAACGCCTGTTCGGGTTTTCGTGCTCTCACGGGTTTATATACTCTCACTCGACAAAGTATTTCCACGCTCGCCATAAACAATTTTTATGCATATATCGCGCTCATTCTGAAACTTTTTGAAATTTCATTAAGCACGGCGAGACAGGACTGTCGTGATCGTATTGTTAAGTAACAAATTTGAAGTCAATTTCGAGGTGTATACGTCGTATGTGTAATATCTTGTAATTACGTATTGTGTACATATACGTGCGCGTGTTATATATTAATACGTTTCGATATATCGGGTGTCGGGAACAAAATTATAGTACGTGTTAACGAGATCAGGTAGACAGTAAAATTTCGTACGAACTTATGTCCGAAAATGCTTTGTTAAAGAGTTATAAGCGTTCGAGAATTTCTGGGGAAGTTGTTCTTTGTTTGAGGAAAACGCGATAGAAACGGAAGATTTCGCAGTGTATTCAAAATACATTTACTAAAATCTCTGTATCAGCAAGAATATTCGAAAGAATTTGACACTCTTCGTGACATCAACGTTTATTACAACTTCCAAAACGCTTAATAGAAGCTTAAGAACGCATATAATTCCTCGATAAAGCATCTTCGGACACAAATTTGTACGAAGCTTCCTTTGATCTGTTTGGCTTCGGCGACACGTAGTATGAATTTTGCCCGATCTTCTCCGACACCCTGTATATACGTCGATATATCTAATACGGTTAATATCACACCGACGTAATCGTAAAACCGATTCGACCAATATACCACGACAGTCGTGTTCCGTCATATCGTTAACTAAAAATTTCCAAATGTTTTACATTTACAACACTTGATACGTTGCACAAGAGCATAGACGCAAGCAACAACGAAAAGGTTCGGTCGAATCGAGTGGATGTAAAAAGTACGTGGACAGATCGTTCGAAATCGAGCGAAAGGCAAAGGGAAAACGAGATATCTGGCCCTAAGAAAAATTCGTAGAAATGTGAAAGAAAGAAGAAACGAAGACGCTTTACGGTGTGTGTGGCGACCGGTATATCCCTTGTCCCCAATTTCTTTCTCGTTCGTCGTTCAACGCGGTGATACTTTAGGCCAGCGGATTGTCTCGGTTGCAGCATCCTAGGGATGTACCTGTTCGGGGGTAAGTTTTGCATGTGGGCGGACCGGAGTCGGCCCTGCACCTGTGCCGAGGTGGTCTCGCGGCACCCAATGTGTCGCTGTGATCGCAAACATTTCAACGACATCGTCTGGGCACTTGTCACGGTCTTTCAGGTACCACTGTTCCCCACTCTCTTACACCGAAAAAAAAAAAGATAAAAAATAAAAATACACTACTGTATATGCGCTAAGTATTTATATATGCACATGGTATTTCTATATCTACACCTATATCTATAATCTTTAATCTTTATCTATGCCTATAATCTATTACTATTTCCATCTCCATCTCTATGTCTATTGTTCTATCTATATATCTATATGTCTATGTTGATGTCTGTGTCCACCTATATCTCTATATCCAGATAACTATGATCTGCATCTGTACCTGTAACTCTGTATCTATATCTATATTTATCCATATCTATATCTATATACGTATATGTACGTGTCACATGATATTATGTACAGTTTTCTCTGGCTTTTTCGCTCCATCGCGTTTCCAGCTCATTTTCTTGATATCGCGCGATCGAAATATATGCATATACGGACATCCTTTACTTTTTGTCCTATCCATATTCTCTCTTTCTTCCTTACTCTATTTCTCTCTATCTCTATCTCTCTCTCTCTCTGTTTCCATTCTTTCTGTTTCTCCTTTTTCTCTCCGTTCTTTCTCTTCCTCTATGCCCATCTTTGCTCTATACACGGCTTAATTAACAACGCGTTCGTAACAGATCAGCAACGCGTCGACGAGTTTCTCTCTCTCCGCCGCCGAGTTTCTTCTTTTCTTTTTTTGTTTTTTTTTTTTGTTCTAACCGATACGTTTTTTCCTCTGGAAGTTTTTCATTCTCGGTTACTTTCCCTTCGGATCGTCGAAGGCTCGTCGGTGATTTCTCGCGACTGCCGATAGAATTAAACGGAGAGTGAATAACGATTTGTTTGTCGCGGCGATTAACACGGTTCGTTGTCGGCCCGAGAGCAGTTAATCGATTACACGGATTACGTTACGCTGTCGCGTATCATCGTCTTACCCTTTTTCAATAAATAACCGTACGTTGTTGTGATGCTCGTTGCCATGTTATAGAGACGCCGCGGCGAGAAAGATCAAAATAAAATCACGTTTGCCGAGAAGAACGCGGAGAGAACGCAGAGAGAAATTCGCGATTAAGCGGGCGCAAGTAACTGACATCCCATAGAGTAAGAATATCGACCGGATACTGATCGTACATTGCTATCTTTCATCTGTCTTCTCCTCTTTTTCTTTTCGTTCCCTTCAACTTATCACAATGTGTAGAACTAGCGGATAACGATGATTTACATAAGCTAGTTCCTATTTCTAAGAATACACGAACGATTTTATTATTACTATTAAGAGCAATTAAATAGCAGATTCAACAAGACAGAATAACTTTCTAGCTTCAATACTTTTGTTTGTCGTGAATATAGAAACATTCTGTTTTGCCTATCGTTTGAAGCGTAACCACCGATCGCTTGCGTCGTATATAAACAGGCATTTCCCATTTTCCTTTTTACATAGATCTTGACGCAGGAAGATTGGAACGTCGTGTTGTTCAATGGTATGCAGAAAACGTCTCATTGGGCGGCCCTCTACTTCGTCGCGTTGATGACATTCGGCAATTACGTCCTCTTCAATCTGCTCGTCGCCATTCTCGTCGAAGGATTCTCCTCCGAGGTACGTTTGTCGCTAATTTACGTTCATTTGCTGGACAATTCCGGTCCAGACCAGAATCATTAACCGCATTACTAACCACATAGAGTGACTGAAATTTGATCGAGAATTTATCGTAAATCCACCCTCTAATTAATTAAACGAATTTCCTTTATCCGAATCAAGTCTAGCAATTAAGAGTCTAACGATTAAAACTGTGACATCGAGTATCTAGTATTTTCCTGTCGTCTATCGTAACGTATAAATCGATTTGTAGTTGCAGGAAATTGAATAAAATTCGCGAATATTTTACAACTCGATTATACTCTATCGATCATCGATATAAATGTTATACTTTGAGTCAGTTCGTTCGGTTACTCGCTGTGTACGGCGAGTTACGGAATGTTATAAATATGGAAACATGAACTTTTCCAGAGAAATGAAAGAAGAGAGCGAGAACAGAGAGAGATGGCGAGACTCGCGGCGAAAGAAGCAGGGATGGGCAGCGACGATGGTTCCTCGAGAATATCGAGATCTCACTCGATTACTGATAGCGACACTTACACACAGGTAAGAACATCAATGTTGATTAATCATCGATAGTAACCACGCGACCGCTGATCGCAGAATCCAACAGAATTTCCAAAATGTTTCGACATATAATTAAAAATAAGTCTCGTAGGACGATAGGATCTGGAGAATCGTAAAATAATTGTAAGATCGTAGGATCCGAATGGGAGAAAAAATATCGATGAAAAAGAAAAATTAATCGAATCCTTGTGATTCCCATTCGTTTAAAAAAGAGTGAAAAAAAAAGAAACTTGCAAAAGAGACGTTGTAATTCTCTAAATTTCAACAATTGGACGGTGCCCTTGGATAGAAAATATCCCCTAAAGTAACTTGAACAAATAGATTCACCTTGGAATTTTTCTCTGTAAACATAGCGAGATCTCGTACGGATCGTCTTATATTCTCTGGGATAAATTAATCATGCAAACAACAGCTGGTCCATAACCGAAAAAGCCAAAAATATTCGAAGTACAGTATGAGAACCTACAGGTTCGTCACGAGGTTCTTGCATCTTTCTCCTCTTCGAGCTTTATCGATCATCTCGGGTTATGTATACGTACAGGTTTGCGAAATATTCTGTGCAAGAAGCAATTTGTTGGAAGAAGAGAGGGTAAAGAGCAATCTATCAAAGAAGCTTTATTTATCGATCAGTGGACAGCCCCTATCACCATTAATCAAATTAAAATATATAAAGCACGCGTCTGCTTAAAATCTTCTAGTAAAAAAAAATTACTTGCATCGCTAAGGAAGACATAAATCAAACAATACTTTAGTTTTATACAGGATAAAATGTTTACTTTTCTTAGGAAATCGCCGAGTTTAGAATTTCAGGTTCCTCGAATGCTGCATTTACTTTCGTTGTTTCGACACAACGAGAGTACAGGTATTTGCAAGAACAAATATTTTCAGATATAAAATGGGAGGAATTGGGACGATGTCAAAAATATTTCACTATTTCCATCCTATTTCATATTCTAATCCTTAAACATTTTGCATAGCCATCCACCTGATCTTTATTCTGATTTTACTAAGATTTTCAGTTTAGTTTCATTTTACTTTCCATTTTGATTCCGCGTTAACTTTCATTTTGACACCATTTTGCTTCCATTTTGCTTCTCGTGAATTTCCTAGAGGTTTGCTCCGTTTGCTTGTAATATGTTCTTGACGCGAGTATACATTATAGAAAGCTGCAACGAATAATTCATCTTTCGTGATACATGAAAATGATACGCCCATCTTTACGAATTTATCATCTTGAAGTATCCTCGTACAAGCGACTATCTGATCTAAAAATGAACTCCGCTTGTTTATCTGAACTAACATTGACTATCTTCATTCGCCTGAGTGTCTGCATAACTCACGCGCTATCCACTTGTCCATTTGTCTTTTGCTCTTATGCTCGAGCCAAGTGACGAATAATGGCTTACTTTCTATTCCAGAGCCATTTATCTCGATGCTTGTCGTGGATCAGTTTCACTAACATCTCTTACAACGTTACTTTTAATAGCATACGTTCCTTTCAATTTATTTTCTAATATGAAATCACTAGCTTCCAATTTCACGAATCGACTTCAAAGTGATTCTAAAACATTTACTCAACCTTTTGCAAACGTTAAATCATATGTCTTTGGGGATTATTTCCGGTTCACGCTCGTAGAAATAAATCACGCGAATTAATCCAATTTTTCTCGAAATAAATCACACCAATCTTTTAACGGGTACCGATTATTCGTCAACCTGTGAGACACAATGATCTTCGTTTCGAAGATAGCCACGCGTTGGATCGAATTTACTTGCGAATTTTTATGGACAGCAGGTACATTTTTATGCGCGAGAAGGAAACTGAAAAACGATTTTATCTTAGTGTGTAAATATTTGAACGTAGGATCGAAAGAATTCGTGGCAGAGCGCGGAGGAGTTGCGCAAGTACAAAGACAACAACAGCAGGGAAAAGCAGAACACCGTATGGAAACATCAGATGGACGAGCCAAAGTGTAACATTCAAAAGGAGAATAAGATGATGGGCGCTGCTGGACAACCACCGATAATTACTCACACGGCAGCCACCCCTCAGGATTCACCCAACACCACGCTCGATGTCGGCTACAGAGATCTAAATTGTCGAGCTGTTTATCCTACAGCGGCATTGTCCATCGAATCCATCGATCGTTCAGGCGTACGTGTACTATCTTTTAAACAACTCTGGGACTGCGTTTAATACGATGCTCGTATCGTGGCAAAGTAAATTAATAATTAGTACTCGTTTCGAAGTAATTGCCACTCGGTAAATATATAACAGATATATCTGATCTATCTGAAGAAATAAATAGCAATTGTAATGGAACACTGGAATTTTCTAGCTAAACATTTTTTTTTTTAGAAATGTTCGAATATTCTTATAGCAGGCTGAAAATATTCATCGATTTCCGGTAACTTTCTACGAAAATATTATTTTTCCAGAGTCAGTGTAGTATTCCTTCCGGCCTGTTGAAGCTACCAGACGTTTCAAATAAAATATCAACCAAAAATCTTATCGCCGGGCAGTTTCCTCGACGAATAAGCCTCGTCACTGCTGTTGTTAATCCAGCAACGAGAGAATCATCCAGTTCAAGGTACGTGCGTCTCAGCCGTAATATCCGCTTTCCACGAAATGCAACTTGAAATAAATTATACGAAACGCGAAGATGAATATAATCTTTCGACTCGTAAGTTACGTGACTGCTCCTTGCTACAGTCCGCCAAGGATACAAAGAGGTTACTCGTGGAAATTATCGCGGCCATCTCTACGGAGGAAACGTTGGTCGCAATCGGAGGACGAACCTCTTAGTAGAGCTACTGTCCTAAATAACGGTCGAAGCACCCTGCTCGGTTCCAATTCAACGTAAGTTGTGAATAAAATCAAGATGATACGCATAATAAAAGAATATTTGCAAATAATATATACAGTGGTTGGGAAAAGTATTTGTACATATTCTTATTTCTTTTATTTTTTTTAATTAGATTCTACGTTTTATTCTCATAGTATCGAACTTTTGTCATTCTCATTAAATGATACAAAATACATTACAGTCGGATTTAGTTAGCGTGTAAAGGTAACAACAAATACAGTGGTGTAGAAATATCTTTTGCAACCACTGTGAGTAATATTGAATTAATAAAGTAATACAGATAATAGTTGAATAATATAAAACAACGTTTAGGTATATTCCTTGGAGTGGGAGCTACAATTTGTTTGTTGACCCACTCTCTAGCTTAGGTTTTCATAATCCGTAAGAGTTTTATACATGAAATTTTCATATATAATATAATATGCAGTCATAAATCTACAGAGCGTACTTTTTAAATTTTCATCGCATCCTCGGATGAAAGAGTTGTAAGAAGCGATCCTCGCTATCTTCTTCGAAACTCCGACCAACTGCGGTTTCTTAAAAAAAAAAAAAAAAAAATTGTTTACGCATCACCTAGTAAACGAATTCTTCCAATTTCTCAAATAAATTCAAGACGTTCGGTCCAATTTTTAAACAGTTGTTCTGTTTTTAACACTGTGTGTACTTTTGTACGCCACTGTGGAGCTTCACTATCTTACTGTAACCTTCTAAAAAAAAAAAAGTCTTTTCAATTTTTAATCAGTGTAAAGCCGTGTAATTTTTTGCGTGAGTATACCTTGGTCGTATAGCCCTCACAGGGCAAACACTATTATCGTACAAACGTTCGCGTATACTTGTGCAATAGATTTGCATACTGCACGAGTATGTAGTTACGTGTGTAACCGGTTTAAGGGAAGTAACATCAATCTTTGTCAAAGATGATTACGGTTATCCGTAAATGCTTCATATTGGTTAACGACTCGGTCATTGCGTAATACGTCGCGGTAACTGAAAATTTGCTAAACCATTACTTTGTTGCTCATTTGCATGCGAAAAGACGATGAAAATTCAATCGCAAGATTTTAGTCGCACGAAGCATAGCGAGTAGCAAAACTATATCGAGCAATGAGAATAAAAATACCATCGTTAACGCGTAATAGAAAAATATCATTTGCGTTGAAACTGCGAGTGTACTATAGAAAGAAATGGTAAAAATCCACTCGTGGCGGTTCGTTCGCCAGTTAGGTCTTCAATAATTCATCGTATCGCGACCAAGGTAAATTTATTTATGCACATAGTCAAACGTAATATCTACAAGTTAAATTACTAATTCCGTTTTCTTGTTCAATTATTT
The DNA here is from genome assembly GCF_041682495.2 of Bombus fervidus. NCBI lineage: Eukaryota > Metazoa > Arthropoda > Insecta > Hymenoptera > Apidae > Bombus > Bombus fervidus. The sequence continues at coordinate 6,169,425 of NC_091530.1, read as the reverse complement.
GCCGGAGAATGTTGTCGAAGCGAAATATGCAAGTAATGCAAATTGATGGTAACGTCGTATTCGAAACACCGATGTAACAGTAACGTAGTCCGCGATAAACGTTGTTCACAATAGATGATCATGTTTATGCTCCAGTTTCTCCTTTGCCGTGGTAATTTTCGCAAAATTACCTTTCAGTTTCAACGGCGGTTATTTACACGGTTCGATAAGAAACGACACGCAAAGCGACACACCGAATAATCGAACGACCGTCCTAACAAGCAATAATCGTAGTCTCAGCCCTAATAATTCCATCGCAAGCCGTAGCTCCTCTATACGGCGTTACACAGCAACGCCTAATCAGGTGAGTCTTGTCAAAAATTTCAAACTCGTTATAAAACGTGATATTTCTTTTTCTCGTATTTTAAAAGTCCAGGTATCGGGGAGAGCGTGTGTAGAAAAGACGCAAACGTATTTTCAAAATTAATCGTCGGTTGATTTTCAGATAGAATTAATTAAATTATTTCAAATCTTACATATTTTACATAGAAAATATGAAAATTCGTATCAAAATCGTAATAGTACCATAGGAATAAGAGTTTCATTTTTACGAAGAAATTTACAAATATTAATCGTCGACGCGATTTGATTTTCCAAGTAAAAGATATAATTTGGTAATTTTTTTTTTTTTGCTAAACTTTGGTAATTCGTAATAAAGTAATCATGGGGATTAATATATTTTAAAGATGCGATGGATTAGCGATCTTTCGCGAAGGAACTCGTTGCGTGGAAACGAAAACATTCAGTCGCCGACGAGAAAAACTTTACCTCTAGACGAGGTGCCTATGCAATGCTCAACGGCACGTACAATCAATAATCTGTCAATGGAGACTGGTCCACTGCCCAGAATTAAACGACTTCCCGATCAAGATGATGACAATCCCCGTACAGACGAACAGACGCCTCCCTTGAATGGTCATGGTAGTGCAAGCAGCATCGAGAGAATTAAAAAAATATTCATGTTTTTTGAACCGAAAGGATGCCTTAAGGAACGTGATGATTACTCGCTTTACATTTTTCCACCGAATAACAGGTACGTTTGTGCGTGTGCGATATTTTCTTAAAAAGAAATCTATTTACTTCAAGTACTTCGAAACAAGAAAAATACGATTGAATTACTTAATACATTTTTTAATATTACTTTTTTTAAAATAAAAATCAAATATGCTCGGATTGTTAAATATTTTTAAATATGGTCGATACAAATTTTTATTATGATTAAGTGTTGCTCGATTTGACAACGAACGATCGTTTCAGATTTCGCGTTTTATGTCGGCGGTTAGTCGATCAAAGATGGTTCGATAACGTGGTTCTCTTTTTCATTGGTCTGAATTGTATCACACTGGCGATGGAACGGCCAAATATACCACCGGATAGTGGAGAAAGACTTTTTTTATCCACTGCGAATTACATTTTTACCGCGGTGTTTGCTGTTGAGATGTTTATCAAGGTAACAAAGAAGTTTTGATATCTCCGCGAAAAAGAGAGAGAATATCTTCTACGAAAACGGATTACAATTTGTCGCAGGTTGTTGCATCTGGTATGCTGTACGGCTCCGACGCTTATTTTACTTCAGGATGGAATATTATGGACGGAGTTCTTGTGATCATTTCCATAATCGACTTATCAATGTCCCTACTGTCGGCGAGTAGTCCAAGAATATTTGGAATACTGAGGGTACGTTTTTCTCTTTAACGTGATTCTAACCTAAATTGACTTTTACATTTGTTTCTCTTCTTTCTCTTTTTTATTGTATATAAAATGCTAAGAAAACACGTCAAAGAGATTTGCGCAGATTACATTCAACAGTATGAAATAGAATAAATTTGTTTTTAATCGTCGTATTTCTCTAATTAAATCAAAGCACCGATTTTCATTTGTTCCATCGAACTCGAATACTCTATTTTCCACATTTTGATTTACGGTTCAATTTCACGAAATTTTCTACACAGATAGCATTTAATTTCGTCGGAATCTGCGTATACACAGGCACACAATTTACGCCGTCTTAAAATTGAGATATTTTTGTAGAATGAGTAAATAATTAACCCTTTGATACTTAGTGTCGTGCCTGTCGTGTCGCGCCTTTACGCATATCAGAGTTGATAATGACGTGACAGGGACGTCACTTGACGTAGCAGTGACGTCACTTGACGTAGCAGAGACGTCACTTGACGCCAAGATGCTAATAACAATCGATGAATAAGTATGTGAATAAATCAATGCCTAGCACATATTGTATACAAATTACTCTAATGTTTGAAACATTTCACCATTTAAAGTGATTAATAAAAAACACTCGCGATTATATTTTCCCATTTTAATCATTCACCACTGAATAATTGTAATGAAATAAAATTGACACTGATTCGAGACACATAATAATCATGCTTCGCGTAACTTTCTCTCCTGTGATCAAATAACCCTAACCTTTAATTCGTATCGTTGCAGGTTTTTAGACTTTTAAGGTCACTAAGACCATTACGGGTTATTAATCGAGCTCCTGGTTTGAAACTGGTTGTTCAGACATTGTTATCCTCTTTACGACCTATCGGCAACATCGTTTTGATATGCTGTACTTTTTTCGTAATCTTCGGTATCTTGGGCGTGCAGCTCTTCAAGGGTGCCTTTTATTACTGCGAGGGGCCTGATATTAAAAATGTACGCAATAAGACGGACTGCCTGGCCGACAAACGCAACGTTTGGTTAAACAGAAAATACAATTTCGATGATCTTGGAAAAGCGTTGATGTCGTTGTTCGTATTATCATCGAGGGACGGATGGGTGAACATCATGTACACCGGACTCGACGCTGTAGGCGTCGATCAACAGGTAACGCGCTCGAGTGCGCCAATTTTATTTGCATATTATATTACCACTTCGCTTAATCTACATGTACCCTAGGGACATTTATTTTTCCCCCAAAGTTCTCTCTTTTTAATACCAACATTGATTTTTAATTCGACCAGATTATCGCTCGCAATACCATAATTCCAAGTAGGATCGCCCTTTAGATTTACTTTCTAATGGAAGATCGTTTCATCTCCTTTAGAGGTTATCCTTTTTACCGTAGTGAAAACTGGAATACTTCCATAATAAATAGAAATGACATTTGTAACGCGTAAATCGTTCCTGGTAACAGAATTTTTAACAGCTTTGATTGTATGTGTTCTTTGGTTAGCGATACGAGCTTCGATTCTGTCGGTGAAATTACTTAAAAGTTTCAAAACGTCGATGAAAATGTACGTATAAAATATACATATTCCAGAAAGACAGCAAACGAAATGAAAATTTGAAACTGTGGTCTTACTTTAACGATTATTATGAAATTAGTAACTGGTTTATCGTGATTGTAATAACAATTAAGTATACCTGCAAAGTATCCGTTATTATCCGTTTCAGCCAATCGAGAATTATTCGGAATGGCGACTGCTCTACTTCATAGCTTTTATCCTGTTGGTTGGCTTCTTCGTCCTTAACATGTTCGTGGGCGTTGTGGTGGAAAATTTTCATAGATGTCGTGAGGAACAGGAGAAGGAGGAACGCGTGAGAAGAGCTGCCAAACGAGCCTTGCAAATGGAGAAGAAACGACGAAGTAAGAAAAGGAAGAGCGTGTTTAGCATTTAATTAAAGAAAGATCGAAATTAAAGCCGAACCATTCGATTCGCAGAAATGCACGAGCCACCCTACTACACGAACTACTCAAAATCGAGGCTATTCGTTCACAACGTTGTGACTTCTAAATATTTCGACCTAGCAATTGCTGCGGTGATCGGCCTGAATGTTGTTACCATGGCGATGGAATTTTACATGATGCCAAAAGCTCTGACTTACGCTCTAAAGATATTCAATTATTTCTTCACCGCGGTCTTCATCCTCGAATCTTTTATGAAACTCGTTGCCTTAGGTCTACATCTTTACCTTAAAGACAAGTACGTCGCATTTTCCTCAAAAAGTAAAAAAAAAAGAAATAAAAATATTCTTTCGTGCGATATCAAATATTCAAATTGTAAACTATTTCACTCTAGATGGAATCAATTAGACGTAGGAATCGTGATATTATCGGTGGTTGGTATAGTTCTCGAAGAAGTCGAGTCGAAGATCATTCCGATTAATCCTACGATAATTCGGGTAATGAGAGTTTTACGAATCGCTAGAGGTAAGTTACAAAAAGAAAAAAAAAAAAAAGAAAAAAGAAGAAAAGAAAACAAGATGACAACGAAGGGGATCGGCTAACGATTAAAATGATTTTTGTAGTTTTGAAGTTGCTGAAAATGGCAAAGGGAATACGCGCCCTTTTAGATACGGTAATGCAGGCGTTACCGCAAGTTGGAAATCTAGGATTACTATTTTTTCTGCTCTTTTTCATCTTCGCAGCTCTTGGTGTAGAACTATTTGGCCGATTAGGTAAGCGCTAAATTATCACAGAGAATTTTTCAAACAACGATTTTCTTCAAAACCAACTTACCTACCTTTCTTTGCTTATTCTTTCACGTACAATCGTTTCCCCAGTTCTATTACAATTTCTGTCCCCTGCTGTCCACGTTGTATATTTTATATTATAGTAGCGTTCGCTACCAGTTCCTGTAGGAATTGTTAATTATTGCAGAATGTAACGACGACATGCCTTGCCAGGGTCTCGGGGAGCATGCGCATTTCAGTAATTTTGGTATGGCATTTCTAACGCTTTTTCGCGTAGCCACCGGCGACAATTGGAACGGTATCATGAAGGACACCCTGAGGGACGACTGCGACGAAGCAGCGGACTGCGTGAAGAATTGTTGCGTGAGCACCATTATAGCCCCGATATTTTTTGTAATTTTCGTGCTGATGGCACAATTCGTTCTTGTCAACGTGGTCGTCGCCGTGCTCATGAAACACCTCGAAGAAAGTCACAAACAGGTGAGAATACTTTATTCGTTGCGCTTAATTGATTTTCTATTTCTATGAATGAAATGTCTGAAATGAAATGAATAAAAACGCCACCCACTCTTCGTACACTCGTCCATTTCTTCATCCATAATAATCTTTCAACAATAATGATTTCTAATGTTTTAAAGTTTACATATATCTGTTTTCAGTTGTATCTCCCTGTCTACGCTTTCCTTAATATTCGTTTGCACCAACGATAAACTCCAAGGAACCATTAATCCTGTGTCGAAAACTAATTCTTATTGACACTTATTCCATCTGCCATCCATAAAGCTTATTGTTGATGCCTAGTCCGGTAGTTTTACGATGCGTTCTTTAATTCCAAGCGCTTCTTGGGTTTACTAACTTAATGGTTAAATCTTGCACACGCAACATTTCTCTATTCTTCGCTCGAGGGTTCGTTCCGTACTTACCAATGACCCTCAGTTGGGAGACGGTCAGTTCGCATCTTTTCTACCTGTTTCTTTACGAATTAGCAAGGACACTTCCTTGCAGGAAACTGCAACTGATGAATTGGTTTGCTCATGTTCTACCTGGAGTCTTCATCTTTTCCGCTTCGCTCCTACTTCGACGCATAGTGAAACGGCACCGCTTCGCTCACGTTTAACTTTCATCTGTGCACCGAGTGTCCGAAGTTATTCTTTGTGAAATATAAAGTTATATTTAAACTTTAAAACCTTGTGTCAGGTTCTATCTAAATATCTCTATTATCTCAATCGAGACAGCGAATTCGTGGCGTTGATGCTAATTGAGGCGAGAATTTACGACTCTCGTTGAAGAGTCACACCGCAGACGCGTGTAAACAACAGATTGTAAAATAGAACGATTCGGTGTTATGAAAATGTAGATCTGTCGCGTTAAAGTGTAGTAAAATTGAAAGAGGATCGATTTAAAGTTTAAAATCTATTTGTCAGATGGAAGACGAGCTTGACATGGAAACTCAGCTGGAGAGAGAATTGGCCGCGGAGCAGGAAGAGCTGTTGGAGGTAGAGGAAGAAGAGGAAGACGAGGAAATGGTGAAACGAGAAAGAGGAGACGATGGTGGCATCGAGGAGGATGACGACGTTAGAGAACGCGAGTCTATTTTAGTGACGAACGAGAAGATTCCTGTTAGGAGGAGACCTGGTCTTGCCAAAGTTCGTTCCTTGCCTGCGAATTTTATTTACAATCCGCCACAGGAGGAAAACACAGACGGTACGTGTACAGTGAAATATTCGACAACTGAATGTAAATTATGAATAGATCTGGCCAAGCCAGCTCAATCGATAATTTGATTTTGCATTAGGCAAAACGATATTTAAAACTTGCATACGATTCTTGATAATCTACTTTGTTCACGAGTGATTATTAAATCTAATTCGTTCTTTGATTATTAAAATATTATTTGATTGTCGTCTGTACATGTGTGTTACATCTCAATATTAGATACTAAATTCTAATATTTTAGGAAATTTTACACCTATCTGTTTAAAGCACTGGCAATGTATTTTTGTAATTTTGGGTATCGTCTTTCAAAGATCAAAGATCAAAACTTGTATGCGTATTTAAAATACTTTTCCGTGTATACTTTTCATAAGAAATTTTCTTATTACGAAATAAGACGTAATAGGCTAAACGTATTTTATGCTTTTACGTTTATCAGGAAATTTTAAGCACGATAATACGTGATTTTTTTAAACGAATAATCCAAAAGATATCGCAATTTCTACGTTTTATAGACGGTACGATTTTCGCGACGTTGTCGCGGCGCAATTCGTATCATCGTTCCAGTTCAAGACCGTCCAAGTTCAAATCGAAGCGTCGACAAACGTTTCACTCGGGGCATCACCAGAGGAGATCCTTACTGCCGATGCATTTTGAAGTCGCCGAAGTTTTCGAGAAGCCAGTGAGCAATCTAAGCGTGCCTCGAATTATTCCTCAACGCAACTACAGTGCAGCAAGCCGACGTCCCACCCACGCGCAGCATCTAAGGTTACAGGTAAAATTATTTTTATTTTCTCTACGGACGACAAATTCTAAGCATGATTAGTTTTGATCGGGTTTATAATTTTATTTCCCTTAGGTAGGCAATTTTGTTAACAGTTACAAGTAAGTTTTCAGTTTGCAGATAAATCGATAAAGTAAAAAGAAAATAGCACGTGATGACCCGTTTGTTGTTCTATGCTTTGCGTTCCGAGCACGTACGAGAAGCTTCCCAGAAGCCAAACTGATCAACTCTATTTTTTACCAATTTCTCATCTTTCTTACATAAGTAGACGATGGAAGTTGAATTTTCGGAAAACAAGTTACGTACTCGCGTGAGTCTGTTCATTACGAGAAGATGACATAAACAATAGAAAATTCCGAGATGAATGTGAAAAAACAGTCTTTGCAACGTCATCCCTTTTCTTGTTTCTCGATCGATGGAGTTGGTCGATGCGACTTCTCGATAGCCTGCGTAATACTATTTCAATCGTATAGTACACGCATAGTAATGTGTTTATCGTTCTATACAAATCTTCAATTATCGTGCACATCAAGGTGTCAAATACAAACTCATTTGCCACGCTAATTATTTTGTTGTTGAACATAGTCACTTTACTGTTTACTTTTAAGTTCCTTTCAGTGTCAAACTCCTCACAAGAAAAAAAAAAAAAAAAAAAAAAAAGAAAAAGAAAGAAATGGAAAAGAAAAGAAAAATCATCACTTACCTCCACAAAGAATCCTACATCTCAAAGTGAATTCCAGAAAGCAACACACTCTGGCACACTTAATTTCCTTGGCTATTCACGAAGCAATTAATCATTATAAAATATATCATATTAAATATATGCTAATTTACGTTGGCAGGAGACCAGCAGCAACGGACAAGAGAACAAGTGTTTGTTGAGCGTGATCAAACCTCCAACGAGTTCTTCCCCGGTGTCACCGGCCGGCTCGGTAACCACGCTAGCCTGTCCTAAACTAAGCAGCGAACGTTATCTTTTGCCAACGGCCACTATTTACCCGTCCAAGGCAACGTTGAGTCGCAGGCCATCGAGCGACACGCAGTCACAGTCGGACACGAACGTGAGCGCCGGTACCGCGAGCAACGCCCCTTCCAGAACGCCGAGCGTGTCGAACGATTACACGGAAAACGGTGCATCGAAGGGTAGCAACAAATTGGACGATTCTAAGAAAACGAAAAACGAGCGACGGGTATCTGCTCCACCGACGGACGATCTTGACGTGCAGTCGATCATTAACGAAAGGAGACCGTCCAAGCTCAAGTGCGGAAATTCCCTGGGAATGGCGGCCAGCGTCGGTGACCAATACCCTCCGTCGATTCGTACGGGCAGCTACGTATACGTCACCGAGCAACGATCGGAGGAGGTGTCGCCGATATCGACCGGTAACATGAGCGACAGCATGATGGGAAGCACGAGCGTGAGCACGAGTGCAAGCACAAGCACGAGTGCAAGCGCGAGTGCAAGCGCGAGTGCAAGCGCGAGTGGAAGCGCGAGTGCAAGCGGAACAGGAAGCGGTGGCGCTAATGGAAGCGGTAGCAGGAACGGAATCGCCGTGGTGAATATACCGGAAGCGGTTTGTACGACCATTGGCTCGGATGTTCGCATATACGTGGACGATACCGACTCGACGAGCAGCAACAGCCATCACAGGAGGAAATCCAACGAGGAGACGGCGGACGGGTCGACGACCGTTTCGTCCGTCACCGCGGTCCATGATGGAACCGACGTAACGGAAGAAACGTAGGGGAGGTCCGAGAGATTCGACAGAGCGTGTTCCGGTACACCGTCGGATCCTTCTTAAAGTTCAAGATCGAATGGCCATCGCGCGATCTATACTCCTATCTGAAATGCGTTTAGAGAAACGGATTCTAAAAAGAAAAAAAGAAAAAAAAAAAAAAAGAAAACAAAAAGCAAAAGTAATCGGTTCTACCGAGAAACGGTATAGATTTCTATGCAACTGCTAGCCGACCATGGTATCCACGGCAAAGTACCATGGAGGGTTCTGCGAGGGTTCAATGTTTGGGCTCTAAGAAAGACTGTAGTGCATGACAATATAGTCGTTATATTCTAGTAACTTTGCCGCCGTGAACTTGCCAAAGATAGGGAGCAGGAGGTTTAGGGAAGATCGGGAACATCGGAAGGGTGGATGGATGGCGTTTTCCGGGCAGGGAAACGGATTCGCTGTTGGTCGAGCGAGTAACCGAAAGCAAAGATCAATGGGAATCGAAGGTACGGGAGAACGTGTTCGATCACGGATAGAACAATTGTGTGTTTTCAGCGCGCAAAACGGAATAGTCCGAAGGGATGACGCGAATGAGAGATCGCGTGTACGCGTTAGCGAACGGCTGAATGCGCGTGCAAACGACAAGCGAGGGCAACCAAAGAAAAAAAAAAGAAAAAAAAAAGAAAAAGAAAAATCAGAAGAAATGAAAAAAAAAAAAAAGAAATGAAAAACCTATGACAATCTATTATTGCCAGCGGAACCGATCTTACGTTCCGTTAAAAAATACACCGTGGAAGTCGATCCGTAGGAATTGGTAGGATGAAGAACGATGTAGTTCTGCGTCGATAATTAGAGAATTTATGTAGTCGTTAGGTAAAAAAAAAAAAAAAAAAAAAAGGAAAAAAACAAATTTGTCGAGTCTACGCGACAATTGCAATTAATCGGACCACACTTTCTCGCCTTTCCTTTTTCTCCAGCTCGTCGAATAAATAACGCGTGTCGTTCGCAGGAATGTTTCGAGAGCCGCGGCGGATCGTGGGTAGCTCTCGACGGAGAAACAGAAAGGTGCCAAACCGAACGTACAGGAAACAATGTGGGAAAATGAAGCATTAACGCGATGAAAGAGAGAAGAGCACGAACGCGAATGGTCATTACCGAAGTGCCAGAAAATCTAGATAAAAAAAGCAGTTTCGGACTATAAAAAAGAAATTAGGAAAACAGAATAAAAAGTAGCGTAGTCTTATCGCGGAGCGGAGATTTTAGCTGCGGAGAGACAGAAAGAACAAACGGAACAAAAAATCTCGTGTATTAACAGTAGACGTTAAGAGCTTCGTAATTAAATATTCTCAGAACCAACGTGGTGCGTGGTCGAAACGGCGGAAGAATGGGGAGGCCGAACAAATATTGTTACGATTGGCTAAAGTAATAAACAGCCAGTTCATAGTTTAGTCGATTATAATGGTATTTTTGTCACCTCTTTCACGCTAACTCTATATAACGAAAGAAAACAAGCAAACTCGACGATTAGCTCGGAGCTCGAGGTAAATACGATTAGCAACTTAAGACTAACTCCGACGTTGTGATAATCTTTAATACAAATTGAAACTCGTACAATCTATAATCTCTATGTCAATTGGTATCAACTTGGACAGGTTCGCGTGGAAAGCTATGACGACACCAGCTGCCGTGTACTTCCGAATAAATCCTGCGGCGACTCACGATGAGTCAAGTATTCTCTTCGTTTCCTTCTCTTCGTTTCTTTCTCGCGTTCTAGAACGTTCTTCTCGTTAACATCTGTGATATACTTTAATCGTAGTGTATTTCCTATATATAAAAAAAAAAAAAAAAATAGAGAGAGAGAGTGAGAGAGAGAGAGAGAGAGAACAAAAAAGCGCGACAAGGGTAAATGGAGGGAGCGAAGATAGCAGGACGACAAGCAGAGAGCAAAAGAACAAAGATGAAGCAGCAATTAAAGAAACAAGAAAATACGAAACGATGGTAGTGCGACTTTTTAATAAAAAATAATATGAAAGGAACATAAAAGGAGGACGAGCGCGGAACTATGGTTTGAAGTGAGAAATAAAAGAAAAAATAAAAAAATAAATATAATAAACACAAATATATAAATACGATAGAAGAAACTCTACTGTACATACATACACTTACGAATATTCTATACTATACACTCGGTGTGGTTTATTTTGATACTACCGCGTGCGGTAATATTTAACGATTGTCGGAGATAAATTCAACAAATTAGAAACGAAGAAAAAATAGTAAAAGAAAAAAAAAAATTAAGAAGAAGAAAAAGGAGTAATTAAATAAAAGTAAAAGAAGAGTGCAAGTATAAAGTAAAAAAAATTCTATGCCTTCTAACGTTGACGGACGTTGACGAACCTTCGTGCGGTGGTGGTGCCCGCGCTTCGAACGATCAAAGGCAATTGGTGATTTCTCTTCGTTGACTCGAAGTTTCATAGGTTGCTAAAACGTTAACGAGCGCTGTGCGCCACGTTGCTTTTTAAAAGAGAAAAAGAAAAAAAAAGAACATGAGAAAAGAAAAAAGCGATAGTCACGCGACTGAATCGAACGATCGATCGATCGATCGAACGAAAGAAGCAACGTTCGGTTCCAACAGAATCGATTATCAGCTGCCTCGCGTGTTACGTGTTACTTCGATCGTTCGATAATCATAGGCGTAACGAACTATTACCAACGCTATAAATAATAATAGTCTCTTTGTGTAACTCGTTGAACCTGTTAAATCGAGACAGCTGTTAATTAATAATCGCTGTGGGGGCGATCAATTCGTTTCAATTACCTGTTAATCGTTAATCGTCCGACGAGAGTGACAATCGTTAGCGAAACGTAAGATGGCGGACTCTTACGTCATCGATCGATCTATCGCACGATCCCAGTAGTAAACGAAACTACGTAGTGGTATGGACTGTTCATAGTCGAAACTTACTCCGTTTAAAAGGTCTAACGCAAATCTTGTACGCACAATCACGCCTATTCTACTCTTACGTAAAAACGACGGGTCTCCGTTTCAATGTTCTGCTTGTTGCGATTATCCATTCGAAATTGTTACGTTAAACGAGCGAAGAAATTTCTGATGTATTTATGAGACAGGGAAGGGTCGATGCGATTCGTTAATCGCGAGGAATAGATAACGAAGAAACGAAGGAAAGGAAGAACGTGTGACGAGAATGTAGAGTCAAGCTGTTGGTCGAGGTGAAACTGTTCGTAATGGTGGCGTATTGGACTTCCTTGGACCTTTTAATCAGAAATCCTAGATTATAATGTATCCGTATAATATACATATATATATACATATATAAATGCGTGTGTATATATATATACACGATACACGTACATGATTAACGTATAACGCGCGTCTCTCTGGCACCACGACCGAGTTTCGATAGCTCGATAGCGTTAGACGACTGACCTCCGAATTATAGTTTACTCTAGCCACGGGATGAATCGTGCGACAGCGCGCGAGAATTCGCCGTTCAGTTGCACGAGTATTTGTTTAGCGAAACAGACAGTAAAAAGCAAGTGAAAAGTTTAGAAGAAATAAAAGAGAACTAAAAGGATGAGTAAAAGGGAGAAGAAAAGGCGAATCTACTTACGTATATGCGCAACATGGCGATGGAACAATTTCTATCCGCGAGAGAATCCGATGAAGACGAAAAATAAGAAGAAGATGAAGAAGAAAGGGAAGTTGTGTTAGAACAAGGAGAAGGAAAGTGGAAATTAAAAGAAATGGGAGAAATGGAAGAAAAATATAAACGAATAAAATTAACAAAATGAAGAGTATATACATATATGCGTACATACATACGTGAACACATATACGTATATATATATATATATACACATAGTTACGTGAATAATAAGTACAAGAGATGAAATCGTGCACGCGCACGTACATCAGAGTTATTAAACGTGTTATTCAGTGTACTTGTTGCCGCGTGCCTCTCGAGTCTGTTCTTCGCCCCTGAACGAGGCAGTGCGTAATCGTCTATTTAAGAAAAAAAAAAAGTAAAAAAGGGAAAACCGACAAATGAAAAGTAACAAAAAAGAAATAAAAGAAAGAAAAAATTACAAAAAAAGAAAAAGAAAGAGAAGGAAGAGACAGATATAAAGGAGAAGTAAAAGAAGAACAATAATGGAGGAGGAAGGATAAGGAAGAAACGCGATGAAAGCCAGGGGGAATAAGGAAGAAGACGGTAGAGGGAAGAAGAGAAAATGTAAAATAAAGAAAAAAGAGAAAAAAAAGAAATAAAACGAAGAATGGCTAGCCGCCCTCAAATGTATCGTGCTATTTTAATTACAACAGTAACGTACCAGGCATGGTCCATACGACCGCCGAGAAGCGTCCTTTTTGTCTGCCTGATGCGTACATGTGCGTATACGTGAATTTTTTCGGCGAGAAGTCTAGCCACGTGAATGTTCGATCGAATTTCGAAAGAAGAAAGGGAAAAAATTAGGAAAGGGAAGAGAGAGAAAATGAGAGTATGGGAGAGAGGTGGAGAGAAAGGTTGAATGCGTGAGTGCGAATGTGCGAGAGAATGGAAGAACACGACGATAGAAGCGTAGAACAAGACTAAATATGTACAAATGTAATAAATTGAATGACGATTACGTTGAATTGACTCCATGACTTTTTATTTATTAATTTCCCTACTATTTTGTTTTTATATTTAGCGAACGCTTTGGATTTTTAGAGTTTAATTTTGCGTAATAGAAAAGAAAGATATATACAGGCTGTTCGGCTACAGGTGTAAGGAAATTCAAGTGCCTGCACGCGAGCAAACCGCCTTACACGAGCGAGAAAGGGTCAGCCTAAACAGCGGGGCGCAATGATTCTCGGACCGAAAGACTCACACGGGTGATAGTTTACCTCGTAAAAGTCATAGAGTTTGACCAATAAGCAAGAAGTTTATGATATTTAGAGATGTAAAAGACCTTCGCGACGTTTTGCGAAAGAAATGGTAGATTGAACATTAAACCTGCTTACTCATAGAAATCCATAAGAAGATTGGATGGAGTTATTCAATTTTAAAATACTCTATTCTTATTTATATTTTACAAAGTATCAAAAGTACTTATTATTAGTTACACTTCTAAATTATATCTGAATTATATTTCACTAATGTAATATACTATAGATACATTAATACGAACGCCTAGTCAGGATCGCAGCCAATTAGCTCATATTACTTGCCATATAATTAATAATTATACCAGTTGTACAGTATAGTATACTTCACTGTATAGTGATGCAATTAGTAATTATATATCAAATAATATTGATTGCCCGGGTCTCACGTGGAGGTGCTGCGAATGGAGACCCACCCTATACGCAACCCATCCACCCTCCTTTTACGTAAAACAAAATCTTAACGATTCGTTATCGAATAAATGCTCCTTTTGGTGTGCGTTAGCATAATGTTGAAAACGAACAGCAAAGGGAGCTTTAGGAAGGAAAACCGACGCGAGAACTAGACCTCTGGCTAGGATTCATGAAAACGTGAAATCTAAAAATTATGTATCTAAATTATTTACATTATCTAAATATCTAAAATTATGTAATTACGATCACTGTTGCGATCGTTGCCCACTCGCACGTGCGTGCTCGAGCGATAAACGTTCGTTTCGAAACCACTCGCGACCGCGACCGCGAAATTCGAAAAATCGAAAGCTAAACCAGAGACGAGAGCATGGTCTACTCGTGCCAGTTTCACCGTCGATTTTTCAAATAAATTTCCAGAAACAGGTTGGTTACACGAAAACGTGTCTACCCGACTATCTTTTTTTTTTTCGTGGAGGAAACCTTCATAGGCGCCCCGCGCCATCCGGGGAGAGGGCGCCGAGTAGTACCGGATTCGTACCGGCTAAAACCTCCACGGTGGCCGTACTTGGCGCATGGCGGAAGTTCACTTCGAGTTATGCGAATCTAACTAAAGACGCGATGCGCGGCCACCAACAGTGTCCAACGGTGTCCCGCGGTGACCCACATTGTCCCGCGGTGACCCACATTGTCCCGAGGTGTCCCACATTGTCCCGAGGTGTCCCACGTTGTCCCACGTTGTCCCACGTTGTTCCATGATGTGCCACGGTGTCTCACGGTGTTCCACGTTGTCCCACGGTGCAGTCCAGTCTAGATCCAAAATTCTCTTAGTGGCCTTTGGTTATCCAAACTGGACTGGTGCGTAGTTCTTAGCTTGGTATCGTTTTCCAAAGATTAATCAACTGATTAATTTTTGGAAAACGATGCCAATTACCAGGTCTCACCACGAGGAGGTGACTACGCACGAGACCCGCCCATGAGTTATTTAACATTATGCATCGGTCTCGACATTCAACCTATTGGCAAGAATGTCGAGTTCTGACTCTACTCGATCATGGGCCTGCGTAAAGAGATAGTTATTTCGTAGCCTAACCGCGAAATACCTATCTCCTACGCAGCAGTTACACGAATCTTTACAAACGTAAAACAAAGCTTACACGACGCAATATCTATCTCCCACACAACGCAACATGTATCTCACACACAACGATTACATCGATCGGTACAAACATCGTACAATAATTCGCAACCCTATCGGCAACATTCCGTATCAAAGATACATTTGTCTAACTTGGAACGAAAGAAAAGAAATGGGGCTACTATGGAAAAGAAGCCCCAACAATCGGACGATGAAGAAAAACCGCGGCTCGCCCGGAACGAACGTAATCGCGATCTCTCGATAGAACTAACAAACCTACGTGACGTACCCCCGTGCACCAGATAACTCAAAGATTCAGTGGAAGCGCAAGCATTGACCTTTGCTCGATTCCTGTCACGTCGTTTGGATCTTATCACGGTCGATGGCACTTACCGATGATACCAGTGTCCAGCAAATGGGCCTGCAATTTAACACACTCCAACTGAACAGTTGAACCCGGGAAGGGACCGCTGAACAGGATTACAAAGGCAAGGCCCCAACTGAACAGTGGGGTCCACCCCCGCGAGTTCGAACAGAATTACGGAGGACATTAAACGCAGGTCCCCTGTCCAAGTACCGAAGTACCAACCGGACAGGATTGCGGACCTGCGACTCAATCGTCAACAGATTCACAGGTATCACCAGCGTGATGACAACGCCCGCGATTCGAGGCAAACAACGAGCAGTCGTCGAGTAGTCACCAAGACTAGAGGTGTCCTTGGGCGACCATCGAATCCAAAGAGTTGTCCAGTGCACGTTGACCCGCACGTACCCGGAATACGCGCGAGCGAGTACGCCACGCGGCAGTTTGAAAGAACTGAGCGATCGCGAATATAAATCGTGGGAACAATTTTTCCGATATGGTAAGGGAAGGGATCAAGAGAGACGAGATTTATATTTTTCGTTCCAAGATGGATAAGTATCTTTGTACGGAATGAGCTTACAATGCACATAACATAGGTATCTATCTTATGATTAATTAAGACTAAAACGCACGCATCCCACGGTGTCCCACGGTGTCCCACGATGTCCCACGGTGCCCCCGCGGGGGGGTCTTAGTCCAGTCTAGATCACCAAAACTATTTTGGATGATCAAGACCAGACTATATTCAAGTAGTTTTTAGCTTGATATCGTTTTTCAAATAATAATACTAATATTTAAAATAGTAGTTGGTGTATTATTATTTGGAAAACGATACTAATTACCGGGACCCACCACGAGGAGGTAACTACGCTCGGGTCCCATTTACATAAACAGTTTTTAAGCATTGGAAGCAGAAATGTAAAATTATTTTTTAACAAAGAAGTAGCGTGTATTGAAATTTATTAATTAGATTGTCCCACGATGTCCCACGTTGTCCTACGATGTCTCACGTTGTCCCACGATGTTCCACGTTGTCCCACGATGTTCCACGTTGTCCCATGATGTCACACGATGCCCACGATGTCCCACGGTGCAGTCCAGTCTAGACCATCCAAAATTCTTTTCGCCGCTTTTGGCGATCTAAACTGGACTGGTGCGTAGTTCTTAGCTTGGTATTGTTTTCCAAAAATTACTCAACTGATTAATTTTTGGAAAATGATGCCAATTACCAGGTCTCACCACGAGGAGGTGACTACGCAAGAGACCCGCCCATGAGTTATTTAACATTACACATCGATCTCGACATACAAGCTAATGGCAAGAATGTCGAGTTCAAACTCTACGTGATCATGGGCCTGCGTAAAGAGATAGTTGTTTCGTAGCTTAACTGCGAACCATATATCTCCAACGCAGCATGTACATGAATGTTTACAAACGTAAAACAAAGCTTACACGACGCAATATCTATCTCCCACACAACGCAACATGTATCTCACACATAACGATTACATCGATCGGTACAAACATCGTACAATAATTCGCAACCCTATCGGCAACATTCCGTATCAAAGACACATTTATCCAACTTGGAACGAAAGAAAGAAAATGAAGCTACTGACACTGTATATACCATTTCGTGTCTTGCAGAAAGGACACACGAGTCGCTGTAGTAAACTTTTTAACATTCTGCTTTTACGACAATGATCTTTTGAAGATATTGAAAAGTTATAACGCGACTAGAAGAAGGTTCTTACGCGACGCACTCCCGTACACTAGATAACCCGAAGGTTCAACCGAAAGCCCAAGAATTGACCGTAACTCGATTCCTGTTTCGCAGTTCGAAACTTACACGAGTCGCGGTCGATGGCGCCGACCGATGATGCCAGTGATCCACTGGTGATCCAGCCGTGGATCCAGCACATAGGCCGGCAACTTAACACACTCCAACTGAACAATTTGAACCCGGGGAGGGACCGCTGAGCAGGATTACAAAGGCAAGGCCCCAACTGAACAGTGGGGTCCACTCCCGCGGGGCCGAACAGGATTACGGAGGACGTGAAATTGCAGGTCCCTGACCGAGTACCGAAGTACCAATCGGACAGGACTGCGGATCCACGACTGAATCCCCAACAGATTCGCAAGAATCACTGGCGCGACGACAACTCCCGTGATTCGATGCAAACGTCGAGCAGTCATCAAGACAGGGTGTTCTTGAGGCGACTTACGAATCCAAAGAGTTGTCTAGTGCACGTTGATTCGCACGCACCTGGAATACGTGCAGGCGAGAACGTCACGCGACAGTTTGAAAGAACTTGATCGCGAACCAATAAATCGCGGGTACAATTTTTCAAGTGTGGAAATCAAGGGAAACGAGATTTTTATTTTTCGTTCCAAGATACGTATCGTTGTATAGAATGAGCTCACAATGCACTTGACATAGATATCTATCTTACGATTATTTAAAGCTAAAACGCTCGCATTCCACGTAGTCTAACGTTGTCCAACGATGTCCACTGTTGTCCAACGATGTCCACTGTTGTCCAACGATGTCCACCGTTGTCCACCGTTGTCCAACGTTGTCCACCGTCGTCCAACGATGTCCAACGTTGTCCACCGTCGTCCAACGTTGTCCACCGTCGTCCAACGATGTCCACCGTCGTCCAACGATGTCCACTGTTGTCCAACGATGTCCAACGTTGTCCACCGTTGTCCAACGATGTCCAACGTTGTCCACCGTCGTCCACCGTTGTCCAACGATGTCCACCGTTGTCCAACGATGTCCAACGTTGTCCACCGTCGTCCACCGTTGTCCAACGATGTCCAACGTTGTCCACCGTCGTCCACCGTTGTCCAACGATGTCCAACGTAGTCCAACGATGTCCAACGTCGTCCAACGTTGTCCAACGATGTCCCACGTTGCGGTCCAGTGTAGATCATCCAAAATTCTTTTTGCGGCTTTTGGAGATCCACACTAGACCAACGGCGTTCCACGGTGTCCAACGGTATCCTAAGGTGTCGAACGGCGTCCCACGTTGCAGTCCAGTTTAGATCATCCAAAATTCTTTTGGCGGCTTTTGGAGATCCACACTAGACAAACGGCGTCCCACGATGTCCAATGGCGTCCAACGGTGTCCAGCGGCGTCCCACGGTGTCCAACGGTGTCCAGCGGCGTCCCACAGTGTCCAACGGTGTCCAACGGCGTCCCACGGTATCGTGCATCGTCCCACGGTGACCTGCATCGTCCCACGGTGTCCTGCGGCGTCCGACGGTGTCCTGCGGCGTCCCACGGTGTCCTGCGGCGTCCCACGGTGTCCAGCGGCGTCCCACGATGTCCAACGGCGTGCCACGGTGTCAACGGTATCGCACGGTATCCAACCGTGTCCCACGGTGTCAATGATGTCTCACCGTGTCCCACGGTGTCAATGGTGTCTCACCGAGTCCAACGGCGTCCCACGTTGCAGTCCAGTTTAGATCATCCCAAATTTTTTGGCGCCTTTTGGAGATCCACACTAGACCAGCGGCGTCCCACGATGTCCAACGGTGTCCCACGTTGCAGTCCAGTTCAGATCATCCAAAATTCTTTTGGCGGCTTTTGGAGATCCACACTAGACCAACGGCGTCCCACGATGTTCAATGGCGTCCCACGATGTTCAATGGCGTCCCACGGTGTCCACGGTGTCCAATGGCGTCCCACGGCGTTCAGCGGCGTTCCACGGTGTCCAACGGCGTCCCACGGTGTCCAACGGCGTCCCACGGTGTCCAGCGGCGTCCCACGGTGTCCAACGGCGTCCCACGGTGTCCAATGGCGTCCCACGGTGTCCACGGTGTCCAATGGCGTCCCACGGTGTCCAACGGCGTCCCACGGTGTCCAACGGCGTTCCACGGTGTCCAACGACGTCCCACGGTGTCCAACGACGTCCCACGTTGCAGTCCAGTTTAGATCATCCAAAATTCTTTTCGTGGCATTTCGTGATCCAAACTGAACTGTATTAGCGCAGTTCTTAGCTTGGTATCGAATTATTGTACAATGTTTGTACTGATACGTGTAGTCGTTTTCCAAAAATTAATCAACTGATTAAACTGCGAAAATGATTACATCAATTAGTATAATCATTGTACAATAATTTGCAACCGTACTGGCAACATTCGGTATCAAAGATACATTTGTCTAACTTGGAACGGAAGAAAGAAAATGAAACTATTGACAATGCATATACAATTTAGAGTTTTGCAAAAGAATCATACGACTCGTTGTACTAGACTTATGAAGATATCGAAAAGTTAAATACTTCAACGTGACCACAGTATGCTTTTCTTAAAAATGGAAAAATAGGAAGAAGCCTGAACAATCAGACAATGAAAGAAAAATCATTTGGGTATCTAGCATACATATTTAATATGTTATGAAATGTCCAAATATGTAATTGAAATGTATTTTCTGAAAATTGGATTTGGTATATGAAAAAAGCAGGCATCTTTAAAACGGGAACATTTAATACACGAAAAATAAACTACTTATAATGGTCAATTATAGATCAAATTACTATTGATTAAATTTTAGCAAATATAGAGAATTATTTGTATCTTTTTAATCGAAACTAGCGTTACGTTGAAAACAAGAATTTTAAGTAATTGAATTTAAACTGAATTAAAAATTGAAAAGTTCATTTGGAATAACTAAGATGAGAGAAAACCCGATTATTAGAAAATCACTTGCTTTGTCCTTTAACTTTTAACAATATTTGTTATTTTCTGCAACAACGTAGTGACTTGCAACACAGTGAACCGAAAGATATGCACATAAATCATTTAATGTAGAATTTTTCTTACAAACGAACGATGATCGCGAATGAACTTTTGTTTCATGCAAATGAAATTCGAATATTTATAAAATTCTACATTACTGTTAAAAGATTGAAAATATCGCGGTCGAAAAGATTCTAAAAGTTATGGTTCTAAGAACGAACAATCACCAGCATTAATTCTAATAGCAACGAATTAAATTTTAAAAAGTATTTCAAGCCTTCACAACAACATTAAGATATTTCATTATAATACTTTGTTACGTATGAAATCGCTCGCAATTTCTTACATGTAAATATATATTACACATATATACATGTAATAAATGTATATAATGTAATAATGTGAATATATACATGTAAATATAAATTATACATTCGTAATAAAGTTCTGTATTTTAGCAGTCGTGGTAACGTTAACGCTGACAAAGGAATATGTCTTACAGCAGTATTTTCAGTAATAAACGTAGTAATAAGGGGTGCATCAATAAGGGACTCTGAAAAAGAAACAAAGCAGTAGCCAGAAGGGCTACTAAAATTCGATCGTCTTCCACTCTGTATAAACCCGATCAACACGCCGAGAGTGGAACTGAATATTCTTGTTTCGCAACGCTAATTTGCTACTATTATTTATGAAGCAGAAAATTATCAAAATCAAACGCGAAGAGTGCTTTAATATATCTGCAATATCAATTAATCTATCATTTAAAAAAGAAAGTCTGAAAATTCCCGAAATTTGATACGCGACGCTAATAAAAATAAATCTACGCACTCGTGTTTAAACAATACGCAACACTAATAGCGAGAGATCGAAGTGCAATCATTTAGGAGATTGCCAGTGAAGGATCACACTTGTACAGCTCTTGCAGCTGTACCGTGTGATCCAGGAACAGTGTCCGACCAATGCAGTCGGGGGGTTAGGGCATTTTGTGAACGCAACTCTACTTGACAAAACGCGATCATTCATTAGCGCAACGCTAAAGGGAAAAATTAGTAAAACTCGCGATGGAAGAATATCGCAACGCTAACTCTTAAAGTGAATTTAATAAAAATTATTATTTACTATATGAAAAAGCTACTTTAAATATTCTGGTATTGCTACTTGCAATACTATAAAATTAATTGAACACTTTTATAATCTAATTTTAAATAATACGAAACAGAAAAAATTCTAAAAATTGCAAAAGACAATCGCGATATCGTAATTCGCAACTCTAAAGCAGACGCGATTATCATTTTATCGCAACTCTAATGCAACCCGTAATTAATTTATCGCAACACTAATAAGAAAAATCACGAGTGGAGGGCTGACATATCGCAGTGCAACCATTTAGGAGGTTGCTGATGAACGATCACACTTGCACAGCTCTTGCAGCTGTATCGTGTGATCCAGGAACAGTGTCCGACAAATACAGTCGGAAGGTTTTGGGCATTCTGTAAACGCAACTCTACTTAACAAAACGCGATCATTCATTATCGCAACGCTAACAGGAAAAATTAGTAGAACTCGCGATGGAACAATATCGCAACGCTAACTCTTAAAGTGAATTTAATGAAAATTATTCTTTACTATATGAAAAAGCTACTTCAAATATTCCGATGCTGAAACTTGCAATACTATAAAATTAATTGAAAACTAACATTTTTATAATCTAATTTTAAACAACAGAAAAAAGGATAAATTCTGATACGTATAGTTCTATAAGAAATTTTAAAAATTCATAATAAAATTTGCAAAAGACGATTCACTACTCTAAAGAAAACGCGATTATCATTTTATCGCAACTCTAATTCAAACCGTAATCATTTTCTCGCCACACTAATGCAAAGTCGCGATGTTATTTCGCAACTCTAATACAATCCGTGATTAATTTATCGCAACACTAATACGAAAAATCGCGATTGGCCCAATGGGACGATGAACCGATATATATATCGGCCAAAAAAACAAAAACTACTACTACTACTACTACTACTACTACAAATACTAAAAGCGAGCATAGTGACAAAGTAGTAACGATAATGACTTCCCATGCTCTGAATGACCCAGAGGATGGGCAGCCATTAGTAGTTGCCCTCTTGAGTGGCAGTTTGCCGGGCCTTTTCGGCTTATAGCCTCTTCTTTCTTCGAGCGCAATGCCCGCTGAAACTTAAATCTAAGCTCGAGTCTTCTAAATCGCAAAAAAAAAAAAAAACTTGAAAATAAAAATATAAACCGCGGAAGCTGATTCAAGTGCACATGGACTGACCAACGATCACAGCGGTGATCGTTGCCCACTCGCACGTGCGTGCTCGAGCGATAAACGTTCGTTTCGAGCCTACTCGCGACCGCGACCGCGAAATTCGAAAAATCGGAAGGCAAACCAGAGACGAGAGCATGCTCAACTCGTGCCAGTTTCACCGTCGATTTTTCAAATCAATTTCCAGAAACAGGTTGGGCACGCGAAAACGTGCCTACCCGACCAGAGACTGTGCCAACCTGCCCGGCCCTACCTACTTATAATTAACAGACATACCGGAAAGTATACTACCTATCCTACCTAGCGCTATATTTAAAAAATGGCAAAACAGGCACACCAACACACTCGCTCCACGGTTCTCACGCAAACGCCCGGGTGCAAAGGTCCTACACTAGAGAGGACGTCCCGGGACGCCTCCGACACCCGAGCTTAGCAAACATGCATACTCTAAGGTACGTACCTTTTTCCTGAAATCGACTGACGAAGGCTAGTGACCATTGCGTAAAACGTGATAAAACACGTCTGAAGAAATTATATCTTTAAAGTAAATATAAGCAAACTTGGAATTATAATTGCAATTGGTAACAATATTAAGAGTGTGATTACACGTAATCGTGTAGATGATATTATCATAAATTGTGATTGTATCGAGACGTAAATTGAATCGATATATGTCTCGATATTTTTAATAATTGAAGTTTTAACGAACGAAAAAAAGCGACGCAATTCCACGGCCTAATAACACACATACACAATGTGGAAATTACGTCGTGCACGATACACTAACACATCGTCAGTCGCTGAGAATTATTACATCACTTAATTCTAGATCATCGTGCCCAATGTCTTTCTCCCATTCAAGTAGCACCTGGGCACGTGAATGAGATCCTGACAATGGGCACGGAAAGGGTTAAACCTGAAAATCCTGATCTAAAAAGATGATTAGTTTGTGTAATTTTTATTTAACGGACTAACGTTCTTTGATTTTATACTTTATTACTTCGCTTCATATTGTAATAACTCTACTTTATTCATTTCATAAATAAGAACAAAATTTTAATATCGCAAAAAGGGTAGCGTTAATTGAAAAAAACTGAGACTCGATCAAATGAAATAATCGACTCTAAATATATTACTAAGAAAGAAATAATCTCAGGCGATCTCTTTATCAAAGCATATATTCGAAAGTGCGGAAGCAGTGTTCAAAATTATCGCTTTGATTCAAAAATCTGCCTGTCGCGAAGTGTCTTCTTGCACGTAAAATATCACACATTCTTGTACGGAAAAAAAAAAAATGAATTTTAACTCATATTTTAAATTCTAGCCAAAGTGAAATAAACGAACGTGACTTAATATTGTCACGATCAATTCATTGCTAAAAATCAAGTATATTTATGTCATACAGGTATATTCGTGTAGATATTTGCCATTTGCAAATATTCATACGGAATATTAACAGGCATATTTATAAGTAACACGAATATATTCTCGAGTGTATATGTTTATCCTAACTATTAAAATACTAATTATTATAATCGCGCTGTGCAAGGAGACCTATCCTAAATTAATAAATTTGAAAGAAGAATGTTACTACTCACGGGTATAAAAAATACCCGCGGTCACTATGCTCGCAGAAAATTCTACGTAATACAACCAGTCACCCGTGCCGATTCGGACCTTTCGTCCTACGACATGATTGAGCGACCGGAGGAACAGAAACGCATGCGACTCACCGTTCGAAGCGGAGAAACAGAGGACGTACCCTGGATGCTGCGCCACCCCAGCGAATATCATGAGGAACCGTGTAGGGTCCAGTGGTGGAAATGGAGGTTGCGAAGAATCTGTTACAGAATAAAACACGATGAGCGATTGCTGATTATTTGAAAAGTTGGAGATAATGAAAAATGAAGGTTTATTAACTTTAGTGACTTTAGTAATAACGGGGATTGATATTCTAATAAACTTTGATAAATATAAAAACTGAAACTCTAATATGAAAGTTTGAAATCTAAAAATTAAGAATCTAATGATTTCTGAAATATTATTTTATTATTTTATTTTAATGAAAGTACAACCTCGGAAAATGCCAACCTCATAAATTTTCAATCAAATTGTATTTCATAATTGATAGTGATCAAAGAAAAATATACGGAATAAACATAATTGAAGTACGATATGTAAAAATACTTACATTTTTGGCTTTTGAGCCACTATTGGAGCATTCCCAAAGAAGACAAAGAAGTTGAAGCTGTGATGTGTCTATAACAAAATATAAAATATCATTAATATCGTTGATACATAATAAGAAACATGGAATTTTAGCAATAATAAAGACTATACTCTATTAAGTATGTAAATTGGAACTTTAATATAAAAGTTTGAGAACAAAACATTCAGTGATTTTTGATGCGTATCAGACAGTTTTATTGTACTTTAATGTTAAAACTTTAAGACTTTATTTCAATTAAAAAGGACATAATATACAGCTTTCTAAATTATCAATCATTTTTATTTCATAATTAACAATATCTCAAACAAAATATAATAAATAGAACAAATTGAAGTACAATATATAAAACTACTTACGTTCTTGAGCTCCTGGAGAGGCTTTATCCTCTTGAGGGAGGCACTGACTCTAATACCGAAAATGAATATTCAAAAAAATAAATGTATAAAAAAAGAAAAATAAAAGACTACGTTACCGCGACCGCGTAAATTATAATCGGCGAACAAGAACTCTAATATCGCGTACAAATTTGATTCATAAAATTTTATTACTTTCGCGCGTGATTATTCGATCGAATTTAATCAAAACTATCGTGATTTTAAAATATTGAAAAGAAACTATAGCGTAACAAACACTGACTCTACAACCGCATTGCGCGCGGTCACAAATATTCTCTGAAAATAAAGTTGTTTAAGGGTTGGGGAGGGTGGGAGTGTGGAAAAGAAGCGAAACGTCGTTTCGACAATTTTCTTCTTTTTCCTATCGAACGTTTATTTAGAAAATACTGCTATTCTTTTACACTTAAAAATTATTATTAAGAAATTGGAATAAGTTTGAGAAATATTATTTAGTTGAAAAATGTGAGATATTTCTCGATAGGGAACAAATGCTTACGAATATCGCGAATGCAATGCAATCGCTTGCAAGAATTATACTGTTCGTTATTAGAATATATACTGTGAATTTTCGTTATTAGAATATGAAATATACATTTCACTAATACACTATGGTCGCGTGTTATAAATATTGGAAAATATTTGCGAGAATTCAAAAGTTCGCCACCAAATATACTTAAAGAATACTGCAAAAACACTCGCGAAGCCTTGTTTCGAGGTATTTGAATCTAACTGTTACTAAGTTGCAAGTTTATGACGTTAATTGTAGTAAATTCACATAATAAAGCAAAAGAAATTGAATTCGATACGTGAATTGTTGTGATATAACTCAATTTGAAATAATAAGATAATTTGTTAAAAATTCGTTTGAAATAAGTGAATGATTTCATACATCGGAAATAGAACAATAATTTATTTAATCGTCTTTATGTTCATTTTAGTATTCCAAATAATTAAGAAATTATCTATTATGAAATATGTATCAAATATACTTTAAAATAAATATAAATTGTATATCAAACGTTACCCATATTCGAATAAAAAGACAACAGAATTATTCATACAAAACTGTCTTAGTTAAAATATATTTATCGGATTGATCATTAATAGTCTTTGCATCCATATGTTAATTTTTCTGTTACTTTTATATTATCTCTGCTATCGACAAATAAGTTACGCGAAAAATTACTAGAAATTAAAACAAATGTATAAAATAATTAAATGAAATTATAGTCAAGATTCAGAGGAAAAGAAGAATAGATTTTTATATTTCGTCCCAAGTCAGATAAGTATCGATGTACAGAATGGGCTTACGATACACTTAACATATGTATCTATCTGAATAATTAAGGCAAAAGCGCACGTATCCCACGGTATCCAACGGTGTCCAACGTGGTCCCACGGGGTCCAACGACGTCCAACGGCGTCCCACGGTGGCCCACTGTAGCCCACGGTGTCCAACGGTGTCCAACGGTGTCCCACGGTGTCCAACGGTGTCCAACGGTGTCCAACGACGTCCAACGGCGTCCCACGGTGTCCAACGGTGTCCAACGTGGTCCCACGGGGTCCAACGACGTCCAACGGCGTCCCACGGTGGCCCACTGTAGCCCACGGTGTCCAACGGTGTCCAACGGTGTCCAACGACGTCCAACGGTGTCCAACGACGTCCAACGGCGTCCCACGGTGTCCAACGGTGTCCAACGATGTCCCACGGTGTCCAACGGAGTCCAACGGTGTCCCACGGTGTCCAACGGTGTCCCACGTTGCAGTCCAGTCTAGATCATCCAAAATTCTTTTCGCGGCTTTTGCTGACCCAAACTGGACTGGTGCGTAGTTCTTAGCTTGGTATCGTTTTCCAAAGATTAATCAACTGATTAATTTTTGGAAAACGATGCCAATTACCAGGTCTCACCACGAGGAGGTGACTACGCACGAGACCCGCCCATGAGTTATTTAACATTATGCATCGGTCTCGACATTCAACCTATTGGCAAGAATGTCGAGTTCTGACTCTACTCGATCATGGGCCTGCGTAAAAAGATAGTTATTTCGTAGCCTAACCGCGAAACACCTATCATCCACGCAGCAGTTACACGAATCTTTACAAACGTAAAACAAAGCTTACACGACGCAATATCTATCTCCCACACAACGCAACATGTATCTCACACGCAACGATTACATCGATCGGTACAAACATCGTACAATAATTCACAACCCTATCGGCAACATTCCGTATCAAAGATACATTCGTCTAACTTGGAACGAAAGAAAAGAAATGGGGCTACTATGGAAAAGGAGCCCCAACAATCGGACGATGAAGAAAAACCGCGGCTCGCCCGGAACGAACGTAATCGCGATCTCTCGATAGAACTAACAAACCTACGTGACGTACCCCGTGCACCAGATAACTCAAAGATTCAGTGGAAGCGCAAGCATTGACCTTTGCTCGATTCCTGTCACGTCGTTTGGATCTTATCATGGTCGATGGCACTTACCGATGATACCAGTGTCCAGCAAATGGGCCTGCAATTTAACACACTCCAACTGAACAGTTGAACCCGGGAAGGGACCGCTGAACAGGATTACAAAGGCAAGGCCCCAACTGAACAGTGGGGTCCACCCCCGCGAGTTCGAACAGAATTACGGAGGACATTAAACGCAGGTCCCCTGTCCAAGTACCGAAGTACCAACCAGACAGGATTGCGGACCTGCGACTCAATCGTCAACAGATTCACAGGTATCATCAGCGTGATGACAACGCCCGCGATTCGAGGCAAACAACGAGCAGTCGTCGAGTAGTCACCAAGACTAGAGGTGTCCTTGGGCGACCATCGAATCCAAAGAGTTGTCCAGTGCACGTTGACCCGCACGTACCCGGAATACGCGCGAGCGAGTACGCCACGCGGCAGTTTGAAAGAACTGAGCGATCGCGAATATAAATCGTGGGAACAATTTTTCCGATATGGTAAGGGAAGGGATCAAGAGAGACGAGATTTATATTTTTCGTTCCAAGATGGATAAGTATCTTTGTACGGAATGAGCTTACAATGCACATAACATAAGTATCTATCTTATGATTAATTAAGGCTAAAACGCACGCTTCCCACGGTGTCCTATGGTGTCCCACGATGTCCCACGATGTCCCACGGTGCCCCCGCGGGGGGGTCTTAGTCCAGTCTAGATCACCAAAACTATTTTGGATGATCAAGACCAGACTATATTCAAGTAGTTTTTAGCTTGATATCGTTTTTCAAATAATAATACTAATATTTAAAATAGTAGTTGGTGTATTATTATTTGGAAAACGATACCAATTACCGGGACCCACCACGAGGAGGTAACTACGCTCGGGTCCCATTTACATAAACAGTTTTTAAGCATTAGAAGCAGAGATGTAAAATTATTTTATAACAAAGAAGTAGCGTGTATTGAAATTTATTAATTAGAATGGCTGTAGTACGTGGATCTGCATAATCATACTTGAATATTAAACTTAACATCGAAGAAATGAAACCATGCAAGGTACCAATTGTAGTGCGTAAGGATGAATGGTGAGTTGTCGCTGCCTTTGATTAAATTGCACTTGCTTCCTTCATTCCACGAATACGGTGCTGTTTCCTTGGTTTTGAGCAGACATAGAAAATTACATTCCATCCATAGACACTCAATAGGTACACTCTGCGCTACTACCGGTTTTATATGAAACAGTGAAATGAGAAATTAAATACTTTAGAATTTAAAATTAAAAAATAATGCTATATAGAGATACAATAGCACTTCAGAAACTTGAAAGATTTCGTAAATATTAAATAAAACAAAATAAATCATTAATTTACTCACAACGAATTGACGGTATTCATTTAAATCAATGAATGTAGAGTTGCTTTCGATTAGTGGTACAACTGTTATAAATTAAGAGCATAATTACTTTGAATTAATGGGAGGATATGATTATAAATTATTGGTATAATTGTTTAGTATTAATGGAGTAATTGTTTTAGATTAATGGCTTAAATGTTATAAATTAATGGCTTAAATGTTATAAATTAATGGCTTAAATGTATAAAATAACAGTTTAAATGTTGTAAATTAATAGCTCAAATGTTAGAAATTAATAGTTTAAATGTTCTAAATTAATAGCTTAAATGTTGTAAATTAATAACTCAAATGTTAGAAATTAATAGCTTAAATGTTATAAATTAATGGTTTAAATGTTATAAACTAATAATTTAAACATTAGAAATTAATAGTTTAAATATTATGAATTAATAGCTTAAATGTTATAAATTAATAGTTTAAATGTTATAAAGTAATAGCTTAAGTGTTGTTAATTAACGGTTTAGACGTTATAAATTACTAGTTCAATGTTATTGTTAATATTTTTTGCTTATTTACCGTATATTTAAGTTCTTCTTCGATGTTCACTCTCCGGCAGTTCAGGCACTAAAGAGCTCGCGCGCCATTTCCGGGTTCCTTATATATCTTTACAAAGTATTGAGATGTCAATCAAAGGGTAACGATCTTTTGACAAAGCAACAGACGGTTTTTCCATTATAACAAAATCACATTGACCAATTTCTTAATTTTTATCGTAAATTCGGGACTTTAACGATTTAATACGATATCCATTTTTATCATTTTAATAGTTTCTACATACTAAGACTAAATTCACACATTTTAATAGCTTGAACATTATAGATTAATAGCGTAAATGTTATAAATTAATAGCTCAAATGTTATAAATTAATGGGTGAAATGTATAAAATAACAGTTTAAATGTTATAAATTAATAGTTTAAATGTTATAAATTAATGGCTTAAATGATATAAATTAATGGCTTAAATGTATAAAATAACAATTTAAATGTTGTAAATTAATAGCTTAAACGTTATAAATTAATAGCTTAAATGCTATGAAGTAATAGTTTAAATGTTGTGAATGAATGACTTAGAAGTTATAAATAAGCAACGCAAACGTTATACAATAATAGTTTATATGTTATAAATTAATGGCTTGAATGCTATAAATTAATAGTTTAAATGTTATAAATTAATTATTTAAGTGTTGTAAATTAATGGCTTAGGCGTTATAAATTACTGGTTTCAATGTTATTGTTTGGTTTTTTTTTTTATTTACCTTATATTCAAATTCTTCCTTGATGTTCACTCTTCGGGAGTTCAAGCACGAAAGAGCTCGCGCGCGACTTACGTGTTCCTTATATAACTTGACAAGGTGTCGGGGTATTAATCAAACGGTAACGATTTTTTGACATAGCAGTTGTCGGTTTTTCCATTGTAATAAAATCAAATTGAACAATTTCTTAATTTTTATCATAAATTCGGGTCTTTAACGATTTAATACGATATCCATTTTTATCATTTTAATAGTTTCTACAAACTAAGACTAAATTCACACATTTTTGATACTAGTTTTCGACTATCAATTAGTTTGTACAAAAAGGGAAGAAAGCCTAACGGCAGTCGATGACGTTACTACGAAATAAATTAAGATATTAAATAATTAGACAGGTAAAATTCATATTAAGTATTATATTATATTATCGATATACGTTCATTTACTCGTGCTAATTAAAAAATAAAATGTTCTTTTTTCTTGAATAACACCTACATCACCGTCTGCGATATTTAAAATTCTTATTTAATGCTGACTTAAAAGTCAGGTTCCTTTCTAATTCCTCTCAAGTTAAACGAGCAAATTTACTCGTTATAGTTGTAACATAAAATGGCTTTTTTCTTCAATACCGTCCGCATTCCTGTACGTGATACAGATTAATTATGTAGCGAATAATATGAACTAATTGGCTGTAATTGCCGTTAGGTATTTCTTCTAGATCTATCAAAGGATCTATTAGGCTATTAGTGAGAGACTTATTGATTTCTTGAAGAACGGTTTCAATTGTTATAAATTAATACTTTAATTATTATTAATTTGTAGCTTAATGTTGCTAATTATTGGTAGGATTATTATAAATTAATGACTTAAATGATGTTGATTATTGGTTGGATTGTTATAAATTAATGGTATAATTGTTATTAAGTAATGGCTTAAATAATATAAATTAATGCTTGAATTGTTCTTAAGTAATGGTTTAAATGTTGCTAATTATGGTTTGATTGTTTATTAATGCTTTAATTGTTATTAATTAATAGGTTTAATGTTATAAGTTTATAGTTTAAATGTTATAAATTAATGTTTTAAATGTAATAAATAAATGTTCTGAATGTTGTTAATTAATAGTGTAAATGTTATAAATATATGTTTTAAATGTTGTTAACTAATGGTTTCATTGTCGCAAATTAATGTTTTAAATGTATTAAATTTATAGTTTATATATCATAAATTAATAGTCTGAATGTTGCAAATTAATGGCTTAAATGTATACAATAATAGTTTAAATGTTATAAATTAATGGCTTACATGTTATAAATTAATGGCTTAAAAGCTATAAATTAATGGCATAAATGTTATAAAGTAATAGTTTAAATGTTAGAAGTTAATGGCTTAAATCTTATAAATTAATAATTTAAATGTTGTAAATTAATAGTTCAAATGTTATAAATTAATGGTTTAATGCTATGAACTAATAGTTTAAATGTTGTGAATTAGTCGCTTTAAAGTTCTAAATAAACAACGCAAACGTTACGAATTAATAATTTAATACCTAACAGATCTTCTTCGATCTTTACGATACGGGAGTAGTAAGACAAATGAGCTCACGCGCGAGTTACATGTTCCATATATACCTGATGACATACACTTGATTCATTATAACGGAATCAAATTTAATAATTTTTTAATTTTTATTGTAAATTGATGCCTCACACAGTTTATTACAGTAATCATTTCTATAATTTTAATATTTCTTACCAGGGAAAACTAAATTCACGCTTCATACTCATGTGCTATTAGTTTTCAATTTAAAACTGTTTTAATGTACATATTTCGAATGCCAGTTTATGATCAAAACAGTATTTGTACGTTATATTTATCTCACAATTATTAACTCTTATTAGAATTAAACTCTATTTCGTTAAAAATGAGAAAAAGAAGGAGGATAACAATATGAAAATTATATATGTCTTTATTTACTATATAATAAAGTATATATAATACCTTACATACGAAAATCTTATCCAAATCGATATTATATTAACAATTACACTATGTCGATAATCTCTTGGAATTCTCATCTAGCCAAGTCCCTTTGGTCGCAAATACCATCCCAAAATTTCTTCTTTCGATCATTAAATAATTATTTAAAGGAAAATTACCTACTCTTTTTACTTAGGGTACCGTGAACCCTTATTCTGTAGATGCAGGTGTATTCATTGTTACCACTATTGGAATGAACCTTTAATTCGATTATTTCGTATGCTTTCTTTGGTTTGTTCTGTAAATTACAAGTGATAATATATGTTTTATAAAATGTATATCGATAAACTTTACTTTACCTGAACTTCAAAGTATTGTACAGGAGGACCAGTGTTATCGTACGTGAATTCACCAAAAAAGAAAGAATTTGTATCATCTACGCTGGTTAAACCCTGCAAATATGCAACGTATATCTGTCTCGTTTACGGTATTCTATATTACGGTACATTAAATTTCCGAAATTTACCAGAATAGAAAATTGTTTTGGAGCGGTGCTCGTTTCCCCTGTAGGAGATATCGACTGTGGGATATGTTCCAGACTTACTCCAGACACATGTACAAAACCGAGTAACTGTATAACAACGCTTCCACTGCTGCCTTTAAATGCCCAACACTCGCCCGGAAGAACACTAGTCTATATAATGAAAATTATTTATCCCCTTTTCAGGAATAGCGATTTATTTATAATCGTATTTCACGATAAATGAATTAATTAAAGAGTAATTTTCGGTAACCTGAATTATAGCGTGAGGTGTGTTTTGTTGCTGACAAATTGGTATCCCAAAAAATTTCAGTACCGGTGCACCAGCCGAGTACGTTTCTGTCTTTCTCGTCGAGAGGATTGCTCCACCTATGACAATTTCCATAATATATCTTCAGCGTAACAGGCAAACAATGAAATAACTTAAAATAAAGAAAATATGTTTTTTCCATTTAAAACCTGAAGTTCCGAGCGCGTAATCCGTCCTTCCAGTTTTGTCAGCATCGTACGTTTGCAGTTCACTTTTCACCAATTCTCGGACAGTTTCTGGGGACATAACCTTCAACAATGCTTTCGTATGCTGTTCCATTCCTATTTCAAATAAACCAATGTCTATAACTATCCCGGAAAAGAATAACGTGTTTGCTGTAATCGATACACCATATCTTTTTTACCCTCGGATACTTCGTTTCTTAAATAGAGAATGGCCTCAGACATTTTTGGTATCACGTATCCAACCTCTTTCAACTTACTCTTTAAATCGTCTCGCGTTTCCATTACGTTCTTTACTTCCATCTAAGCGAACGACGTTTAAAATCGTGATTTAATATCGTACAATTGTCGAACAAGACAACGATACAGTAATTACCGAAAGGGTATTCAAATGCGTTCGCAGATTTACCAAGTCGGATCTGATTATCTTGAAGGTCGTACTGGCTGAGTATTTGTCGCACAAATGAGACACGGACATAGCTAAAACGTTCAACACGAAGCATTTTATCCGAAATTATTTCATTTTTCGTTTATTCTAAAATTTTGCTAAGCATAAAATCGTTAATACGTTCCGCTGTATGAGAAATAAAAAATTTTCGAGAATTATTTAACATCAAATTTTGAAAATGTTCTCTACATCGTCAAACTAGTTAAAAGATTGAAGATATCATAGATTTTATTTCAGTTTCGTGTCTGCTATATTTCGACGTTAAAGTACAAAATATAATAAAATTTTAAGTTGTTACTAATTTATATGGACAACGTGGTACGAAACGTATTAACATTTCAAATTCGTAACTGGAATTTACATTCTGATTTAGATCTATATAATAATTGTACATTTTTTAGAAATGGAAAAGATTACAGTAAATGTCTCTCAACACAGAAATCTTTTAATATTCGTCTAATTGATCTCGAAACATGAAGTATTTTTAAGGAATTGGATACGAAGCTTTCTACGTAGAACGTTCTTTCTTTTCCAAATCGTCCAGTTACGGATTAATTAAAAATTCTGAAATTTGCAAGTTAACCATAGATCGACGTACCTAATAACGACGTAATAATGCAAAATACAAATGGTTTGATGAATTTACAGTACCAAGGAGATTGGCGAGAGGAATTCAATATAGCAGCTGGACAGGTTCCTCCATTTGCACAGCAGTACGTGTTTCGAACGTTCATCGGATCGTACTCATAATCACAGGTTTGATCTTTTGAAGGGCCTGAACAGACCTCCTGTAATTTTGTCAAAGTTCCTTCAACTTGTCTAATTGCTAAATTCCGTTTAGTAGATTTCAAAACAAACTTCAGATCGATTAAAACGACGAGCGAGATCTCAGATATTTGGAACAGTTATTTGTTAATTGTTTCCTAATATAAAAAATTAATTACGATTGACGATTCTATCCTAGATTGATCTTATTATCTTTTTAGCTAAATTGAAGTCTGCTTTTCTAAACATCTTATGTAGGTAAGCACACTCTATAAAAATATAGAGTATCTTCGCAATAAATATTTAACGGAGATATGTTTTTAAATGAAATAATTTTATTCGTAATATAACATACGTCGGATCTTGATAAATTTTATCAATTAGTTTCCTGCAGAAAAGTATTTGATTTAATACATCTTTTTCGTAGTTGACTGTACACATCTACGTTTTTGAAGTATGCTCGTACATTGTACAAGTCGACAAATGGACATTGCTTATGAAAGTTTCATTACAAAATTTTAAAATATTCAGATAGAAAACATATCATATGTTGTAATTCGACTAACAATTTTATACATGTTATTCTAGCAACTGTAACATCGATAAAATAATAAAACATATATGTATATATATAATACAACGTATTGTCTAATATTAATGAATTTCTGTAAATACATAATAATTTTCTAATAAGATACGTAAGTAACAGAATAAATACAGTAGAAACTTCGTAAAGCAGTACAATAGTATAATATTTATTCTTAACATTAATTTATGGAGGTATGTCTTTGCAGCGTATTTGTATAAGTATATAAAGAATAAGGGAGAAAAATATGGAATGTCTATTTTTAATGTAACAACTTGGACTATTAAACTGTTCTATATTATCTTCTATATTCAATTAGAAACAATAAAGGTGTTCTATAACTTGGCATTCCTTGTTTCTTCCCTCTTCGTACATATCATGTAGTTCTAATATACATACATGTATATACACATAATAATAGCATGGATAAATTTATCTATATACATCGTATTTAACAATGGGATATTTTCTGCATTCGTACAGTTAAATGCAACCAGCTGGTATTATTACGATTTCTACGTATTACAGAGAGTTATGAACGATCACCTTTGTAACGATTTTATTGTACTCTAGAACAACTATCTTGCAGGAACGAGTTCCTTCAGTTCCGATCGTCGATGTACATAGATAAACTTTCCGATTTAAATCGATATAGACGGAATTTTTATAAGATAAGACGATGCCTGATCGTTATCGCACTTTAACTTCCATAGGTAAATTCTGTAGCAGATGAAGACGTAACGGTTCGATTTTCATTTTTCGTCAGTTAAAATTGTGTAAGCTTGTGTGTATTCGTACATTGAGTCGGCTCTCGAAATCGTAATCCTTGTACTGGTTTTGCGCCCTCGAAAGGAACATTTTTCCTTCTTCGACATTCTGAAATGAAATATACATAATGTAGCGTTCATACCTAAAGAATAAAATTTTAAAGGAAATTAATTTTAGAATTTATTTGAGCGTTTATTCGAATGTTTATCATTTACGTTGATATTGCAGAGCGCAGTGCCAAGCTCGTAGAGCGCAAATGCGCTAACATGTTGATCATACGCATCGTTGATCGGGTAACGACGCTTTAGACAATTTCTGTAGCTTTCAATCGCTGCTTGAGTATCACCGAGACAGAAATAGGCTGCTCCTTCGATCAAGTTGGCCAATCCAACCATCGGTTCATCCGAAAGATTGTCTTTGCATTCTAACAATTTAATTACCAAAAGAATAATTATTAATAAATTATCAAATGATTAGTAGGCTTAAAAGTTTACAAAGAAATAGGTATTAAAACGTTATTCAATCATATAATAATATAAAATATTATGCTGTCATATCATTAATAATATATAATTTCTAAATTAATTTTTCAAAAGAATGTATTTCTTGTTACCTAAAAGTATTCCTTGCAACGAGTCCACAGAACATGATGGCATCGCGTTCCACAAATACAATAATTCATACACGAGCAATCTGTAGTACAAAACGGTATAAGGCTGGCCAGTTTTCAGATCCACAAGTTTAGGAGTTCGACGCAAAACGAACAAACCCAGTTGAGTCTCTTTACTCATTCGATTGTCACAGTGGTGGACCCTTCGATAAGACGAGGCCACGATATCGAATTTACCAATCGCCCCGCAACAGACTGAGAAGAAATATTTAAAGATGTAACCGAAATGAAAGATGGCAGAGGTAATAAGGAGAAAAAAATATCTTATACCAGTTGCTAAATAATCGTAGAAGCTCACCGACCACCTGGATTGTTGATGCAATTGTGTTAAAGATCGGTAAGCTTCTTCGTAACTTAAACGAATCAGATGACACCAGGCCACCTCGTGTAGGCACAATAATTTGATCTCTCTTTGACTCGAAGCTTCGACAGCCTTTGCGTATGCTTGCAGAGCACCATTTACGTTTGACTGCGAAACGAAATTAATTCTACGTAAGTTATAAATCATAAATAGCAAAAAGCGTTAATTACATTAATGTGATTTTAAGAAATAATAATACTTATCGAAAGTAATAATAAAATATTAAGAAAATAGGAAAGATTGTGAGACAGAATTAATTCGATATTAAATTATATCATAAATAATAAATAGCGAAGAAGATAAGTTATATCAAAGTAATTTTTAAAAATATTTATTCATGGTACATAACGTCAGCATATTGAGAAGACTGAAAAGTGTTGAGATAATCATAAATGCATTCTTACCTCGAGCCTCTCTATTCGACCAGCGAAAAATAGAAAGAGCGCCGAATTGCTAAATTCTGAATGACACTCCGCGATTAATTGTTTCGCGGCATTTACACCAGCCCGTAGATTGCTTCCATCAAGGGCAAAAAATGGACGTGCAATTGTGTGGTACCAGAGTAGGGATAAGCTAAAACGGACGGAAAATTGATATATTAATATCTCATCGTATATA
The DNA here is from genome assembly GCF_041682495.2 of Bombus fervidus. Taxonomy (NCBI): domain Eukaryota; kingdom Metazoa; phylum Arthropoda; class Insecta; order Hymenoptera; family Apidae; genus Bombus; species Bombus fervidus. The sequence continues at coordinate 6,131,856 of NC_091530.1, read as the reverse complement.
TATACATATGAATATATATATATATATACAGAGTTAAAGAACGTTTTACGTAACGCAGCCCATTATCTTTCTGCCATTTAACAATGTAACAAAAAATGTTTTGAACCATGCATAGATAGTGTCGAGTTTGCTACAAATGACCATAAAAAAAATCCGAAAATACTTTGCTTTTATAATGAAAGTAAGGTCATCTGGACCATATTATGTTGCTTTTTCACATAAAAGCATATTGCATGATATTTTTATGGATACTAGTGGGAATAATATTTCGCTCGTTGATACATTTCAGAAAGATAGAATTATTTAGATTTACAAAATTTATTTTACTCGTTTAGACTTTTACAAAAGAGCAGAATGTTGTATTGCGGAGGACGATGTGCAGTTTGAACAGCCTGCACAGTGTACCGTAAACCTAGTATTGATTTTTGATAAAAATATCATGTAATATACTTTTTGAATTTATCGAGTTTTGGAAGATATCATATGCAGTTACACGAGTCACCCTGTACATAATATGTATATTATTTCTAGACTCACGTGGCAAGAGGAGCACGCATATCTTCGCTAAGCCGTGCATACATGAGCGCAGTGATTCCTGCTTCTCTGTCGCCCTCGAAGCCCAAAAAGTGAATTACTTTTAGAAGAGAAGGCGGCAATAAACTGACACAGAGTTGATAAATCCCATAACCAAAACTAACCGCTGACATCAACCGGGAGACCTCGGATGGTTCAACGAAACTGCAAAACACATTAATTTTCCACTTCTGTCGATTTTAAAGGGGAAAGCGTCAATTCGTTACAAAAAGACACAATATTCTCAAAAAAAATTGAGTCATCAATGCGCACACATCGTTTAGCTTTTCGTTCAGTGTATCGACAATCGGATCTTAACTCTTTCAGTATTTAATTAAGCAAGATTTGTTTAGTAAGACATGGAAAATTTCTTTTCTTGATATTTGATATTCCCTGATAAGTTTTAATTGATAATGATATTCTCTGAAACATAGATGAATGATAGTACCACTGAAAGAGTTAAACAACGATTCAAGTATAAGAATGTGCTGTCATTCGCGAAATTTGTTTGTCGTTTGAAAGAGTACCCCTAATGTAAATGCTTAACAAAAGCAAAAAAGAAAACAAAATTCACTGTTATTTTACTTCGTGTACAGGTAAAAGAGAAAGGCAAGGGTTCGACGACGAGGATTGAGAAATGTTTGTAAGAAGAAACAACAATTACGGTGTCTGTTGTTCGGACGTGATGCCAGTGAGCGAGAAGAACATTGATAGAGAGCTTCGCAGACCTGAGGGGGATGAGATCGGTGTCGGGTTGTTTGTTGAACCGTTGCAAGATGGTATAGACCATTCCGAGGAACCTGGACTATGTGGACTTTGCAGTGAATAAGAGGAGCCATTACACGAAGGGGTGCTGCATCTTGTGTCGAATCCTATTCAAATCAAAATTACGAAAAATTTCCCTTTTTATATCAGTTTTATTCATTCCGATATTAAACGAAAAATATTCTTGTTTTGATCATTTCGGATCTTTCCTCTCGCAAACGGAAGATCAGAATAAATATTCTGACGACAAAAAGGTTTTTAGAGGATTTCAACAAGTATTTACTTATTTCTAAAATAATATTTGCTATCTATATATTCTTATCAAAATGATCTGAATCCAGTGTCTTTTGTCTTAATTCAACCACCTTCTCTTCGGAATGAAATTACGATACAATTGCATATTAAACAGTGTCATTCTTATTTTCATTTAACTTAAATAGCATTATAATCGGCTTGAGCACGTGCTATTGATCACAGCACAGATTGACGACATTCCTCAATAGTTCGATACAATTACATACCCGATGGATTAGAACCAAATGTGCGCTGATATAACTGCAAGATTTGTGAGTGTGCATGCTGATAAACTCGCCAGGCTTTACGTAACATCCAACCACCACGTACGTAACCAGTGAGTTCTTGTTGTAGTAACGTTAATATCGCTGAACAAACTTGCGAGTCTGCGAGAACTATTTGCCTCTCCAATTTATTCACGTAGTCCTTCTAAAATATTTATTTCCCTATTAACATTTCCTCGCTAGCTGTATTTATAAATCTTTTTACATTGTTTCATCACGTTCACTGCTGACCCGACTTTTATTATGTATATGCTAACAAATAACTCTTATACAATATAAAAATCTAGTCTTGCGTTAAAGTATACAATGAACGTGTTAATACAAATAAAATTTATTAACAAACTTTAATTAGAAGATAATAATTACGCCTGTTTCTTCTGCTTTGAAGACTTTACTCTTCATAGACTTTAACCATCCTATGTCACTCGCGCATTCCCTTTCCATATCCTTCAGCAGTAGCATAGCCTGCTGAAGCTTATCGTTCTCAAAGGTCATCAGTGCATTCTAAAAATTTATTCAACGATTATTCCTTCCTGTTCCTATATCGAGAGAGTACATCATGGGCTCTTATTAAGATTGTTCGAAATAGGTTTGCGGTCAATAAAAACGTGCAAGCTAGCACGCGATACGTTATCCAGGCTATTTTTACGTTACTAGCAATAAGTCTTCGTGACAATAACGTAACAAACTTTAATTTAAAAAGATTCTCCCTTACACTTTATATCTTAAGAGAATTATTCCCTAATTCCTTTATTCTTCAATAAAAGCTTAACTATAAGTAAAACAGTTGCGATCTATTATTTACATACCATGAATAAGACAAAACAGCGACCTGCTTTCATGTGAAAACTATGCGGGTGTCCGGTAAATAGGGCTTCCGCTTCCTCCGTTTTGTTATTCAACAGCAGAGAAATACCCATTCTAGCGGTATTCCACTCCTTCGTACCGTCTGATTTTTTAGCCATAATTCTTTTTTCAGGTGAACGAAATTTGTTTGTTCTGAGTCAACTATATTTTCGTAAATCGGACCGATAAGGAATATCCTCGTCGCTAATGTCGCGTGCGTCAAATAAGAAACATTTCTGCGGCCGTCAAAACGAATGTTTCCTCTTTTCTTGGGCAAACAGCTCGATAGCGGTACTCCTTTAATGCTCTTCTCAATATTAGTACAATTTAGTAATTCGAAGCAACACTAATATCTACAGTTGTCGACGAATTTGCGTCACGGCACTATTAGGCGCGGTACTACTATATCACCGTGTATAAGTATGCAAAATATTCTTCCTTCCTGCATGCTTACTTTCCTCGTTGAAATGCATCGCGCATGGGAAATGTTAAAATTGGAAATCTTCATCATAATCGCATCTTGAATGCTTCTTCGAAAAACTGGAACTGGATGACATTACACGGTCGCATCGTAAATGTTTTGTGTTTGGAAGATTCACGCTGTTTGCAGATGTTATGTAAGGAAATTTCCCCATATGAAGAATATATGGGGAAAAAAATAAACTCGTGCAGTAGTTAGTTAGTCGTGAATATTTTGAATGTTAATTTGTAAAGTCAATTCAAATATTCGTTCGGTACTTCGAAATCTTTATTTTGAATTTCTAGCCCTTAAGATTTACTTTACGCGCTTTTCTGCCATTCTTTCTATTAATGAATTTACATTCCTTTTTACTGTATAAATAATGTTAATAGAAGTGCAATGCGTGCAAGATTTTGTTCGGTGTTCCCTCAGATTTCAAAGATGGGTATAGGAAACTGCACATTATCACTAGTATTCTAAGCAAAAAGGATTGAAAAAATAATTTATGTCTATTAAGAAAATAATTGAAACGTGACGTTTACTAAACAGAGCTTTCTATCTACGGTGCCACAAGTTGACTAAAGTATCTGTCAGTAGAGCGCAATGGTGCTGCCACCACCTCGCATTTTCATATATAGATATTGATTTTAGACTATGTATATTACGACCCTGAAAGCGCATTACAGTATTAAACAAAAGTTTTATCATAATAATTTTAAGAGGCAGAACAGGTACGGAAATAGGAATGAAATAAAATAGATTGGAACGTTCTATTCTATTGCACATGTAATAGTCAATGTATAAAACAAAGCATTAAATTCCTTATTCTATTTCATAATCTCTGTATCTCATCGAATTCAATTATACGTAACATTCCGCTGCATTTTATAATAAGTATCGTTAAACATTGGTATGTACACTATATTTACAATTGATGCATTTAGCAGTATACAGTAAACGTATTGCCATTATCATGAAAATAAAAGTACATTTTGAAAAAGAACAAATACTGGTGATAGAGTAAAACTGTGTAAAATAAGAGGTTCAACTGAACAGGAACTGTGTAAAATAGTTTACACAGTCATTACATGATGTATAACGATAATATGGAACTATAAAATTTCTGTACATTTATTTACATCATTTAAATTTAGTACGAATATTCCTAAGTGGAATGTCATATGAATTCAAGACCTTCGAATTTTTTATCTATCACTTTAGTCTCAGACATCATGATGTTTCCATCAATCGTAAATGCCATAATGTACGTAGCTGTCTGTCCTTGATATTCTTCAGTTTTAAGGGCAATGATAATCGTATCCTGAGAGCCTGGTAAAAATTTGAAACTTGAGAAACCTCTGATTGGTACTAAATTACCAACTTTGGTAACCTGAAAATAAAATATTATTAACGTTTTTGTATTCCTTAATTTAAACATTAAATCTATAACCAAGAATAGAAAAATACCTTGATATCTACAAAATTTTCATCTGCAGTTAGTAAGATATTGCAACTCATTGTTTCATCTTTAGTTTCGTTATAGCGCTGGTGACAACATCTCCTTGGTAAAAAGAACCAGCTTTTGTGTATATCGCTCCAAGCTCCTGATTCATGAATCATATAGCCTATGTAAAATATTATACAACATTTTTTAATGAAAATTAAAATTCTTTAAATTGTGTATAAAGTATGTAGTTTTATACCTGGATATTCAATATCTACTGCTTGTCTTAATCGTTTATAGTTTGAAATCCAATTCACAGATTGAACTTCACCACGTGGGGTTATTACTTTTATCCAAAGGGGATTATTATGTTCAAATACTCCTGAAGGGTTGGTCCATTCTTTACCCATACTACCAACATACAAATGCTCATCCTTAATAGTTGCCCATTCAGATTTAAATCCTAAAATTATCATAGAAATTGAAATGCAACATAGAATTTTATTGATCCTAATGATATCAAATGTGTGATTTACCTTTAGAATTTTTACCATTACCATCCATTAAAATAACCCAAGGATAAACTTCTTCTCCTTCAATAAAATATACAATTCCTGTACGATCATCAAAAGACAATAAATGTCCATCAAATGTAACCAGTTCAGATAATTCCATGCCACGTCCTTTTAAAGTTAAAGATGATGTTAACATGTGGTTTCTATCATCCCAAACAACCGAAAGAAAATTTGTGCTAGGATTCCAAAAGAGACTTCCAGTTTTCATAATACTGTGCCACACATCTTTTTTATCTAGACTTTTGGAACTGTGGTCAAGATCACTTACTATTGCTATGCGATAAGTGATACCCTTAGATGTCTTGATTGGAGCTGACAGAGGGTATGTCTTATTGTACTTGTAATATCTACACTGTGACAAAAATTGATTCGATGACGACGAATGTACAACTCCGCGTAGCAAAGGGAATCCAAGTAGGAACAGAGGAATAGATAGTAATAGGAAAATTAAAGCCAAATATTGGCTCTGAATGCGAAATGTACTGTTAGCAACTCTGTAGACATGAGGAGCACGCAATGCTTGTCTCCAGTCACGTAGATATGACATCGTTTCTGTGTTTCCGTTCTTCATTCGCATTCGTTTCATACCATATTGCATTGAAAAATTTACAAATTATAATACGTGTCAACTAAAATCTAACCTAACATAACCTAACTTTCTGTTCCACCTTAAGAGGTGGTGTTGAAAGGGAAATGCAGACAGCCACATACATCAGCGCCACCTGAACGGATTAAGGGATTTAAATAGCATTAAAGATAAGACCATAAAATGTTATAAGTTTCGTAACTATCTATTTAATATCATATAATCTAAATATTAAGTGGAACATTTCACAATGCGGTAAGTAACATATCCAAAAAAAATATTCTTTACTTAGTATAATTATTTAATATTTAGAATAGAAATAATACAGTTATATTTTATAAACTAAACGACATAAAGATTGTAGGAAATAATTTTATAGTTAGTGGATTAAATATATATTTTATTTAGGGTTATAAATATTTGAACATTTCTATGATATAAATTTTTATTTCAAAACGATCAATTTATATGTGAAATAACATTAGATATAATGACACATATGCAATAATTAAATACAAAATACAGATTTTATTCTTATTTGGTATTGCAATTTCTAAAGTAGTCGTCTGTTTCTTTCATTTTAACTTGGTTTTCATAATGAAGTAGTTTTAGATTGTACACTTAAGTACAAAGTATATCTGTACAGTATATCTGTCACAGATATCGAATATTTATTTACTCTTTCCAATAACGTTACTCGATATTATAATCAACACTTCGATTAAGTAAGATAGTTCAATAATATTACATGATTTTCAAAAACACCTGATAACTATTTATATATATCAATAAAAACATTCTTATATATAAATATATTGAACGATTAAGGAAGTGCCTTATACATATTACCAATCTTACATAACGCCATCGTAAAGTACAAATAATTGAAGAAACACAATTTACGATAATGTGTCGAAATTGACATTACAAAGAGTAAGGACATATGGAGGTTGAGAAGTTTCTTCTGTTGAAAAGGTATCAATTTGTATCGTGCCAATAACGATGCAAGCATCCGCAGCATATTCTTGAACGTTGGGGTTGAACGAACGAGTCTGGGGTGAAACGAATCGAGGGGGTGGAAAAAGGGGGCGGTGGAAAGGGGAGTCTATGAGGGTGGTAAAGTACTCGTCAGTCGTGTGACGCGTTTCCCGCGGACAACATCGGTTATATTGGCGATACGTTAAACCACAACCGCATTTCCACTTTCCACGTGTTCCTCGCGTGTGTCTTATGTGATCTGATTTCTATTGGCTATCGCAGGTCCGCGGCAACCTGTATTATCGATCGAACGCGCTTTGCGCACGTTGCCGCAGTTACTCGTGGCACCGCCACTACTATCACACGTACTGCACTATCGTCTTCGTGTTAACGTGACAACGACGTGTGCCGATTCGGCTCGATTTCCGATTTCTTTTTCGCACCGCGGTTACATCTGTATTTCCTACGTTGTAACGACGTTCTCTGTCAACATCGTTTCTCTCTATATACACCTTACGTGAAAATTTCTGTCCAACCGCCATGTTCCATTTCAAATTGTACGTTTCGCGCATTGCTGAAAACATTAACCATTTGTTTGTGCCGATTGTTGACATAACGAAGTGAATATACGAATCGGGAACAGTAGAGTATTGTTTTTCATAGATTCATGTTTCGATGAAATCATGATTTAAAAATACTTTGAAATCTCTTTGTATTTTTAGTGATCTCCAATCGATTTTGAAACTGTTTTATCGATGTTACATACTCTCGATTACATCTCGATTGACTACCAATGTGGCGCCAAAACGGAGAACAAAGCGTTACTTTTGCTACCACGCTGTAAATATTCGAACATTTCAAAGTCAGTATTGTTCATAGCAATTCGACTCAGTGCTTATAACGATAAAATAGTCAGAATGAATTTTTGAAAAATATAGAACATATTTGCATTTCTATGTGATGTAAGTGATTTTGTTAAAACGTGAATGTTCCGTGAGATTATGGTGTTATGGCCAACAGTATTTCTACTTAACGTCTTTTTCTTCTCATTTGTGAATACTCACTCATGGAATACTACTCCAGTATCATCGTATTCATGTTGTAAAAGGTAAATAGTATGTCTTACTAATATTGCACTTTTACTATTTTAATTATTGGAAGTAGGAATATATAAATAAAACACAATGTTCGCCAATGAAATAACTGCAATGCGATTGATTTCCCATATAGTGGTTATGACTATGTATATACATTTATACAAGTAACCATACGAATATATTTCTATTACTATTGCTCATTTATTATATAAACATTGATTCGTGCATTAGGAGAATGTATTCTATTCTTTATAAAAGCAATGTCATTAGCACTCATGCGTATTACGTATTATCAAGTGTGAAACCATTCCCTGGACAAAACAGTGAAAGTAAGTCTGTGCTATATATCTGAGATAGCCGCAGAAGTCGTGTGAAAGGTTAACAGCCAAAGAAATAGTCTACACATTCACATCCTGAAACAGAGTACATATTGGCTCATGCTATTACCAACCTGTTCTCGATAAGACGGTTTCAAAACTTCCCGCGATAAAGATGTCAAAATATTGCCAACTGCTGGAACTTTCATGCATATAGACGTATACATAGAAACGATAATTAGTTAATACGTATTATTACGATATTAGTTAGTATCGTTAGCGCAAAATAATAGCATATAATATAGGAACTATACATGAGGTAAACGAAGTAAGGTGTAAACCTGGCGTTTCGTGCATCACGAAAGGGTTCGAGGTAATCTAACGCCAGGTAGGGCTGGTCGTAAGAAGACACCGAGGTATACGTAAGAAGCATCGTCCATGACGATGTGTCGTCGGATATTCTTCAAGGTCGTCGACCTTAACAGCGTCTCGTGGAAACGGATCTGCTTGGGCGAGACGTAATTGCGCTTAGAAGATGGCGTAGAAGGGGGGCAGGTAAACGAGGACGGAAAAGAGATGGAGCAAGTGGAATAGAGGATGACTTTGTGGGGTTGGTACGACGACATTGGAGGGTGAAGGGAGGGGTGGATGTGGGTGAGTTTCAGTGACGCCGTGCCAAAACGGAGGGTAACGAATGAACGTGGATGTAAAGGAGTCGGGGGTGAGGGACGAGGTTAAGCGGGAGAGGGGGCGGAAAGGGAAAGTGACTAGAGGGGTGGCACGAGCGGACGCGTGGACGCTTCGGTTGCATCGCGGTTATAGGTTTACGTATCGTATTAGATCTTAGATCGAAAACTCGTCGAACCGTTGTAACTTTATTAAGTAGGCAATTATTTCCATAATTGCGAATATATTTCGTTTAAAAGAATGGTAATTTGCATTGATAATTTTAACGATTAATTATCGCCTCTCGCTGCTTGGTAATGATACGCTGGATTTGTTCAAAGATATATATATATATATATATATAAATGATAATATTCAACTCAAACAGATTAATCGTTATGAATTTCAACGTGAGATGATACGTATATATGTAATATATATATATGTAAACATAAATATGTAATTCGTGGAATTAAATAAGTAGAGTCGAATAAAAATAGTTCATATTTGGAAAAAAGATTTAAGTGTGTCTGAAATTTATTTATGAATTATCAGCATATATAATTCTGCTCTCTTTTTCTAAATAAATTATATGTCCATCTACTTTGAGTAAATTGACAGACACTTCTTTATACAGAGGATTTTTTTTTCTATTTATTGCATGTTTCTATAAAGTTGATTACCTAGGAAGGGACGTTAATAGAATTATGGAAGCTTTATAGCCTGACCTATTTCTGTGGTAAAATATAATAATAAATATAATACCTCCACGCTTCTCGTTTTACTTAAGAACTCGTTAATTTATAATAAAAGAATAATTATATTACATTTCGTTGGACACAATACACGACATGTATAATATTTTTAGAATTTTATAACGACAATAGAATTATAAATAGTCTCTTTTTAATATCTCCTAACAATTTATATTATATTTACATATAATATATAATATTAAATATATTACATTTTTCTATCTTAATGAAACATTTTTTTTTTTTTTTCGTAAGAGAAGAAAATCTCTTTCTGATAGAAAGATATTTAAAACGTGGAACTTTTTACTATTTTAAATGCGAAATTTAACTTTTCTCGTAGTATAAGACGAGATAAGAAAGCTTCGTTTAATTAGAAACGATAACCTTGAATGCACTTGGTGGACAATAGCAAGATACAGTTGATAGGTAGTGTGTAGCCAGACCTATCGACGATGCATTGCCATGGAAACGGTACCGTCGCGCGAGCGGAATTATAGTGCATAGTTCGTTGCGTATCTGTACAGATAATTTCAAGGACAACATTTTAAGCATGTGTAGAATAGTATAAGAACAATCAATACTCATCGTATAATTATCTCAACAAGTTGATATTACAACATAACTAATCCAAATAACTTAATAATTATAAGATATATCAAACACTCGTATTAAGCGTTACGATATGGCTTATTTAAGTTCTAATTCGTCTAAAATGTTGAAATAGTAGCGGCTATTGATCATCGTTTTTCAACTTCATATTATTTCAATGTTCAATACTGTTAAGGATACCATCATAAAAATTGGTAAAAATTTATGTGTAATAATGCACTTGTACCGGTAGAAATGCAATAATGTGGTTGGGTTTCAGGAAACGGACGAAAGAGGGTGGAATGAGGAGATTTATCCGGTGACCTCGTGCCACGCGTGGTAATGCTACTGGCAAGCGGTGCTTCGATACCGACTATCGCCGGTACCGTCGAGGAGGAGGAAGAATATGCACGTAGCGAGGCGAATAGCGCACACTACGATGGCTATGTTACCGATCATACCGATCTTGCTTCCGAAATCGATATCGACGAATCCGAATATAGACGGGAACTTCTTAACGACGTACGATAATTTATACGTTTATTGTTACTATTATCATTGGACTGTGTATGTTCACGCATTTATGCGAAACTTGTTGGACAAAGCGTACGAACGTGTATAATATACAAAAATAGATATACAAAATATCTGAAATAAAGTACCGATTAAAAATCTTCATGTAGATAAATTCTCTATATAGATTTTATTTCCTTAGCAACAACGTTCATAGAAATATGAAATTGCATAACAATTCACAGTCTAATTATTATATATGTATACTGTATTTTATAGATGTATAAAAAATGATATTTTAGAAGAAACATTAGATCATATTTAATGTAATTATATTAACCAATACATATTAGTTAGTTATCTTAGTATTGTATTCTGATATTATTTTTATTTTTGGTTACAGAAATGGCGAATACTGTTCGATAAGGTACGTTCAAGTATCTGTCAGCAAAAAATTCAGCTTAATCGACATCTCTAACGTAATTAAATTTTTTCCCTTAGTTTGATCCCGAGGGTTTTGGTGAGATACCGGTGGAGGATTTTTTAGCGGCTTTAAAAAGTCCCGAATGGGAGGCTGAGATACCACCGAATAAACGACATATTCTCCTCATCAGAGCAAAGGAATCACGTGTTCAAGCGGTGACGTTCCAGGACTTCGTGAATGTGGTGAGTGAATGCATGCAGATTTCAATAAAACATTACATAGTTAGAAAATAGTTGTGCTTGTTTAAAATTAAAACACGTTTTCCGAAGGAGGAGCAGAATTGCCTTGTTATTTTTTGAACGATAGCATACATGCACGTAATATAGATTTAAAAGAAGAAATTCATATTAAACTATCGCAATCATGTGAACAACCGCGTGAGACAAATGAAGAGGCTGAAGCAATAAGAAGGCATTTTACCACTTTTCAGTAATTTGAGTGAACTAACAAAAAACCAGCCCAAAATCAAATCACATTTTGAAGCTTTTATCTTTGTTATAAATGAATTACAGTCGACTTGTATTCGTGGTAACAAACTCTTGCATTTTTGAATATCAAATTTTTCCTATATCTTACTTTTTCCACCAATGAATACAATTTGAATATCGAAGTTGTCTTCTTATTGTTTCAAATCTTTCAAATCCGTCAAAGTCCATACAAAGCACATCTTTCCCGTTTTTTCCAAGTACGTACGTTATAACCGTGTAGCTAATTCATCAAAATATCCCGTACGGTCGAAATCTGTTTAAGAGAGCGAATCGAAGACGACATTCAAATACACGCGTCAGATTATTATCGGTTTTTCTGAAAAGAGGGCGAATCTAAAGCTTCTTGGAAGCTCGACTCGCACGAACAGGAGGGGAACGAAACGAAATGAAACGAAACGAAACGAAAAGCGGGGAAGGTTTACGGCAGTTAAATAGACTTATTCTGCTCGACGAACAAACCTCGGAACTTTTCATTGTCCGTTTTATTTGTCAATCCGAAAAATGCGGCTACGGCCTAGAATTTCGTTCTCCGTGGGACTAGAACGAGAGCAAAGAGGTGGTTTGAGGAAAAAGGAAAAATTTTATGGTGGGAGAAGGAGGAAGAATGCGACGAAAAACTGTTAGATAAATATCGAAAGAATGATAATCTTGCCGTTTAAAGGCACCGGTATACAACGACAGCCAGCTCTTTGTCCGCCTTCGAGTTTGCTGACAACTTTTTGGTTTTCTCCTACTCTCCTTTTTGTCGGCGATTCCCATCGAAGGTAAGCAGATCTGACGTTGAGTGGCAGAAAATTGTCCGTGTACAAACCGAAGTGATTCAAATCATAGGTTAAACGACACGTAAAGGGATTCTAAACCGCGTACACCGATGCTGGTATTGACATTCTGTAAAGATCGTACCTATATACTGTGCTCTCCAAAATTATCTCGACCCTCGTTGTGTATTTTCCCCGATAAAATTGACAAAAATCGACAAACTCTGGTATGTTTAATATTTTTTTATTTTGCTTTTTTTCGCTCGATTTTCCTTCGCCATTTACCAAAGTAACTCCGCTACGTGCATGTTTGCTATGTTTTTTTCTTTTTATTGTGCTTTAATATGAAAATATTCCACCGATAAAATAAATACTGACTGAAGCCATTAAAATTATTTTTACATGAAAGAGTGTTGAAGTCATATAGTTTTTTACTTTAATAATAATCATATGCACTAAACAATGTTATTGCAAGTGCATTCACTATTGATGATACATTTTATCAGCTATTTTATCTTGTTGCTGTTGAAACGAATTAAATCTCCCTTGTCGGAAACTAATCCATCCGTCTGAATTTTTTGGTTTACTTGGGTTACTGTTGTATTATGTATTGGATTGAAGATTATCGATAAATCTGGGCTTTGCAAATACCTTCAGCAAAGGGAAAGAAGCCTTTGAAATTTTTCTACTCTTCGGTGTACAAACGTTTTTATTGTGTAAAAAGATTTCGTTTTCGAAGAAAAGCCCTTTGAGATAGTCGAATTTGTTGTTCAATCTCAGAGTCCCTTTTAAGTCCAACGTGCTCTGTAGTTATTTCCTTTGTCAAAAATGATAGCCTCGATACTTAATTTCAGTACTGAAAGAATAGTTCCGAATAACAAATATCTATGCATTACAAATAGATGAATATCGACGCTTTAAATTATTTTCTTCTTCCATAAATAATCGTACCATAGCAATTTTGGTGGAAACAGAAATATTCTCTAAACTTTGTTATCACACTTGTAATAAAATCGGTAAAAGAAATATGACGCAATTTACCTTTCCAGTAATCTACCGATTATCAACAAGCTATTCAGTCATTTTTATTCGACAAAATACCGCATCATGCCTTCATTTCGTTTACCATATAATTTAATAAGTTCCACATAATGGCTAGATTTATTTGCATGGTAGTTACGACGCTTTTCACGATAAATGCGATGGAAAACGTATGGTTATACCTTTTCGGTTTCTTCGCGTTTGTTATCCATAGTTGAATACCAGGAATTCGATTCTTTTACCTCGATGAGACGACACGGTATGATAGGATTGAACCCGCAGGTGGTTAAAGGTAGACGCAATTATTCAAGAGCACGGAATCGCAAGCATTCTCCACACGGTAGTATGATTTATGGTCGCCGGGGATCGAACGACGGTAACCAGGATTTCCGTGCATGCGCCTCTCTCCCTCTTGTTGCACTATATAACGCTTGCATACTTATTATTTCACACGACCACGAACGAACATGATAATCTTGTTTGTCGTGCGACTGACGGTGCACATATTTTACGCCACGTAAGTCTCTGACAATGAGAATAGAAGAATAGGGACAGTATTTCCTGAAAATTTCGCCCGGTACTTTTTCAATTACCGCGCAATCTGTTATCGTTTCGCGTTGTCCGTTTCTGTTTCGCCATTTGCTGTTGCGTTCTTTGTTTCCGCGTTTTTCGTTAATATCAACGTTTGTAAGCGGGAAAGGGGTTCCGTATTGTTCGAGTTATTGCGACGTTTCGAGTTTTCAAGGTACCCACCGCGTGATTTACAGAGTCTCTACCGTAACGTTTGGATCGTCCAATTTGTTTGACGTTCTTATCTCGTTAATTAATCGACATGGAAAAGTTCTTCGAGAAGGTTTCATGGTGAAAGAGAGGGATGGATAAAGAGGATGTGTTCTACGAATTAATAAGGGGGAATGCATAAACAGTATATAATGAAATTTTAACATTCAATTAACTTTATGTTAACACTATGTTATAACGTAATTTGTCCGGATTTAGAGTGCTTGTGAGTTTGAGAATTTCTATACAGTTTATGCGAAAATAGGAAACGACATCTATCCGAAATTTTAATTATCAAAATGAGGCTACTGTCTGGGACATTTAGTAACATTTAGCAACTGCGTTGCTTCTATTATATTATATTATATTATACGTTTTCAGATATATTCCAAACATCGATACAATCATGATAATCGAGTTTTATTAATGAACTTAATAATGAACTTTCAAAATGTTTTAAACAATATGAAAGTTTCCGACAAGTGTCGCAGTACCTTCTGAGCGATTGTACGGGACATGGATCCGCCTATTCGACTATCGTATTTTGTCGAAATAACGCACGAATGTTTGTGCACGATCGGAGAAAGACGTAAGAACGTGCGAGACAAAGGGACCCGGAGGAGGATCGCTGGCTGACCTGCGATTAGCAATTAGCTCGGACGAAGGTGGTCACTCGATGTTTGCGTAGTGCTGAACCGGCCATTAAAGAAAAGGATCGAAAATCCGTGTGGAAAGAGAAATAAAAGGAGAAAGGCATACGTGGTCGGCGCTTAGGTGGCCTTTGCCAGAGTTTCGGCAAGTCGGCGATTCTGGACACGATCTCGGTGGTCCTCCGTCCTTCTTCGTTTCGTGTCGGTCGCCTCTTCGTAAGGTAATTTTTTCCTCTTGCTCTCCGCCACGTTCCAGCCATCTCCAGGTTCGGTTCTTCTGCTCCTTTGCTCTTCCCAGATATCAATTATGTCCCTGTGGGCCTTGTGCATTGCTACGAAAGACCTACCGGTGTGTGTCTCACCTCCACGTGGAGGAGGACCCCGAGCTCGCCTCGTTATCCCTCGCCGTGGGCGTCGAAATCCCTGTGTAAGGTCTCTCAGGAGCTACAAAGTGCAATTTAAGAAAATTTTCTCCTCTCCTTTCGCCTCCACTTTTGCCTCTTTCGTCTCGTTATAGCCTTCACTCTGTTACCCCCCTCTTGTTCCTAAATCTTCGCGATAAATCATTCTACTGTCGGTCTTCCACACGGGGAAACTTATTTACCAAAGCTACCCGACTTCTTCTCTTACTTTTTCATTGAGTTATTCGCTGTTTTCGAGACAGTCTCGCCTCCATGTACGTTAACGCGGCAGCTGTTTCGTATCGTTGATGTTTTATGGACGAAAGATGGCTTTAGGTTTGATCGATTTCGTTTGTGTATTGGCAGTTTCGCTTTGCGTGTGATTGTACAGACAGAAAGTTAGAAAATGGATTGTCTTTAGAATTTGATCGAGTATCATACTTGGTACGAGTATCGTTCTTGTGGAATCAAGCTTCTGATCTACGCTTGGTCGCCTTAGATATCATCGTTTTTCAGCGTACTGTGTATCGTTCGATATTTTGCTGTCGTATAACAATTATAAATTTCCACCAACCTAACGAGTAATTTCTCTCCTTCTATCTCGATATTCTCTCTACTTACTTTGCTATTTCGTATTCGATTCTACACCTTGATGGAGAATTTGTAATCCGACCGAATAGAAGATTATATCGTAACTTGTTAATCGAAGGAGAGAGAAGGAAACAGATAAACGTGTAATATACTTGTAATACTTGTAATACTTCCTCGCGAGAATGTTAATGCAAGTCGGAAAGGAAGCTCGTGCTTCCATGTGAAAAAATATAGCTACGTTGGCAATTAGCAACGGCATGTATTTAACGGTTCAAAAGTGTCTTCGCTTCTGGATTTTCCCTCGTGACCTCCGAGACCGAAAGAATTGCACGGTGTATCCGTTGCATGTGCGGTTACGCGAGATCGTCGGCATTCCGCGGCGAATTTCCCGTCGCCGGGCTCGAAACGTCCGGTCCGCGACGTTATTAAGTGTAACTAAGCAACAGTGTTATTATCCATTATGAAAATTCATCCGCTTGAAAAGGGTCTGGAACCCTTTGTTCCATTGCTGTTCCTCCGAAGAGAACAACAGAGCGTAGAAGAATTCCGCGCGAGGCGGTGCCGACCTACGACCCCATTATGCACGGCTCGGACAGGGCGCGTGATTCATAATATTAGATTCGAGTCGGGGCCGAATAATGTAAATGCCACGTAGAAGGGCCGTATATACGCGAGGGGGGCCCCGTTCGAACAAGCGCAGGGGCGTCACGTTGGCGGCGAATGTAACGATGCGGCGACAACGATGAGGACGACGCCATCGGCAGAAACCCTACAGCCACCCACACCCATGTCGGACCCTTAAATCTCCATTCTCAGGCGCGCCCCGATCCCTTTCAGCCTCCACTATTCTCCTCTTTCTTCTTCTCGTCTCCTCTTTTCCCTTTTCTTCTCTTCTTCTCTCATCTCTTCTGTTGCAGCCTTGTATATCTCGATTCCTCGTATACACATCCGACTTGACTCGTGCTCGCGCGAGGTCCTACATCGCCCAATGCCGTGCTCTATCCACCGCTGATTTAAACTGTGAATACTTTTGCCTCATTTATGAGCCTTTGTCTGTTGCCCGGGCATGACACAGCCGGGGCTATTATTAACGAGCCGTTGATTTTCGTAACGCGTCGTCGGCCGCCGCGCCGTCACGTCTACAACACGGCTGCACACAGCTCCATGAAAATTTCAACGTCGCTCCGTCGACGTGTTTGCTTGGTGTTTGCGCGGCTACGGATTGACTGGTCGTTTCGTGCCACGCTCCTCCGTTATTTAACCATGATAATGTTTATGCTGTTTAGATGTTAGGTTTCGAGCGCGGTTTCGGTTCCGTGTTTGCCTTTAGGTTTTGTCGCTTTTCGGATACGAGTATTTAAGCGTCCTTGGATATTTAACGCACGCTAGAAGTCGATTTACAGTGGCTGCGCAAAAAACATTGGCACAGGATTCTACCGTTTGCATAAATGTATATGCGTTGGTTAATTAGTATCATTAGTGTCCAAGTATATTAAACTTCGTATCGTTTCGTACGACTACGAAAATTTCATACTATGAAAATGACACGCTTCGTTGGAAAACAAGGATGGATGTTAATTAACGATGAAACTGTTACGTAAATAGGTAATAGAGCTTCGATTATGTACAGTGGCGGACAAAACAAAGTTTGTAAAATACGAAGCGTAAATGGACAACATAATTTTACAATATGAATTTATGTTTGATAAGATCAACGAATAAAAATAATGTATAACACAGAGTAGACGACTGTCGCCGATATGATCAAAAACTTTTAGCACACGATTTACCGAGGTTCATAGTGTATCAATTTGAAACTTTCTTCTAGCCGCCACTATATATAGACTTTTTGTCTCCCAAGTTCGAATAAATGGAGTTCTACTTCTGCTACTTTGTCTGAAATTATGTATTTTAGTGGCAAGAAAAATAGCTAAAAGTCCATTTTTAATATTTACTATTCTATTCTGTAGCTTGGTTTAAGAATAAAACGGAATAATTAAAAGCAGGTATGAAATATTCAGGTAACGAGATACTGTCGTGATCAATTGTATTTAGAAGTTTCAGATATTCCGCCACATTTCTAAATGATTTATTAATCTATTCTTATTCTCCTATATAAGACACGTTTGCCTGTTACGCTCGTAACATACAAAATCATTGACCAATGGCATGCTATAGGAAACGAGAGGAACAGATTACGTGCATTGCAGTTGCGAAAGATTTAGCTGTTTCATAATTGCGCGGGAAAATCTACTTTTCGGCCGAGAATGGAAATTGAAAGTCGACCATAGCCGAGTAGAACTAGTTAACGAATTCTTAAAGAAATTTGCAAGTGAAAATCCTCTGTTGTACGCAATTTCCGTGTTCTCGCGAACGAATATCAAAGCGGCCCACTAAATACGTCGTCGCAAGTTATTTACCGGGGCGAGGCAAAGTTGCAGCGATATTTCGTTGGCCCGCGAGTCGAGCGAAAGTCTTGAAACTTTACGATTTCCAGCCCGTAGATTTGTCACGATCGGCTAACTAATTGTCCGGTTAGTTTCGTATATAGCTGGTTAGCGAACGTGAACCACGCCAAGCGGAGGCAAGGACAAGGTTCCCCTATTAGGGACAATCGGCTGACGGAGTTCTGTTAAAAGCATTTTTAAATACACGATGCTATCTATGTGGATCGAAAATTTCATGGTCATTGACTCGTCGCCTCGTCTCTGTTTTTCACGAGGATCCGGTGGTCGCACCACCCAGACTTTCAGGCGACTCCAGCACGTGTACAGGTTCTTCCAGAAAGACGATGCCAAAGGAGCATGTAGCACTCGTGAAACCAAGCGAAAATGTCACTAATTTTCCAGTTGTTAGACTTTTTATCAGTACGTTTAAACATTACAACACCTTCTGATTTTATGACTGAGAAGTCTGAGAAGATAACCGGTCGAATCGATATTCAAGCGAGCGATTTATCGATTGGAATTTTTTGTTTATATACCTGAGACTATGATGCAGAAATTTTTAAGAATGATCTTTAGGAAATTGTAAGAGCCACTATAGGACAATAGACACGCGCGATGAATCAACGATCGTACGCTGATTTCCAGAATTCTCTGATCTCTTGAAGAAAGAAATGATTTAGATGCAGAAGACGGAAAAGATCGTTTAAAATCCGAGATAAAATTCGGAACCAAATGACAAACACGACGGAAGAATCAATAACACGTACGATAGAATCGAAAGGAATAACAGAGGAGCATAGTGAAACTGAAGAGAATGTTATTTTAATCGTTCCACCACCGTGTCAATCGACTAGAATCAACGCAATCAAATAGAATTATTCCTGTTTGTTTGAATGAATGCTGGCAAAGTTTGGCACGAACATTCTGAAGCAACCTGTAAAAAGGATGGAAGAAGGCGTTCTTCGACTCTCGCGTGTATTCTCTAGCGGTCGAATGGTCCGTGAAATTAAGAAAAAGGCATCTTGGTCATCGTTACGTTTCCTTCGTTTTCATCCTATCGTACCTCACGATCGGCCTCGCTCGAACTTCATTTGGCCTGACTTAAAAGTCCAGACGACTTCTAATTAGGGGACAGTCGAAACAAAATATGCCCAATCGTAGAAACGTTTAAGATAGAGAACATCGATCTGCCGAGTCGCATACCAGTTCTCGGGACGAGAGCCACTCGATAAGATAACGTTCTTCGTTCTCGCCGTTCCTCCTCGTTCTTGTACTCCTTTTTTCTTCCCACCCATCCCTCTCCCCTTCGTTTTTTCTTGTTTATAGGAATGGTCATCAATTTTGTTTCGTTAGGATTAGCCGTCCTACGGTTAAATGGTTTTATCTGTTAGCGGTGTCTTTGATGGTTGCCGTGTCATACAAGATAAATTGCGAAAAAGTACGATAAAGTGTTAGATTGAAATATAATCTGCAAATTGTTTGGAAGTTCGAAATGGTGGAGATAAGAAGGAAATTTTACAAGGATGAGTTTAAGGTAAAGTAATTTTAAGGAGAAATTTTATTACGGTGTAGGATTTCTTGCGTTATCTTCCAATTATTAGCCGGCGGTATTTATCGCGGTATTTCTTTAAAATTAATTTGACGACCAATCTCGCGTACTAAATCGCTGGTTGCAATTTATATGCATAAATTACAGGCGCTAGGACTCGTTGCAATTACGTATTCGTATAATAAATTCAAGTAGCGAAGCTTTGAAATATTCGGCGCCTTTAAACTATTACTATAATATCAAGTTACTTGCAAATTCTCCGCAAAAAGTTAATGAAACTACGTTACTGGATATTATACTTTACATACGTAATATCACGAACATCGATTAATATTTTTCACCTTTTACCATAGTTTTCATCTTGTCGGATGAAAATTAATAAAATCCCGTGAAATCGTGTTTCGTCTTTATTTTATCGCTTCGGTTCTCGCTTCGGGCGATAGTTACGTTCTTTTCTTTTTCTTTTACAATTTACACGCGTCATATGCGCATCGCCGAGTTATTTGTGAGGCAACTAAATAACGTAGAAGAGCCGGCAGGACGAGACGTTGTTGGAATATTATCTCGGTCTCACGATCCTGTGACACAGTCCTCGTCAAGGTAGATTGTACAAGGTAGACAGGACGCTTGCTTAATTACAGTTGGGTGTATCGTTCAATAATTCTTGTTGCTCCACCTTTTCCAAGATCGATACCCGTCGTTCGTCGACTCCTTTTCACCTATTTCGCTCCTGGAACTTGCCGTCAGAGGCTAGACACGTTATATCGAATAACACATTGAAGTAATTTAACCTGTCGAACGCTCTTCTCATTTCCTATAAAGATATCGAGGGATATTGAATCTCTTTTTTTTTTATATAATTGTACAAAATAAAATTAATATCTTCGCACGTTCAAAGAGAAACCCGCTTTATATAGCGTTAATCGTTACAAATATATCGAATAAAAAATTGTACATCCAACGTACGTATTTCCTTCGTAGGCATGTGATTTGGAAGATTCGAAAGCCAATTTCATTCTTTTTCAATAAAATCTATCTTCTCGTGATAAAGTTCGAAGGAATGTATTGCCTCGAGTAAGGATATTTAATTCGTTTATGCAAAAATTTGTTTCATCTTCTTAGTACGAAATTTCGATTAATGTCTAGTTTTTAACTTGCAACTAATATTGGTACTTAATATGTAATTGGTTAAACTTAGTACGAATAAATTTGCTAGCAGAAGCAATGTTAGTTTTAAGTGCGTTATGATGGGTAAGTTAATTGGGAGCATTGTTTCTTCTACTGAAAATGACTTATATAGAGCATAACTTGATGAAATTGATTTTTATCTCTGATATTTTGCATATCTCTTTCCTACGTCGCTAATTCCAAAAATGTGTAATATAAAAATGAGTTTGTCAGTTTTTAATGAATCGGGTCGAGCGGATCGACAGGTGCTGCCATCTGATGGGTGGTTGCTACAAACTTGAAGGGCTGTACAGTGTCGCCCACTGGCGAAGGCTATGAGAGGTCTTCCAGCGATTTTCATTTTTCCACGTTGTATTCACACCTGATCTTAGAATCGCTTCTGTCTCGAAATTGCACAGGTGTTCGATTACTATTGCGATACAATGTACATAATACATAGTTAAATTTGACTCGTATAAAATTCCCTCCTTCGTCAATTGCTTTACAATTGAAATTTATTGTCGTCTTCGCCATTCAATGAAGTCGCCTCTCGACTACGTACGTCACGCGTTAACATTCGTCAGATCATCGTACTCATGCAAACTGAATTCATGCGCTTTTGCAACCAACTTTTAGCAACAGAATATGCAAATAAACTGGTAACTAACGCCACTACGTAGCTATCTTCACGTACCATATCTAAATGTATCTAAAATTAGATTACCATAAATTGATATTTTTACCAATAGAACCGATATTTTACATAATTTGATACATTATACGCATCTTCTGTGCATTCTTACACCTTTCAAGTTTTCCATAAATCCATTAACATCGGCGATCTGATTACCAGCTATCGAACACCAACACGCTAGATATTATCAGCTCTTGAGCGAATCACGAAAAGCGTGAGAAGTTGTCGTAAGATAATCTGTGAACTCTATTGAGATATATATAATTCTGTGTGCTAGACTAGATTGGCCGCGTAGTAGTGACACACGTGTGTGAATATGACTGTGTGGAAGTACGTGTGTACGCGGCGTCTCGAAAAACAGATGAATGTAACTGTTCTGTTGGCAGCGTGGTATGGAACATGCTGAGACGCGTGCAAATGTGTATCGACGAAGATCCTGGAAATTGTTTATTCAATAAATCTAAAACTGTTTTAATGTGAATTCTAATTGTAATCTTGGTATTCTTTTACTTTTATTTCGGCGATTAAGATCCACAATTCTCAACAACTCTACCTAACATGAGAAATATCTAAAGTGTATCGACGAAGATCCTGGAAATCGTTTATTCAATAAATCTAAAACTGTTTTAATATGAATTCTAAGTGTAACCCTGGTGTTCCTTTACTTTTATTTCGGCGATTAAGATCCACAATTCTCAACAACTACCTAACATGAGAAATATCTAAAGTGTATCGACGAAGATCCTGGAAATCGTTTATTCAATAAATCTAAAACTGTTTTAATATGAATTCTAAGTGTAACCCTGGTGTTCCTTTACTTTTATTTCGGCGATTAAGATCCACAATTCTCAACAAACTCTACCTAACCTGAGAAATATCTAAAGTGTATCGACGAAGATCCTGGAAATCGTTTATTCAATAAATCTAAAACTGTTTTAATATGAATTCTAAGTGTAATCTTGGTATTTCTTTACTTATATTTCGGCGATTAAGATCCACAATTCTCAACAACTCTACCTAACATGAGAAATATCTAAAGTGTATCGACGAAGATCCTGGAAATCGTTTATTCAATAAATCTAAAACTGTTTTAATATGAATTCTAAGTGTAATCTTGGTATTCCTTTACTTATATTTCGGCGATTAAGATCCACAATTCTCAATAACTCTACCTAACATGAGAAATATCTAAAGTGTATCGACGTGTAAAACTCTAGAAATCCCAATCGCAAAGTCTTTCGCTCGTGTTCCGCTCTTATTTCACGGGACCGCTAAATGCGTTGGCGTGTAACGCGGCTCCTTGGCTCGAAATGTACTTGGACATCACGGTGAAATCGATTTTGACCGGTGAACCGTTAATAGGAAATCGTAATAAGGGCTGTGAAGCAAGACCGAACAGGGCCATCTGTTGTCGGCGCGGTCTGTGACAAAACAAACAGCTTGCCAATTATGGGGTGATTTTGGGCCCGCTCGACATAATTTGGTCCGGCGAGGAGGACAAAGGCGGCTCGTTTCCACCACGCCTACCGTCGTTAAACTTCACGATGAGGAGGGCACGGTCCGTGGCTACCACTTTCCTATTCTCCCCTCGTTTGGTGTCTCTATTTACGCCCTCTTACCGACTACTCGTTGGCCTCCTTTATAACCTCGAGATGGAAGTCCAGCATCCTCGACGGCTAGTCGATAATTCTTCCACTCAAGTGACACGCTCTATTTGTAGTCTTTTAATCTTTCTTGCGTTTCCCTCCTTTTATATACGATCTACACGATTCCTCGATTGAATTTCGTTCACGTGTATCGCTTTTATATCGAATTAAACGATAACCTTGCATTATCGGGAATGAAACACTGGCCTGAAAATTTACAGACGAAATGTCGGTAATATAATATGCTTATAATTTTGTTAAACATCTTCTTATTCTAATAATATTACGGATAGTATCCTATAAGTTTTTTAAATATTTTATTAATAATACGAGTCACATTTTATAATTTTCTGAAATTTTCTTCAACGATACAAATCGTATTTTTCGTTATCGTTTGCCTAAGTTATTCGGGGGAAGCAATGCCTGCGATACGATACGACGGAAACGTCGTTTAACACTAACGCTAACTGTGTCGTAATGGGAAATGTATAATCCGTGGTAGGATTGAGAGTTCTTTAGACAAAATGAATATGGAACGTGATTTTTTAATGACGACGAAAATTGACAAGCGCGTTTTCCCATAGTTCGTTATATACAATGTGTACCTATAGTAAATATATTGCATTACAAAATTTGCTCTTATTTACTATCATTTATTATAAATTATTTAAAAGAGAAAAAGAACATTAAATTAAAGGATTAAAAATATCTTATATATCACGCTATACTCTTTTCTACACGTTTTGTATAATTCTCTTTTCTTTAACCTTCTACGTATAAGAAAAGAAAGGTACAAAACAGCCGTAGAATCTCAAAAAGCATCTCGTTAATTTTGGCGTTAAAAATCTGTTCGTTTAATACCCTACGTTTTTAGGGAAAAAAAAAGAAATAAGAAAAAGGGAAAAAGAATCTACTGTGTCACGCGAACCGGTGTCAACGTTTCAAATAAATTCCGTTTTTTAATATCTTGGAGGGAAAACGCGTCGAAATGCACGCTCACGTACACCGCGTTTTATCGAATTGTATTTTCGACGAGACCATTACGATTCATACATTTTCTTCGTTCGTTCACAGAAAAATGTCCAATTCTGTAACAGACGTCGCTTGTACCGCGTTTGATGCGTTCCATTAGGTTTTCGTTACCTGTTGTCATCATTTTGGTATATCGGCATCTGTTCGGCTCGTAAAATTGTCAACGATGTTTAAATCGACCGAAACTTCGTTTACAGGTATTTACAGCTTCGAATTTGTATTTTGGAATTATTTCATTGCACGTGTGTACGTATTCGTGCTGTAAACTAAATTGGTTCGCGCGACAGTAACGATGTAACAATCGAACGATCGAAGCGCATAACTGTTAGCACATCTCGTTGAAAGTACTAACGAGTATCGTTCGTTCGGTTAATACTTATACGTACGAAACGTACATGCTTCTGTTTGATATATTTAATATTTATCATCTGTGAAGATTATTTATACGGTTTACGTAATAACACGTAACGCACTGCTCGAAGCAATTACAGGATCGTTGTATACTATGGACAGTTCTGTCTCACAAACCGATGTTCCTATAAATATATATTTGCGTGGAGGTAAAGAAACGAAGTTTCAATAGAAATTTATATCGTCCACTAAAAGCGTAAAAATCGAAGCGGCACGAAAGCACAAAGAGGACAAATACGTGAAAATTCCGTACAATCGAACATAGAAGACTTTCAAACCCACCGAAAGAAACTCTCTTACACACGAAACCTCTTAGTATTGCGTACCTACAGTTCCAAGATGATGGAATTTGAAAATCGTTACAGGTAAGATTTAGGGGCGGTGATCGAGGGACAGTAAAGGCACCAGCAGCAGGTATTGTGCCTGACCATGAGGTGGGCTGGTTTGTCGCCTTGTTAAAGTAGTTGTATAGCAACTTGGGGTCTCTTCTTTAGACTGGCAAATCAGTTTAACTTATTCCGAATCACGAATCGACCATTATAGGTTTATAGGTATGTCGGACGAAACCCGGTGTAGCGGTAGGACAATCGCATTTGCGGAGGTTAGTTTGTAAATTTATGTTTATAACGGTTCGTTGAATGGAGCAGCGTAGGATGAAGAAAGAGAACGAAGTCGAGGTCAGAAATTGCTCGACCATTCACGGGGTTGCGTGGCAGGGACACGAAGGATCTCTACCTACAGTCGTTTTTGGTCGTTTGTGGGCTCCTTACGGCCGCTCTGGATAAAGCTGCCGCTAGCAGAAACACGTAGAACCATGAAGGGAGAAAGGGTGTGAGAGAGAGAGAGAGAGAGAATAGTGCACCTGAGCTATAGAGCACCGAGGGTTAGGACTACGTGAACGTGGACACGATCGAGGGTGGAACCGATGGATGTGTATAAGCACGAGGGCTTCGGTTGACCTAAGGGTGACGAGGAAATCGTGAGAATTGCCAGAATGTCGTGCGTGCTCGTCGCACGCTTTTCAGGATTAGCCAGGATTCGACGCTGCAGGGAATCTGCAATCTATATACACGCGCGCACCATCGTCCGTCTCTTTCCTTTTCTCGTTTTATTCGTCCCTCCCTGTGTATTGAGACGTACGGAGGCGCGAGAGTACCTGTACCTGTCAGGTATTTTGCGGGACTTACGGCTACTGGAGCTGTTTATTTCGCATCTTTCCAGGCTCTTTGGATGCTACGCTCGATAAGCCGATTTAGGTGATAGTTGATAGATTAGTTGATAGATGTTCATCATTGTTGACCGGTGAATGAGTAATATCGTAATCTGGCGATACAGTTAGCCGAACACGTAACATTTGCTGGATTCTTTGTTGGAATTTATTTATAACATCGGAGTGTTCGGCATTAACGTTAGAGAACGTATGGAGCGTTTATTCGTAAACAAGCTGTTATTCGTTCGACGTTCTTTACGTGTTATAATTCAACGAATGAATTGAGTTTCACCAGCGAATTTTACAAAATACAAATTGGATTGTTTATTCGAATTTATTTATAATACCGGAGCGGCCGGCACTAACGTTAGGGAACATATGCAGCGTTTATCCGTAAACAGGCTGTTATTTGCTTGGTAATCCTTACGTGTCATAATTCAACGAATAAATGGACTTTTACCAGCGAATTTTACAAAGTACGGATTAGCCGACTGTCGTTTAAGACGAGACTTTATATGAAATTGCACGATGTTTCGAAACTGTTCCAGCAATATCGATTTATAATCCACAACTCGAAATTTGTCAATCCACTGATATACCGTCAGATAGTAAGTTATCGTGCAAGAGGACCATGTAAACGATTTATTAAAAAAAAAAAAAAAAGGAAAAAAATGGAACAAAAATCGAAACAAGTTTGATCGAATTTTCGCTGAAGATCAATTTTAGAATTTTTGCTCGCGTAACTGGTAGTCGAGAAAATGGGCAGAAAATCGAACGGTAACGATCGTCGTCGCTTCTCCGCAGCGATTTATCGAGACAAAAGATTGGCGCAAGTGTTCGAAACTGTTACGCACCATTTTATTTCGCTTTCTTTTTTTCTTTTTGTTCGCCAGTATGTGCCTTCTATCCATGCGAGTGTTACGAGGGAAACAGACGAAGCAGATTTCGCATTTGCAACCGAACTGGCTACGGGTTGTTTCGCGGCACGAATCGATCACCGACCAATTATCGTTCGAACGAGTGGGTACTTGCTGCCGCCTCGTTAACCCGTAATTATCGACGGAACGGTAAAAGTTTCATTGCCTTCAAAATCCTCCTATTTCTCTCTCTCTCTCTCTCTCTCTCTCTCTGTCTCTTTTGTTCTTTTGTCTACGTTCTATCGTTTCGTTTCTACATCATCGTTCCTTCGATGGATGATTCTCCCTGTCCGTATCTTCCTCTGGCATTTCGTTTTCTGGATTATCCACGCGTTTAATTGGTTGTGTAAAAAATGTAGCTTCGAACGTAGATGGTGGAAAAAAGAATTTTGAGTAATAACAAGACGCGTTAGAAGATGTTAATTAGTTTCGAAGTGATTGACGATAATGGCGATATTTTTTACTAAATAAGTAAAGGAATGAGATTTTTCAATCTCACGTTTAAGAGCTGGTGGTGTTGAATTCTGCCGGTAAATTCCTCGTTTTAGGCTTATTCTATGTAATTAGGACAGAATGAAAATCAGGTACTGCGCATATTATACGGTAGCGATTCTTTCGTGTTTCTAATACAGTTTAAAAACATTGTAAGGATATAAAAAGACAATTAGCTGAAAAATCGAACGTTGGAGATTTAGATATCCTTCAAAGTTATCCGCAACCATTAAGTATCGTCGACCCACGCAAGTTTTAAATTATTTCGATGGTTCGTTGCTAGTCTCACACGAGATTAAATGTCTCGCTTTAACCGTCTGATCCCAAGAAGTATCATCATCTTCCATTTTCCATAGTTGAGTCTCGTGCGAAGGTGTTTGTTCTGTGGACAAAGTCGCGCACGAAGACAGCTGGTCTCGAAAATAGCTCATCGCGCACGGTATGTCGTGTAGCAACCTTCGCTTCTCTTTTTCTTCCGGTATTTCGCTTTTGAGGAAATTGTCAGCCAGCGCGACAACCCTTTTGTCAACGGGAAACTGCATGCACGACAGAGTAAACAGCTGCGAATGCCATTTCAATAACAACTAGGCAGCCAGATAGAATTTTGGCGGTGTGGTTGGCTGGCTTTCGAGCACTCACTTTCCTTTGATCAAGCCCACGAAACCGCTCGAAGAATAAATTTTCCACTCCCTCGTGTTCCATATTTTCCCTTTTTTCTTCTAGCAAACCGTTTGTCCCGAGATTCGCTAGCTTGTACAGCTGTTTCGCGAACTTGCATCTTTAAGCCTCGTGACAGCCAGATTTTGTGCACCTTCTGAACGGTTAATCCGAACATTTCGTGTCACGCGTCGTCCAAATCCTCCGAATGGTTAGATTTTTGCGAGAATCGTACGTGTTTAACGTCTTGCTTCGTTTGTACTTTTTTTCTTTTTTTTGATAAATGTCCGTTTACCGATTGTTACCAATTTTAGTTTATCGGTGAATTTTCACTTTATTGAAAATTAACGTTGTATCTGTTAACCGCTTGGTTATTATATATCGCTGTGCTATTCTGTTTGTTATTTGCGTTTCTTCGATCAGCTTTAACGAGATTTTAGTATCTATCGAGCGGACCATCATACGGTAACTACGATCGAATAATGGAGATTTCACTGTCCGGTAACTGGTGTTTATAACGCTTGTTTTTACATGTATCCATTACATATTTATAATAAATTTTTCTTCGTTATTTACGCCTATTATGGAAGTTTATTGAGAAGAGCAAGATTCTTACGGGTCCGTTAAAATTGCGCCACTTGTACGGTTGATATTCTGTGGCGGAAAACAGCGACAATCATTTCGTTCCTGTCATTGAACATGCATATACGGTACACCGATACTTGTTGGTTCGTTGCACTTAGCGGTATTCATACATTTTAACGTTTATTTTGCATAGTCATAACTCTGAATTTAAAAAAAACCTTCGATATACATATTCGAATATTCCTTTGTCGCTTTATTTTCCTGCTAGATATTGAAATATTTGAGGTTACTCTTGTTTTTTATCTTCTGAGCGAATCTCTATTACAGATGCTGTTACGGAATAACAGCTAAATATCTCAAACAGAGCGACGAAGAACGAAGATACGCCAGGACGATGAAACTTCGATTTCTAAATATTTATCAGGTCGTGACAAAAAGTCTCGTAAGCATTTCGTTTATAATTAAATCAAAGTCGAATAAAGGTAGAGATGTACGTAATATATACGCTCCGAAGGATGTTAATAAATATCTGATCGTGATAAAATATCGAGGGCGTATAATACAGATAAACAAACGGACGACTGAAACGAGACAGAGTAAAACCAAAAGAAGAAAAATATCGCATACATGCTGATTCGATATGCGTTATAGCATTTTTATGCTTTGAATTCAGAGGAACGATGTCTATATTAGAGAGGGGGGGGGGGGGAGAGAGAGCATATTGCGTTGTTCTCCGGGTACAATTGAAGAGGATGCACGCCCGGTGTATCGGGAAACTAACGAAAAACGATGAAATTCCATGAAAGAGAACATTGTGGGTGGTTTTGTAGGAGTCTCATATGTACTCGAGAGGATTCCGAGTAAGGGGGTAGGTAGGGGGGAGGGGGCACAGATAAAAAGAAGAAAGAGAGAAGAATCCCATCTGTCGGCACTTTTGCACCGACATTGTACCCCTGTTTATATCGAGAGAGGAAGAAAGAAAGAGGCCGCTTTATTGCCATATTGGCATATTGCCGCAAACCAGCCGTCGTGCTTTTTTCCTCTCTTTGCTTACGAAATCGATTCTATCGAACTTTTCTATGCATTCAACGCATCCATCGTCCATCCTCTTTTCCGCTTCATTTGCTCCGCTACATGACTTTATTCTTTTTTTTTTCCTTTTTCTTTAATAACAGAAGAATTCTAGTCATTTCTAAGTTATTGCGTCAATTATCGATTTTCTTCTCTTTATATATCATACAGCGGAAGAATTTTAGTCATTTACGATCGTTTGTATCATTTATCGATTGTTCTTTTCTACGTAAAAGAATTCTACTCGCTCGTACACGAAACTTGGACGCATAAATTCACGATATTATAT
The DNA here is from genome assembly GCF_041682495.2 of Bombus fervidus. NCBI lineage: Eukaryota > Metazoa > Arthropoda > Insecta > Hymenoptera > Apidae > Bombus > Bombus fervidus. The sequence continues at coordinate 6,101,755 of NC_091530.1, read as the reverse complement.
CGTTTTTTTTTTTTTTTTAAGAATAGAGTTTTCATAATTTTATTTCAACGAATAGAAAGTTGTATTTGTTGGTAAAATATACGTATATGTTTTTGGTTGGTAAATTTCGTGGTAGTCTATTTCATGGGTCGTTAAAAAGTAAATATCCATTGTTTGATAACTCGTTCGAAAATGTTAACGAAAATGACAGAAAACTCGTAATAACTGTTACGGGATATGTCACGTTCGATGAAAATACATTTCACCTCGTTAAATAATATTCGAAAGGGTAACAAGTATCGTAGACCAATTATTATTTTTACCTTTTCTTGTTTTGCAGAGTAATACAAATTCGTGAACTCTCTCGGGCGTTCCCAAAAGTTCTACGTTTTTATTCATTTATCCGCCTAAATACTCGTTTACAGTGTTCAAAAATAATTGGAGAAATTGGCAGATTTTGTTATTTCGTTTGTCAAAGGTTTTTGAAAAATATAAATCGATCAGTTACTTTCCAATTATGTTTCTTCCACTTTTACAATTGCGCGTTTACGATGAATTATTTGCTACACGTATGTACTATCGATTCTTCAAATTCCAACACATCTTCACGGTAATCCGCAAAATTATATTTCGCTATTTCTCAGAGAATCATCGTTAATCATCTTCTACCGCTTACGACAAACGTTATCAACGCTTAAAAATCGTAAGTCTTCTTTTACATCCTTTGTGCGCGTTGTAGCACGCGAAGGCCCTTAAAGCATCGGTTCCTTTCCTATCTTTGAAATTCTTCGCTTCGTAAGAACTTTGCATCACATACTCCGCGTACATTTCTCATCGCCTGCTCGAAATCTTCTCTTCGCACGAGAGAACATTTATCTCGCGAGCGAACAGCACGCATCCGAGCAACGCAGAAATTCTTGGCCGTCATCCTGACGAAAAACTGGCAGAAAGAGCATCGCAAGGGGCTACTGCTGGTACGCGTAACCCTTTGCTGTCCAGGTGGTTTTGCTGCTGTTGGTAACGAGATATCGAGGGTGGATTGAAAAAAGTAAGCTGAGCCAAAAAAAAAAAAAAAAAAAAAGGCAAAACGATGGCTGAAGAAATTGTTTCTACGCTTGGAAATATTCGACGCCGGGAGAAATGTTTTTTATCACGTATGTTATACGATACGAATTTGAGAACCGGTTATCGTGATAAAAGTCATACTGAAGAGTGATCGATGAGTATGAGAAAGTAATTTTCTATCTTACGGTATCCGATGGATAAAATATGTCAAAGGATTAATCTATATTTTAATTCACTTGCGTGAAGTTACTTTTATTCGGGGCGGAATTTACGAGACGGTTTATTAATTTCATCAAATTTTTACACGCGCTAAATAATCTAATTAAAAACTGGCTGAAACTGTGGAACGGAATAACCGATCGACTTAACGAAAGCCATTGCATTAACGCGGCCTGGCTGCTTGTTTAATCGGCTGATTTCCATTCACGGTATGGCCAGTACGCGTGACTTCGCAAGCAGGCCGTAAACTAATTAAAAAAGGAAACTTCCGCGAACGGCTCGGGAAAGTCGATAATCGCTTCTCTAAAGTATCTTTCATTTATTCTACGGGGAGGAGAGGCCCGCGCCCCGAGCCAATTCACCCGGTGAAACATTCGAAAACCGTGGAGAAGATGCTAATGTAAATGTAGACCAATTCGTTCTTGCCTCTTGTAGCCAAAATCGAGAGGAACATCTGGCACGAGTAGCAAAGGCATGTTCCGTGCACTCGTCCCATGATGTGGTTCATGAAAGTATTTCAACTTTAGCACACAATAGCAAACTTTAACGCATATATTTCACGTGCCGTACAAAAGATTTTGCAATTTTATCGCCGCTATAACGAGACACGACCGTCGCAAAACTTGGAACTAATCTGAAAATGTACATTGAATTTCACTGAATATCGAATATCGAGTGACGATAGAATCAATCGGATATTATTAGGTTGCAATATAGCGTATTGAGATATCGGTAAAATTTTGAAATATTTTTCATAATATTTTCCATAATATTCTATAGCAAACGTTCAGACGGATAACCTGCAGCTAGTTAAAAAGATGTTATTTTTAATTACGTAATATCCACAGTGAGAATAGCAGTACTTAAATTATAAATCCAGTCAGTCTGATAGCCATAACTCATATGAAATTAGTTTCTGCAAAACAGTGGGATATTGAATGGTGGATGACGTATAATTCGAACGTGTGCTGAAATAAAATATACCTGTTTGCATATCAATAGGTACCTACTACGGTCTGCATTCGTTTTTATTTTCTTCGTGGTAATATAAAAAAGAAAAAATCAATATTGTTATCCTACGAACGAAAAATACATTTGTTTAAACAAAAATAAATGTTTTATCACGAATCGCCGAAAAAGATGATCTGTAATATAACAAATTTGCTTTTCAAGCGGGGAAACTTGAACGATTTTTCAATCTTCTGTGGAATAATGCTGTTTCTGCGATACATTCCTCGATAACACTGGATGAATCGAATTTGTATACATTGTATACAACGGTGGCTGGTTAGAGATCCTCGGACAGGCTAGGTGGGCGGTGAACGGAGCAAAGAAATCGTGACGAGGGTTCGATTGAATGTTTTGAACTCCATTAGGGTTGCCAGGTGAGAAGGGTTGAAAAGATGTTCTTCAGCTCTTAAATTTGGAAAGCACCCGCACCTTTTCGCTTCTCTCTTTTTGCCAAACAGAGTGACGCGTTTGGTGAATCGAATCGTGTACGATTTTCCCGAGATCGATGCATCTTCTTCCGCAATCGCGTTATCGCGTAATAGACGTATCAATTCGTATAATTTATTTGAAAATTTTAGATCGAAGCGAAGACCAGACGAATTAACAAACGTTTGGGTAACTTTACATTGCCATAATGTCGCGATAGTCCGACGTTCTTACTGTTTCGTGGCGATTTAGTCGAGCTTATACGTGCGAAGAGAAATGAAAATCGTATTTTTGCACGTTGAAAGAAATAGGACGCACGGTTTGTGTACTTTCGAAGAAATAGAACGTATTTGCATTGAGAATACTCATCGGCAAAGCAATGAAGATTTAATAAATGCGATGTATTAAAACCTGCCAGCGATATGATACACGAACGAAAACAATCGTCGAATATTTTATGATTCTTGAAATAAGGGAAACAAGACCTTGTCGGAGAACGACGTTCTTTATGCAATAACTTAATAATAAGTCTCTAAGTAGCTTTACTGCCCAAGAAAGTGACGTGGAAGACGGCTTTAAAATACCAGCCACGTCGATTGCAGAGTCGCGTTCCAATTTTCAGAACGGTACTAATCAGGATAAATCGTACAGCGAATATTCTTCCATTTCACGGAGAGGCAATCGAGCTAACGAACGTCGGACAAAGAACGCTTCACGCAGCTTTGTCTCGGAGGCAACGGGACGAGGTGAAAGGTATTGCGTCGCTGAGATTCGAGATTGCGTTCGTTTAGCTCGAGTCACCCCGTAGACGGGTGAAACTTGGAATAGTGCGGGGCGGCTCGACCGAATAAAGCACTCGAACAAACAATACGGCTTCCCCACAGATGCTTCCGGTCTCTTATTTCACCGGATAGCCACACGAACACGTGCCCCGTTTCCTCCTCTTCCTTTTTCTTCCGTCTACAGGCCGAGTACTTTTCCTTTTTCCTCCCTGTTCCATCTTCGACCCACTCGATAATTCGATAGACCACGCCGACCAAGATTTTCGTTCTCTTGTCTTCTTCCACTCCTGTGTTCGCAAAAGCCACTGTTATTACGTAATTGGACTTGCGACACGATTAAGCGTTGAGATTATCTGATAGAACAACGCGTGGATGAATGTGTAATAGAAATATATTAAAGTAGAAGTACAAGTATAGACACAGGTATAAGAACAGAGTTTGCTGATCCACACCCTCACACTGGCAGTGTTACGTTGCAATTGAAGGTGATAGGAAGCACGTTGATACATTTACGGCAAAGGACATTACCAAACAAGTCAACCTTGGTGTATGACTATAACTGAAAGTTGCAAGAGACGGCAATAAAAATCTACTTATAGCTCTTTGAAACCCAAACAACATTCATATTCAAGGTCACGATAATATGGACCTACCTTTCTTTTTCTTCCTTTTTACTTCACTAAATTCTATTTCCTTTGTAGCGGCTGTGTGCTGGTAACGGGTATACAAAAGAAATAAGTAGAGTTGTCCTAGAAATAATTACTTGAACGTTAAGAAATCGCGATCCGATAGGTATTCTTTGATTTGATTTTCCATTTGTTAGGAACGATACGTCGATCGTCACGCTGATCCAACATTTTCGTTCGACCGTTCTTGTAACTCTATTTTCATAAAAGCCATATTTATTAATCAAGCGATCCATCAAGGACCAAGCAATAGTGTATCGTATACTTGGATTTCTTCAAACAAAATTGTAGACTCTACGTGAGAAAATAGCGACAGTGGGACAATATGAAACGAATTCCTTTCGTTGTACTTTCGTATGTATTTGTAGAAATAGTATACAGGATATAGAAAATACGTAGAATACGCGAAATGGTTCAAAATTTTCCAAACGGATAAATGTCTATTCAGGTTTTAATTTATTACCAATTTACCACACAAATATGTATTTGCATAGTGGTCCAATGGAACGAAATTTAAACGAAAACAGACAAGGATTTAATGAAATGGCACTAATTGCTACAATACAGTAGGACCTTGATTATCTGCACATCCGAATGTTCGATTATTATGCGAATATTTGATTGTACGAATAATGTTACGCGGAAAACAAAATACACCGAATCTACATATAGATATTTGCATGAGCATATCCACAATTTTCTAACAACTTGCGATAATCATACACATAACGATTAGAAGTATATAATAATATTTCCCAAGTATTTCATTATTAACGAAACTTCTCGATAAGATCTAAGCTTATTTTTATTTTTATTATAATGGTAACGTATCATTTATCTCTTCTCTAATCAGAAAGAGCTGCAAAAAGTGACTTTAAATTTTCCTTTAAAAAGAGAAAAGCCCAAAGATGATTCGTCCAGCGTCAGAAGATAATAGCGATCTTCTATTACGTTAGAATAATCTTAGCGCGGAGAGCAAATCTTTCTCTAATTTTTATCCTTTAGAGAGACAGTTTAGAGATCATTCGAACAACAGGAAAACAACGACAACTCAGAAACGAATCGAGTAAATTAATTTTCTTTAAAACCACGCAATTTCCACGAATGCCCGTTTACTTATCGAATTCGATCTTAAAATCTTGCCTTGTGCTCCGACGACGTTATACGCGTCTTTTGTTTGCTGGTGCACGCCGTCTTACCACGCGTTGCAGCTATGTACACGGTGGAGACGTTGGACCACCTGGAGGATGTCGTCGCGTGCCATTACGAGTCCCGTTGGTAAACGTTTAACGAAGATATCCTCGGAGCACGTGTCAGGACGTGGTTCTATATAGCAATAAAGGCCCCTTCAGACTTTAGCCCTCTTCGGAGCCACTCGATCCTCCCCCGCCTATGCTCGAGGGTAAAGCAACGGTATACTCTTCCTTGGTAGGTTCGATCCGCGTTTCCTGCTAGGCACGCGACTCGACGACCAGCTGCTTCCTGTCTGATCTTTCTCCTTCTTCCCCTTCCTGTTTCGCAGACCCACGCGACACTATCCTCCTCGTGTTTCCAGCTTCGCTCTTTCCTTCCTTCCTTCGATCAAGTTTTTCAGATAAATATCGAATTTCGCAATTTTCTTTTTTTCTACCTTCAAACTGTTTGGATTGTCAGGTCGTTAGTGGCTAATCAAGTGGGCAATCGTTAAGAACGATCGTATTCGGGCAATGGTAATGGGGAAAGATTGTTGGAAACAGGCTGTGATATGAAACGACGAATTGGATACATCTTTTGGACAACGTTTTAATCTGAATTTTTTTACAAAACTCTGCTCTTGTAGAGATAAAGCCAGGAATATTTCTAGTGAAAAGTACAATATTGCAAGCAAATGTTATAATTCGATTATTGGGCTTAAAGATACAGTCGACGCCTATGCAACGTTTTAAAGTTTCGCGATTACACACCACGTTGTACATTAAGTTTCGCGTTAATCGGTTTTCTTCTTCGATAGCTACGTGAATTTCGTGCTCTGAACGATTACTATTTACCGTAGAGAATAAAGATATAATAGAAGCAAGATATACAGAGTAGAGAATGTAAAGACCATATCAGGTTTTTCGAACTGTGTTTTCAAAGGGAAACGAACGATATCGAGCATGAAAATTTAACTTCCATTTAAGTGTTTAAGCAAAAACCAAGTTTCTCGGAGTCCTCTTCCTCCGTCATAGGCAGTCGTCAGAAGTTTCTTTACGGTTTAACGATACTTATGAGCAAAACGTTTGCCCGTTTCCGCTTGCAAATACTCGTTCGCGTGTCCCTGGGTCGAAAGAATCCGTTAAAAGCGAGTAAATTATTTAAATCCGACCAAAACGTGGAAGTAACGTAGAGTCGTGTTGTTTTATGGTATTTCGAGGTGCGCTTCAAAAACAGGAAGACGGTTTGTCTAAATGGAGATGAAAGAGGTAAAAGGTCATGAGATTGTGGGATTCGGCGAGAGGTTAGGTAGAATTGCGAGAGATAAATGGAGGGAAGAGAGAGAAAGAAGGAAAGAGACTACAACGTAGACCGTGCAACGATAGAGTTGACAATGTTCCCGCTGGAATATTCGTGTTGTTGCTGTTGTCGTTGGTGGGGGATAATGTAACAATTGGCGTGGTCTGATGCCGGCAGGTGGCGACACCGGTACGCTTGGCACGCGCCGCCACACTTGATTATACGCTTGTTCATGACATTTGCCAGTGGCGTAATAACTGTTGCTCTTCGAAATAATCGTTACGACGTTATTACTATATTTGTTCTTCTTTTACATGCTATTAAACGAGCAAGGAAAAGTTTTGTCCTTTGTGGAGAAACGACTTTACAATTTAATACACTGCCACACCTAATCTCATGCTAAAAATTGTCTTTTCATTCCCGAGTGTATTTGTCCTTTTTCCTTTTTTGGCTGCTATGAAACGAGAGAAGAGAAATAATGTCTTTTGTAGAGAAACAATCTTGCAATTTAATACACTGTCGTACTTAGTCTCGTGTTAAACGTTGTCTTCTCATTTGAGCGCATTCGTCCTTTTCTTGCTCGCTGTTAAACGAGGAGGAAAAATTCTTTTATAGAGAAACTAATCGTCTAATCGTCGTTTAATCTCGTGGTACCAAAAACGTCTTTCGATTTGATCTTCGAATTGATTAAAAATCTTCGTTATCAATCGCTCCAGGTAATCCTCGTACACTCTATAGACAAATCGTTTTTATGGAATTATATGTGAGTTATTACACGATGCTGTACGTATACGCTTCGTGTAAATGAACATACTCCTTTCATAAAGCGCACGAACACCTTTATTGGCAATTCTATAGAGAATCTACTACTCTCCATAAGCTTCTCGCGTACATACGCTCATAATCATTCGAATCACACGAATCGCCGCTGAATATCGTTCGACCAATTAAAATTGAACAACACGTGCAATTTCTGACCAATAATATTGTCAAAGATCGTTCGTCATCTCGATAAACGAGTCGCGTATGTGTTAATAACAGCAGAGAACCCCAGCTATTATGCGCGAGTACAGTATTGGCTTGGCAACTAAGTGATTGCGGATTTTGTCATTACCACCTAATGACAAAATAGAAACAGCGAGTAACAAAGGGTAGAAGACAAAAGTACAGTGGACGCCACTGTGGCTATCCACCATACTACGTATCGAACAACGATGCAACCGACAGTAGTTGGATTCCTTCCTTCGCCAGTTTTCCTTCTGTTTCGTACTCGGCATGCTCTTACATCGGCCCCGCGAAATGGCACGCAGGCGCAACCTGCAATTTAAACGATATCGATTGTTGTAATTAACCGGGCACGACAGGCACGGTATGATATCGCGTGCATGGATGCGTGCATGCTCGTTCATCGCGTGCGCTCATGGCCTGGCGGCTACAATGAAAACGCATTTCGCGATGCACACCGACTATTTTCATCGTTACCGGACGGGAAAGTTTCGAGTGTCATTCATTTCCGGTGCTACGCGTACGAATTAGCATAGAGTGGTTACGCCACGATTCCATTGAAATAAACCGAATTCGTTGACTTCTCCTCTGAACGGCTCAGCTGTTTGTAGAGAACATCAACGCGAACGTAAACGTCTCTCGACGGTAAAATTTTATTCCGATCACGCCGTGGACGCAGACCGCGACGCGACGCTGTCTCGAAACTTCCGGAACCCTCTGGGAGGCGAGTTTCTCGCGCACCTCTGCTAAGAATGACGCGAACTTTACTTGGAACAAGCAACGAAATGGTAACAGACGATAGCTCGATCAACGATTCTTTTCTCATCCTCTTACCATTGTGCCCAATCACATTTTTCGTTTTTAACGTCGTATTTTTTCGATAAGACGCGGTTACAGGGATCATAGTCGGTTCGAGAATCTGGTTTTTCATATCGTCCCAATTAATAAAAATAATAGACGATAAAGATCGTATTAATATTTGTTCGTCACAGGGTTTGCTTAGTTTAAATTCAATTAATTGTCCATGAAAATTTGTATTTTCTATTTATTCTATAGTATAGAATTTAAAGATACATCGAAGTACTTTGAGGTAGAAGGAGCATATAATGGTTTCAAATTTATATTGAAAATAAATGAATGATAATTACAGATAATTACGTTAAGTTGATTTTGGTACAAATATTCTGCTTATATGTTCGCCAATCAGAGTATTTCCTTAGCTATAAAAACCTAGATTCATCTGGTACGAGGAGTAGAATCAAACCATGACATTCTAGTATCCTTTTTATTCTGCTCCTAAAATGGCATAACTATTTTATTCCTCGTAGGTTAAGGAAGAGAAATAAAAGATGCTCTTTGAAGAAAATCTCTAAACTTTATGTTTCCACAGTATTTTCTAAATGTTGGCACTAAAAGAGTTAGAAAAGGGAGACATAAAACATTTTTACGATAGTTTCGAACGGAACTAAGAGAATCACCTGTACAGTGTAACAAAAATTAAAATATTCTTTCACTGTCTCTTGTACAGAAAGCGTACAATGAAATCTACTTTTTCCGGTGAACATTTTACGTCCAAATGTGCGAAACGAAATTATAAAATTTTATCGTATTGTATTTAATTGACACGATAACGAAATAAAGGTATTTTTTTTTTTATATACCTGTAAAAGCTTTCAAACGGCTGTTTTGTCGACTAAGATTTATTTTTATTTTACACACACGAGTGTTGCGTATTCGTGCAACAGTCAATTCCCATCGATGGCTTCGAACGATTCGATTACTTAATGCACAAGCCAAGCCGAGTTGTTCGTTTCCCTTGAGAGTGGAAATTCAAACGAGTCTGTTTTCGCGGTCAACGATCCATCTCTCGAGGAATCAGCGAGTTAACGCGTTCTTTCTTTTTTGGAACGTGCAACTATGAGGTATTCTTCCGAAGCGTTGCAAACGAGATCGCTAAAGTACTCGCCACGAGGTTCGTGGTTGGAAGGTTTTATCGAGAAACGAAATAATTCGATTCGGTTCAACTAAAAAGAAACCAGCTGCTGAAGTAAGGAAACGCTTGAGAGCCAATTGCGAAAAAATTGAATAGAAACGTAGCAGCAGCTTCAAGGAAATTACAGCTTCCTTTTACAAATATTGCAATTACATAAATTACGCTCTTTTGGATTATCGAAAGAAAGTTTATTTGCCGAGTTTTTATTAAACAATCAACTGTACTTAGTCATACTTTTATACTTTGTACAAATAATTATCGTTTATCGCTATTTATCAATTTTTTTGCTACTTTCATACGATCGAATACGACGAATATGCGATGAAAAATCCGCTTGAGCGAAGACTTTCGCGTACAAACGTGTGTCTACGTTTTTAAAAGATAAGTATTAGTCAGTTACAACTATTATAGTTTTGAAACGTACTTCAACCACTATTATATCGAAACACCTATTATTCTTTACTTTTCTACAACAGATTTTTACTTAAAATATCTCTCGTACACTGAATTATCTACAATCCTCTTGATTTCTATCGCGGCAATATTTTGTTTTCCTTTCCAATAACCTTCTATCATTACAACGACAGCAGCTAAGAAATTTTGCAGATATAGCTTCAGCACTGTATACTAAAAAAATTCGCTTGGACGAAAAACTTTTGCGCATCCTATCCTATAAACAGACACAAAAGTGGAACGGGTTCAAGGAAAAGTCCAGTGTTTCCAGACGAGGTCTCCCGTGACGAATCGCCGGGAGCCAGGGTTAGCTCGTGGCCCTTCGGTCCGAACGGAAGATCAATCAGCAGAAAACGGAGAACACAGACGAAGGTAGGTCGAGGGAGGAGGGAAAAACAATTTGTCGGCCAGGGGTCTCACCCTGGTAAGATCAAGCGTCGGTCAAACGGTTGGGATCGTTTGTGTAGGTATATGGTGCTGGGTACGACGGTCATGCACCACGTTTCTGCGGTGTTTTTTCACGCGGGGAGGTCTCTGGTTACGTGGCTCGAGCCACAGAGGTAAAGCGCGTGCCAGCAGGGTGCGGGAAAACGATTAGTTTTTAATTTGCTTCGGCCCGATTCGATCGCGTGAAATTGCGGCTGGGAGGCTTGCTCGTTCTCGCCGGATTCGCTTTGGATTTTTGGCAGCCAGTTGCCTCTTTTTTTTATTTTTCTATCCTCCCTTCTGTTTTCTCGATCCTCTGTCTCCTCTCTACCCTTCTTTCCCCTTCTCCTCTTTCCATCTATCTGTCTATCTGTCGGTCTGTTTTTTTCTTTTTTTTTTTTTTATAGTTCCTTTTTCCTTTTCGAACGTTCACGTCCGACATTTACCTGGTCGCGCAGGGATCCGCCAGCCGATTGAAATTGCTTTCGACTTTGCGCTTTTACCTCGCCGGTTTTTATTCCTTCGCGAGACCAAATGGCCGCATCTTCTGCCCCGGCCGCGTTATTTTCACCCGTGCACCTGAAAGGATTGATTAGCCGCCAGGTTTTGCACCGGCTACATTGTACCACGCCCCGATTAAAATCGCCTCCTCCCCCTCGCCGGGTTTTCGCGCCAACGATTATTTACACGTATTTTTGTCCGGCGAGGATTCAATGAAGGATCCTCTGTCAGCGTCTTTAGTATGCCGCTGGAAGAAACTTGGCTTTGAATTAACCGGTGAATTAATCCTGTGTTCAAACTCGGACTGTGATTTCCTTTTTTGCTTTGGATAGATAGAGAGGATAGAGAGGAACGTTGTAGGACGATGACGCTACTTTTAGTTTCTCGTCGACTTATTTCGTACGTTTATCCAATTTGGAACCGTAGGCAACTGATTACGTGGTGAGGGAAAGCTAATGTTGTTTCGATAAATTCGATTGCGAGATAAAGTAAACTGCGAGTTCGAAGCGCGTATTAGTTGCGCGAATTATTTTCCTTCGTTCAAATATCTTCCTCTCTTGCGATAATTTGAAAAAAGCTCTGTGTCGGTGACTTTGCTCGTCATCTTTTAACGGTACAAATTATATGCATAAATAATTAATTTGAATTTTATTGTATCGATACTGACTTGGAAAGGATTACACGAAATTACAGAAAGAAACTATGGCATCGAAGCAATTTTTTTATCAGACGAAAATCAATTTGCGCGAAGCATCGACGATCTTCGATGAAAGATTTCTTTCGCGATTTCATTCGTCCCTTTCTCATTTAAATCGACAAAAAGGCTTCCATCATTAAACACGTTTCTCGGAACACGTAAAAGAAAAGTTTTTAAAAAACGTCAGCAGCATCGGGCTCATCATCATAAAATTCAATTCTTCCGCGAGGGCAAGATCGATCAAATTGAATTACGCGTACGAATCGGCAGAAACGCTGTTGATTGGCTTTCACTACGGTCAAAGATTCAATCAAAGCTGAATAATTGCATTCCAGCATTTCGTGTCGATTTTCTACGTAGAAATCCTCGTATCCTTGATCTCCTGATCCTGTGACTTCGCCGTATCTACTCGTGTCATATACAAAGATCTTTCAGGTAAAAGTTAAGAACGAAACATTCGGGAAGCTAAACTGGCACACGACGTGTCAAAAGTACAAAGGAACGATTTCTTTTTACCAGCAACCATATCAATTTTCAGCTTACGTCTGCTGCGAAAGAAGTACGTCCAAAATTATCTTTCAAATGTCTTGTCATCTTCTAACGAAATCGACGATGAGCGTTCTTTCTGCTCTCACTTTATTCGATACCGAACGAACGAAATTTATTTCGTATTCTTTTTCATCGATATGATCCTGCAAAGGAAAGAAAATTTCGATTTCAAATATCCGAAAGGTTCAAGATTTACGCTGTATATACCCAAAATGCAAAATTCCGTCTCTGAATATTTCAAAACCTAGAAATCTCAACTTTGAATATCCCTGAAACACGATTTCGCTTAATACGTATTTCTACTCCTTTTTCTTTTTTTTTGGGGCGATTCCGACACATTGCGCATCCTTTGTCCTTTTGAACGAATAATTACGATACGTTTTGAATTAAAAAAAAAAATCCGCTGAAACTTTATAATCAGCCTGCAAAATCGCAAATGAGCTAACCCTATTCCGGTCTCTTAAGGATTAGCCAGTTTCACCGTTTGACTCCGGTTGACCGGCTTCACGGCGTGCAACATGTCGCGTGCAGGCACGTGCTTCGTAATGTATAATCTAAACCGTAGCCGAAGGCAGTCTGCGTGCTCAATACGAGCCGCCAGACGGTCAGGAACGGGAAAAGTTGTTGCAAAGGAGAGAGGGAACGAAGGGATCAACGCGAGTCTCGCGGCGATACGATTTACTTCCTCGATAGTTATAATACGCGAATACGGTTTAAACGCGGAAAGCCGATTTTCAGCGCTTTCGCTGCCTGGAAAAGATAGGTCATTCCTTTGACGAGTCTCCAGGCCATTTCATCATCGTACAGTTGCTGGGACTGCTTTATAACGCTTTCGCAATTCGTTAAAACCTAAAATTTTCACTTTCACGTTTCGTGCAACACCACGTTGCAAAAGATAAACAACAAGTACAATTTTGTTGATTTTTTTGCCGTTATGTCGCTCGATGCCTAAAAAGAAGCGCTCTAACGCGTGAAATAACCGAAGAAGGGAATAAGCCGATAGACTCGAAGATACGAAGGTTTTACAAACAAGTGAAAAATCTACGATGTTTCGTTAGGAACTTGTGGATCGAATGACGTATAAATGATGCCTGGAAAAATGTGCATCTTAATTTGGAACGACTGCGTCTGTTGGTACTCTTGGCTAAAATTACCGCTGAACAAATTCTAGGTTCGTCGGTGAGGATCCACGAAGATACTCGAATTAGGCTAGTCCTCCTTCGACTCTTGCCAGATTTACCGACTTTGGATGATCAAACCTCTGAGCCAGTGATAAAGTTGTCCTAACTTCCACCGATAGTCACTTCGTGCTCCGAGATGCAGTCCTCTGTGTAAACGGTCAAAATTAGTGCTCGCTTGTCTTGATCCATTAAGAGGCAAGATCGTTCTCTTTCATCTAAAGTAGAACTACAGAGAGACCGAACTAATCAACCTGACGTTTTTATTAATTTCTTAATTCTTCTTTACGCGAGCACGCGATTCATATTCTATTCTTACGAGACGAATTTCGATATTTCGACAAAGACATTTATCTCGACAGATGTTACAAGTGAGACGATAAACTGTAAGACGAATTTAGAAAACATCGTCGCTTTTCTGTACTTTTCAGTCTATGGGATCGATCAATGTCGCTTACCGGTACGAGACAATTCGTTTTCCGAATGATAACTTTGTTTGGCGAAGAAGAAACCGATTACCATCTCGATTATGAGATGCGACAGATCACAGGGATTATTTAAAAGGTTAATTTTACATCAAATCGCTTTCCTTTAATTACCATCGTGTTGGAACGCGCAACAACGTAAATCATTCACAAATTACCATTTATATCCAAACAATCGTCAATAATGCATCAACAGTCAAGATTGGAAAAGAACGCGCAGCCTATCCAACGTACTCCGCTGTAGATACATACTTCATAAAACTACGAGGCAGAATCGCGACATTAATCACACGGAACACGGAACAATACATACAGCGACGGGAGACTCGTGTCGTTGAAAGAACGTAACAGAGAGCAGACAGAAAGTAACATGTAAATCGAGCGGTTAAGCGCACACAGAGAGCGGAGAATAATTTATACCGGTGTCAAAGCGAACAGATTGCTTTCCGAGATTGAGAAGAAGAACAATACGACGTTTCGGCGGAGAAAACAATACGCAATTTTCGCGCTTCCAGTTACGGTTACACGACGGGCCGATGTATCTGTGAAGCGCATCGTTGTGCAATGATCGGTAGAAAACAGCGATAAGATCGCGGGCCAACGCGGATAAGGATCGAGAGAAGCGGAAGACGCGTGAATAGTTGCCGGATGCCGAGCAGGGACCGCGATGTCCTCCTTCTAAAGGCGCGTACTCACCGGCGAACTGTTCACGAACATTGTAACAGTTCACTGTTGGCGTATAGCGCTCGTAAAATTTTATGGATCGCTTCCTACGTGATGCCACTCTATGCGTCTCACGGACGTGTTTGCGCAAACGGTACGCCAGCAAACGACAAATAGACGACGAACAGTCGAGGAATTTCGTTCACCGGTGAAAATGAACCTTAAGAAGAAGGAGAAGCGAACGTTCGTGAATATCGCGCGCGATGAAAGAGCACGTTGATGGTTTCTTCATCCAGAATCTCGGGACCAGCACGTGACAACGCGCTCCTTTTTCTTCTGTTTTTTTGAAATTCCGTGCAAACCTTGCCGCTACGTGACCGCTGCGTAGCCGAGCCAACCTGACCCATAAAGCAAGGCATTAGCACCGATCCGTATCTCAAGCCAGCGACGACGCCGCGTCGAGGATGAGAACGAGGACGTCGCGTCGAGTGTCGTTAGTTCGACCTGTCTCGTGAATCTCGTTTCGTCTCATTGCGCCCGCAGCTTGGCATCTTCCATGAATAATTTCTTCCATGCATTTACATGTCGCGCTACGTCTTCTCCTCTTTTCCCACTTCTCCTTTTTCCCTATTCTTCTCACATTTCCCTCCCTTTCTTCCAGTAGCCTCGCTGCTGCTAGCTTTCTTCTCTCCTTTTTTTTTCCTGCTTTTACTAACCCTCGTCCGTTTCCCTCTGTACGGGCCGTAGGCCGCGACAAATCTTTTTTCTCCGCGTTCTCCTAAAACTTTGCCTTCACTCAAGCGACAACCAGGAAGATTTTATCGATGTTTCTCAAAAAAGTTGCTAGATCGGCGAACAATGTTTTTTCGTGTTTCTTCGTCCTTCTGTAGCTTGTATCAAAAGTGGTTACTTGTTGCCTATTTATGTTCGTAGGAATCGAAGGGAAATAAGAAACACACGCCAACGCGTCGCGACAGAAAAGATCGTCGAGGTTGTCGAGGACGGAAAAAGATTCTTGAGAAAAATACACGCACTTTGGTGTGCGCAGATTATTCACTGTTTCACAGTACATTTGCACGTTGCTAGAAAATGTTCTTCCGATTAGATTTGTTTTAACGTGGACAAACTGTTTCTACCAGTTGACGTTTGTTGAGTATCGTTTGGAACGTGCAGCAACGAAAGATACACGTAGAACATAATTACACGGTATATAAATATTACAAATTCATCGTTAACCGTCAATAAACTAACGGTTTGCTACCTTGCGTACTTTGAATCAAAGAGAAAAAAAAAAAAAAAAGAAAAAAATGAAGAAATTCGCAGACGAGGAGAAAGCACTCGAGCTTCTCCCCTTTCTTTCTTCCACTGTGCAAGGACGATGCTGGATCTCGCTGCCTGGATCGTTTAATTCGATCTTCGCCGAGATTTCGTCGCGTCCTTCGAGATCCAGTTTCCCTACATTCGATTCCATTTTCTGGTCCCAATATTATCCCAAATATAGACGCTTCTCTGAAAATGCATTACTTTGATTTTTGTCAGAATTCTGCGTGCGCTTCGGTGCTGTTCATCCGTGCCAAATGCAGCGGTTAAACTCGCAGTCGCGACTCGTCCGAAGATCAAAGTCGTTGCGAAGATCAAAGATAAATTTGTAGTTTGGTATCGTTTGGTTTCGAGAGAAAGGGACTCGTGTGAATGTTAATGGAACGGATCGCTGTTGGTATTCTCTGAAACGGGAAATGACGCACCGCTTGTAGTTGGATTGTGTTTCTTGATTTGGAAAATAGTTGTTCCTGGCGTTTGAGAGTTTGTGCGAAGCTCGTTGCTGATGGAAATCTAGCGGAAACAGAGTTTTAAAGTATTTAGGTAGCTGGTATGGATTATGCAAGTTACATGGTCGATATTATAAATCATTTGCTTATCGATAGGTTCATTCGGAATCAGAATGTTAAAAGAAACCAAGAAACAGATCTTCGATATATCATGATTCCGTGATGCTTCAATGACAAAAAAACACATTAATAATTGCTAGAATTATTTAACACCTCTACGATGTACGTAGAATTCATTATCCGTAATGAAGTAATAGATTGTTTATTTATTGTAATTGTAAATTTATTCAAATCCTAATTGGAAGTAAAATCAGGGCCGGTAAAATAGGAATGGGAAAGTGACTTGCGAAGAAGTAAATTCAGCTGACATTTTAAACGTAATTTCCACTGTGTGGAATTATTGTTTGTAGCAATTGGGTTGGTACGAACGAGCTGATAGCATCCCAACTGGAATATGGTAGTTCCGCAATTCTATGTTTTACACTTTCGAGACATCCTGAAACGGATTTCATTCTGACAATCATCCAAGAAATTCCTACGTTTTGAACAGCACAGTTGTGCCATAGTTTGGTCCTTGGGGAACATATTACGATACCTTCGGACTCCCCGCAAACAAGATTATACGCAAAAGATCGATCCCGATCGAATTCCAATCGAGTCGACGATTTTTTTAAATATCTCGCTCTGCTGACAAATTCTTAGAAATAGAAGACACAAAACTCGTGGAAGATACACGCGACTACTCGATCCTCGTCGTTACTTCGGATAACAAACTCAAAAGCAACGAATAAACTTTGATCAAATTCAGATCAAATTCAAACATCTGAGATGTCTCATTCTTCTAGCAAATCCCTCTTCAGATGCAAGATGCAAGCGGCTCTTTGATCGCCATTTTAATCTTCCATACGCTATCTCTCGAGGCTAACGTTACAATAGCTTCGAACTCTTGGCAAACACTCCTTGAACCAAGTCTGCAGGGTGCAAGTTCTGCTACGTTGATGAAGACACGTAAGGATTCTCAGAGGGCGCCACGAGAGACGGTTCGTTGGTCGCGAGCGTGCGGATAATGGTGGACCACCATATGGACGCGTTGCATCGCGTTCGGCTGTAATTTGCATGCGCACAGCTGATGTGTCTGCTGAACGGCGGCCCGGTTCGTTTGTTTGCTTCTCTCTTCTAGTCGGCGCGTCGATTTTTAGACGAACAGCGGATAGCGGCGCGAACCCACCACGCTTTCGACAACGAGAGAGAAGAAGAAGAAGAAGTAGAAGAAGAAGAAGAAGAAGGAGGAGAATGAGGAGGAGGATTAAAGGAAAATGGCCGGTAGTTCGAATCGGCAGCTCGTTGGAACATGTGCAAGACGAGCGCACGCGAGCATCTCTCGATTCTTCGATTACTGGTATTAATGCCGGTGCTCGCCTCGGGCTACGAGTTGCGAGTTTAAAATCGCCCGATTCGAAGGTCGCGAGACCTCGAAACATCTCTTTGACGCATCCTCTGTATCTCACCTTGCGCTCTCCCCCTTTGTTCCTTCCACTCCAGAGGAACATCTTCTTGATTATAATATTCGTGTCTAGCCTTCACTTTCGCCTGTCAGACCTTTGCACCGGGATGATCACTGTTTATTCAACGACCACGGGGGATGCGGTTTAGCTCGCGTCATTGTGGCTCGAGAAATGTATTGTTTGAGGCGGCCTGTTGATCGTGTTGCGCCTCCAGTGGTTCCACCATTATTTCATCGATTGTTTGGTTCATTAGAGTCTGAGATTTTGGAAGTAATCGTTCGCATTAACCCCCTCGACTCTGGAAAAATTTATTCGCTTCATCCGCAGACGCATACATAAGCTGTACAAAAGGAGGCCATAACAGCTATTTGCACGTACTATTATTTTTCGAACGAAGCGTTTTTTATCAGATTCTATGCATTTCGTTCAAGTAGCAGCAAATTTTGGTAGTTACGTGAAAGTGCTACTAAACGATAAGAATATACTGGAACCTAGCTGACATTAATTGAAACACTAATCGTATTTGGAAAAATCCTTTGTCTCGTCGAAAGTACGTTCCTTTGATATGTTTAATAAATATCTGCGGATAAAGCGAATAAATTTTTCAAACTGTCTCGAGTATCCTTGTGATATCCGAGTAACGTCTACCAGTAAATTTCTGCAGATAAAATGAACAGATATTTGAGGTTGTCTCGAACATGTTTGCCATATCTGCTTGCACGTTTGCAATGTCGTTTACCGGATTTCTCTTGTCCACGGAATCTTTTGTTGGAAATAAAAGTACCAGCGTCATACCATGCGTCTGAAAGCAGAAAGTGTCTTCGTACTTTTAATCGGGCGTGCATCTTCACGGAACAACGTCTACAATTTCCTAAAAAAATAGTCAGATTTGTCACGAGAACTTTTCCACCAAACTTCCGAAGCAAAGATCCAACCACAATGGTTGCAATCGTGTCGAGTGAGTTACGTCGCGTGTTCTCGCTTAATGCCGACTTCTCAAGACATTATTCGAGAGCAGACACGGTGTACGCGAGTAGTGTACCTTAGCGCACCACGTTTCGGAATAACGTTCTCGTACGCTCGCCGTTGTTTTGCTCTCTACCCATCGTTCCTCGAGCATTCCACGAAATTTAATATCCGAGAAAGCTTTGCGAAAACCTTGTGCCATCGTGATATCGTGTTCCTACAGCATCATCGCCGCGGATTTTCCACTCGACGTTTCTTCTCCGACCTATTAAATATACTGAAATCGATCTGACAATTTACGCAAAAGTTACAAGACGTTCGCTGCGAGGACACTCCTTCGAATTCGAGTGTTTTTCATTTTTCGAAGAATACTCGCGAGGATTACTCTAACAAAATAACACGCTTTAACTAAATAATTCAATGTCAAAACGAACGGTCGAACGATGTACGTATCGCGCGAAGGGAGATAGTCGCTGTTCGTTCCCAACTCGCGTATGTAAACAAGAAGCAAGCGTAGCCGGTGGTCACTGGGCTATTCTAATCCAGCAGCGGAGCAAATAAGGTAGATCGTATAGTATAGGCCAGAGGGAACCACTTAGTTCTGACAATGAGTCAAATAAAGACGGGCCCACGCCCACGTGTAGCCTACCAAATGCCAGCAGGTTCCATCAACGAGGATTTCGAAAAGAACGCGAAGAGAAGGCAACGTTCTGACGTCGATTTCAACGATTCTCATGCACCACGGGGTGCAACTGCTCGATCCTGAATAAGACGGGCCACAAAGATAGTTATCGGAGTTCACGTAAAGGTAGGAAGGGTATCGTGGCTTTCGATAGAAATCGACGAATTTTCGGCGGGCTGGTTTCTCGCGTGACTCACATCCAAATCTGTCGATCTTCCGTACGATTCTTCTACTCTTTTATACTCTTTGATGAGAAGCAACTTTCACACAGTTCGATTTCGTTCTATTTTCTATTAAATTTTTCTCTTCTCTTTCTTTGGATTTTGTATTGGTTGGATGATGTTTGAACGTAACGAATACAAATACGAATAGAATTTATACGTAAAATGAGATTTTTGTAGGCTAATGAGTTCGTTGACGTTAGAATATTCTGTTAATAACGTGGTTTTTATCGCGAAGAACGAGCAAAATGCATCAGTAATTAATTAACAATAAATAGTTATTGCTTAACGATAAATAGACCTAATGATAAATTAATTAGCAGCGACAATACGCCATTGTTATTCACAGTATCGCACAATTCTTGTATTATTTCATATGTGTATTCATAATGTTGCATTTAGGGGATATAAAATAAATAATGGAATGGTTAGATGCAAATTATGAAGTCGCAATTAAATTACCGTCGGATATGCTTCTATGCATATTCTATTGTAGGATCGGGATTGATCGTTATTGATCAATCTAAAATAGTTGTCGAACGATATTAATTGGCATTGTCAAAGAAAGAATTATATATATATATTCGCGATAGAACGCAATTTCGAAGAAAAATCTAGCTATAGAATGATAGTAGAGTAAATGTAAACTTCTCTCCTTATTTCACATACTTGTCATTACCTTTGCTAATTTGTTATTACGTTAACCAATTTCTCCTACGATAGACTTGTACAAAATTGATTACTCGAATGGAAATTTTTAAAAAACGTAGAAGGAGAATAAAATGTATGTTTCTACCTTACAAAGGTCCCAAGGAATTAATAAACCGTAACCAACATCAAACTTCTGACACTTCTGATACTTGTGACTTCTCTGACCATAACAACAACCATAACGCAACCTTCTCTCAACGGATCAAGCCTTTAAAAATCTACCCTAAAGCCATGAACCTTTTCTGCGTTTCAACGTAATAGCAACTAAACCTCGGAACCGGCGCAAAATACATTCATAAAATTCCAGCAGAAAACTAGCAGCGCATATTATTGCGGCGCATATTGTTGCGGCGCGAAAACCGCGTAACCACAACGACGAAGCTCTCGTTGCGTTATTCAGCGACCCATTGCACCGACCCATTTTATCGCCGGGCTAAGAGCATTGTTAATATAACTCGCGAACTTTACATTCGGCAAGGTGAGCGTGTAGACCGGTCGCAAGCCGTGGCAAAAGCCTTTTCGAAGGATAATCCTCGATCAGATGGTTTTTGTGTATCTTGCGCCAGGCTTTTGCTAGCTAACTTCCAAATTGCCACTGTGCCTCATTATATTCGCGTCAGCGCCAACTGACCGCATCACGCGTGATCGCGCGAGAACAACCCTAGCTATATACCTAGGCCTTCTTTTCTCCCTCTTTCGTTATCTTCTTTTTCTTTTCTTTTCTTTCTCTTTTTTCTTTTTCTTTATTTCGTTGTCTGGCCCGGGAGAGACTTCGTTCCGCGGCCGCTTCGTTTTCTGCGACCGGTTCCCTCTGGCCCGGAATAAATTGATTTTGAAACTCTCCGGGGGCTTTCGTAGATTATCTTATTACCCGTTTATCCGGAATTAGATCGTACGATTACGGATTAAGGCTGGGAGGAGTTGCCGTTGTATTTAAATAGCCCGTGAATGAAGAAGATGTTTGCTTTCGGGGATTATTTTGCTCTCGGTGTCTGGTTGTTCGACGTCGAGTAGCGGTGAAGATGTATTTGACTTTGATTTTATTGGATCGTAGTTTGAAAATTCTGGTTTCGTTCGGATTGTCTTGAGAAATGTAAAACATGATATTTTTACGACATGTTTTTTTATCCTTTGTGGGAACATTTATTTCCTGACTTTTTTTTTTTTTGAAACATTTTATATGATATTTTCGAGGAAGATTCGATTATCGAGACGTATCGTTTGATATTAAAAAAGAACTTTACCGTTGTTACGTTTGGTCTTGCGTTTTGGACTCGAAGATAAGCGTAGACGCGATAATGTACATCTTCGAATTGGTAGTTACATTTGCTCGAATAACTATTTCTAAGGGGATCTAATTAAAGCATAATTACTTTAATACGGAGCGGACGAGCTTTCTACATAATCTGTTTAAATTATGTTAAAAGCCTTCTATATTACCATAAAGTCTTTAGTAACATAAATATAATGAGAGCGACAGCGATTTGAACCGAATATTATCACACTGCTCTAGTCATGAACTTACAGCACGATTGAAAACCTTGAATATCGGGGACAATTAGTTTAGAGACGGAGAAAGTATTTGTTCAAAATCTAGCTTGAAAAACTTAACAAAGATGTCTATTCCGAAATTTACCAATACTCCTATAAAATTACCTACAAATTCTTACAAATAATCCATTCGTAGCAATCTTTTCAGATAATTTAGACAAAATATTATTGGCCAAATTTTACAAATTGCAAGTCACAAGCCAACAGGATCGATAAACGTTCTTGCACGAGATCAACCAATTTGGAGATAAAACAAATTGTGCAAGTAAATCCTTCTGTTAGAATTTAATCTTAAAGTTAAGATTAATAACCTGTGGAAGACACAATGTTTATGTTAAAATAATATTCAATGATATTTATTAAACAGAACTACAGAGCCTGATGTATATAAGCGAGTGATATAATCAACAAAGTATGGAGATTGTTGATTGTTGGCCAGTTACTCTCAGACTAAACTTAGGTAGTGACCCTTAAATACTTTGAACCCCACTCTCTATACAGTAACGAGTATGACCTATGTAAGTGTCCTGTTCAAATGCCTGTGTGGGTGCCTGTGTAAGGGTACTTATGCCTATGCGTGAAATATCGTTGTATTCCAACAGTTTCGATTCACAAGTTATCTGACGAACGTATCTAACGAAAGACGACAAAATCCTTAAAAAAAAAAAAAAAAAAAAAAAAAGAAAAGAAACGTATAACTAATATACCTTAAAACTTATTAATTCTCGAATAAATAATTAGTCGGTAAACTGTCATAGAAGAAGGCTCGGCAAATAATCCAAGACAACCAGGCAAAAATACCATTCGAAAGTCCAAGAACCCACGCTCGTGACATCCGATAAAAAATTCTGCCCGCGATGCTTGCTTAGGCCAAACGAAACAGCATTCCGGTATCAAGAATATTACCCCTGTCCCGTCTAATTAATTAAGACATTAACCGCCGACACGTGAACGCGACTCTCGACCCGCGTAATTAAAAAGCACGCGACGGGGAGGAAAAAAGCGATAGCGTGGCTCGGCTGGAAGAAACGAAGAGAAAGAAAAACGCGATCCATCCGCAAAGCAGATTTGGTCGTTTGTCGCAACGGTGGTCCTTCGTTGACTTTTGGTGGCATAGGTGTGGTCGGGCGGCGGTCCTCTGGCTCGCCACCCTCGGCCCAGACACCCTCGTTCCCGTCGGAGAGCTCATTTATAACGCTCACCTGGGAAACACAAAGAGGCTTCTTTCATCCTCGCGCTTTAATGTTTTCTCTCTCCGAGACGAGTCGCGGCTGCTTCTCCTTTTTTCTCGTTATTTCGTCGTCGCTCGGCCTATCCCTCCCTTTTGCTAGCTTACTTTCTTCCCTCTTCTTCCCGGGATACGCATTTCTTTCACTTCTCCGGGACTCTTCTCGCACGATTCGACCGATATCGTCAGAGAGATTTTAGAAAATTCGTTTACTCACAGGTTCGTGATAGTATTCCGTACTTGTGGATGCGTTTTACGGATACAACGTGTAGGGATATTCATTCTTCGAGTAATAATTTGACGGATATTTTATGAAATATTTTGAAACTAGTAGCCGATTATCGCGATTAACTCGATCAAGTTTCAAACAAATCTAAAGATATATTTAACAGTCGTTTATTCGTTACTGTTGAGAATTTTGTATCTTAATAGTCGAAATAATAGTATAGGAATGCTAAATTTACATTTAGAATTTATATTAGAATAGTTATATATTTATTTTACAAACGATTTCAAAGATATTCATCGATACGCACTTGTACGCGTTCCATACCAGACTGTTAACCGACTGAACTGTTTACATTCATTTGTTTTCGAAACGCCGCGCACACACATACTTCCACACACTGATATTCACATACAAGTATCATTACTACGCAGCTAACCCAGTCTAGCACAAAATTATACATATCTCAATAGTTACATTCGTAAATTTCGATATTCGGTGCAATATTTCTGACGCTTATTATACACCGTATATTTGAATTGTCTTTTCGTATCGTACACTAATCTCGCTGAATATACGTTTCCTGTAATATCCTGCAATTTCTACATACGCATCTACATTTTCAAACTAGCCGAAAAATTTACCAATATATATAATCACGATGATCGTGTCCGATCGCAGCGCTTGATCCCGAGAAGAATAACATTGAACGAGGAAACTTGACGAAACGCGTCGACTAATTAGTCCATCGGATATGGAATTAGAAAAGTTGCAAAAATATCGCGCGATAGAAGCGTACGATGGAACAGAGAACTCGTCGTTCGTCGACTTACCGATATTACAAACTGTTAAATTATTTTGCAACAGGACTACGTTACATCTTTCCTTTCCTTCCTTCCCGTCTTTCTCCGCTCTCTTCGTTGATCTCTGATTGGTCGGAGGTGCGTTTCTGACCTCGTGGCAGAGGCACACGCGTCCGACATAAATCCGTTCAACTCCTCCAAGCTGCGACGCAATCAAAGGTGGAATTTCTCACGGGGAATTTGCGTTCTCCACCACCGGTATCTCTCTCTCTTCTTCCACCGCTTCTCTTCGTCCTCCGCTCACGGTGTTTCTCGGTCTCTCTGCCGCGTCCGCTGGCTCGACTTTCAAGGGAGTCGTGAAATTAAGAGGAACGCAGGGGAATGGAGATTTACTTTTGCTCGCGGAGTAAGCTGCCTGTGCATGATAAATAATGAGAGGGCCCTCCTGGAAAAAGAAATACCCGACCAGGGAGGGGCGGGGGACCTGTAGTTAAGAGATATTCTCCCGAGGGATTTATTGGACGGGCCAGCCTCTCATTAAAACGCGTTTTCTAAAGCCCTCCACCGGGGGAAATCGAGCTTTCGCGCCTTAATACAGCGACTCGATCGCCCTGTGAATACGTACATACACGGTCGGCTAGAAGTGTTAGGTCACTTGCTGATATTTAATAGAAATTATATGCTTTTCGCTCCTTTCACTTTCTACGGTCCTTGATTAGCGAATTAAGGTCGATGACACGTATGCGACGTCGGTCAGGCCGTTCGACATTCTCGCGAAGAACATCTACTTTGTCGGATACGAAACGCATGGGGACTTGATGAAAAGCATCGGTGCTGACAGTGTGCATATGTTTCGACTCAGTTCGAACATAACCGTGACAGCAAGAGGACATTAACGATGGATCCTGAGCGACTTATCGAACTTGTTGCAGATCAGATTTTTCTGTATGACCAGCCAGATACAAAGTATAGTGATAATGAGGAATAAGAAGCAGCATGGGTTGAATTTGCAAAGAAATTAACACAATCTGGTAAATATGATATATCTTTATATATAATACACCGTGCTTGAAGGGAGAAACATTTTTAGTCGATATTATATGCATTTACGAATCGCTTTCTGTCGACTGACTGATCGGATGCTACCGTTCGACGAACACATAATACGAATATGTTAGGTTGTCCGAAAAGTTTCTTTCGTTTCATAAGGTGATAATAGATGAGCAAGAATTTCTGTTTTATATTATTTTATTGAATTACATACGATCTATTTCGTTCTATTTTTATTATTACGTTCGTGTATAATTCAATAAACTAATGTAAAATAAAAAAGATTGTGCGTCTAGTATTTCCTTATAAAACGAAAGAAACTTTTCGGACAACCTAATAATAGAACCGGAGCAATGTCGATACCGAAACCGATTGATGCAAATCGCTGTGTGGAAGTTCTAGGGAAAATTTCACTTTTCCAATTATTAGACCGCGGATATTTCTGCAAATTCATATTTTTACGAATATAATTTGTACAACGAGAACACGATAGACCATTGTTTCACTTACTTCACAGCAAGTGCTATATTTGGAACATTTTATATGTTTCTGTATGTTTATACGCATTCTGTAGTTTCTCGTACCCATCAATTTTCCATAAACGTTTAAAAATTCGTAGTTTATCGATTGTAATACGTCGTTCAATCGCTACGTACAATATGCTAGACAAACGGGAAAATTGCTCCTGGCTTTCGGGATTAGTAGGAAAAAGTATTAGTAAGTATTCGTAAATACGACGATCGTGCGTAGGTATACAGCTGATCGTGTACAGGTATTTGCCGATATCCAGTACGGATTGAACGATTTTCACTCGTTTTATTTTCTACGATCCTTGATTGTCTAATACTTATAGCAGACAGTGTACTGATATCCCGCATATGTGTACAGTATTATCGCGGCTTGCGAAACAATGGATAGAAACGATTGTCGCGGTTTTTATCGTTCGTTTGAAGCTTTTTACGAGCACACTTAAAAGTATTGTTCTTTCTTGCGTTCTCTTCGCAGTGCCGTGTCGCATCTGCGTAGGGTATTAAAACTTCACGCGTATCTCTTGCTTGGGGGTATAGTACGTTTAAAATGAATTTTTAGAGGAATGAACAGACCGAAGCGGCAGCTGTAGTTTTAACGGATTATTCTGATAAGAGCTTTGTCGTGTTTGTTTTAGAATTAAAAAGGATAATATCATTTTTGCTACGTCGGACTTCGAGGTACATGCGCGTGAAAAATTAATGGCACGTTTATAACTTATTAACAGTTATAAAATTTGAAGGGTTAAGATCGATTTAGCGGATCGTTTACGTAGAGATAATATCGACGAGAAAAATTAATTCACGGAAAGAAGGCATATGGTGGTATTTAAAACAATCGTATTTTGAAAGTACTCCGGTTTACTTCGACGCCAAAAAATTCTCTTGGCATAGAAATACAGTCTGGAATTTCCCTGTATATTTGTTTATCAGTCTAGCTTCAAACTGATATTTGCATTGCCATCGAATGGTACATTTATTTAAGGACTGTATATACAAAGATATCAAACATCTCCGTCTTTTATAATTACATTTCTCATAACGTCGTTTTATACGTAACGATAAGGTATAAAAATTGAAACGTCGATGTTTAATAAAAATTGTCGAGAAAGAAGCACACGAAAAGCGTATCTGGCAACTAATAGCTAATAGGATATTCGTCTGCCCCTTTCTTTCGCTTAAGTTTATTTTCGAACAGGGCTTGTACGTATTTGTGAACTCGACACGCAACGACTGCTAATTGCGTTGCTTGCCACTTCAGGTACCTGTTTACCACGACTACTGTTCAAAGGGTTTACCGGTCTATTCCAAACAAAAGCTTGGGAAAGTTACTATTCTATTCCGGTTGGCTTTCTTATCCGATAACAACGATAACATATGATTTGAAAGTAAAGATGCTTGTTTAATTTGGCAATTATATATATAAATTAATATGTCTCATACATCATACTGTATACGTAATCTTTAACCAAGTGCATGTTTGCAATATACGTCTTGTACCTTCCGTATACATTTCTGGACTGGTTTCAAATTCTATTCGTATAATCATGAAAATCATGTTGCAAAAAATGTCGTATAGTATGCACAATATATATATATATCCACTTCTACGACAAGTAGACCGCGGATATTTATGCTAATTCGTACTTTTATGAATATAATTGGAAAAATGGGACGTTGATCGTTTCGTGTATTAAATATCACGAAGAGCACTGTATTTTAGGTACTTTATATATCTTTATTTATTAGCCATAAATAAAATAAGTAAAAGTGGGCAGTCTAACGTTAAGGGCTGGAATACCTTCTCGACTCGCTTGTCTATCTATCGGAATCTTTTACTTTCATTAACACGTCACGTTGTACGCCAACAGTATCCCCCCTTCCTCTAGCTTCCCATTTGCACCTTCTACAGCGTAATAAATCAAGAGAATTAGCAATAAATTTACAAGAGCTACCGTAACTCATCCCTTCACCGTCTCGACCGTTATTTTTCGTACGGGCATGGAAACTTTGAATGCGTCGCGTTTGCCATCGTTCGATTAAGATGGATCCCTCGTACTCGTATGCAAAACGACGCTATAACTTCTCCGCGGCCACTGTCGTTTTCTCCATAGAAATTACGTAAATCGTTCCGTCCTGTTCTCTCCGCAGCGGCTCGATCTTCAGCCAGATAGAGCAAAAACCAGTGGCCAGGCGTCGGTCTCGGCGAAGGTCCTAGATCGTATCCGCACTTGGGAACCGTTCGAAGATGGTACTTACGCCCGACACTTCTTTTTGCCTTCCGTTTACCCGGTCTGCATATTTACTCTTCAGAAACTGAACAGCATATTGAGTGGCGCTATCTCCGAACGGTTGAACGGTTTCAATAGACGCACGGGACGCCTCATGCATCTCTACGAGGGTACGAGCTAGGGTTTTAAAGGATTTCTATTAGAATCATGTATATGAAGCATTGTTATGAGCCCGCTTTGAAGAAAACGAAGCTTGCAGCGTTAATGCGCGCATTGAATGTTAACCGGATCTATAATAGATTTGTTATCCTTTTGGGCGACATTTAAACGCAGAAACAGTGACGCGAAACGTAGGTTTACTAGAAAACGTAGCTAAGAGAGTATCGATTGTTCAGACTGTCGAAACATAAATTTAGAATTTGGGAAAGGTTTTTTCTTCTTAATTTTTATCATAGAACGAACTAAGAGGAATATTACTAAAAATAATCTACGAGACATACGTAACGATCGAGTAACGAGAAACAAACGATGTTTCGAGTTAAGCAAATTTGATTAAGCAAGTTGTTTTCAGGTAACTCGACTGATTCGAACAGGGAATAATTTAAACAGCACCTGGAACGAGTGTATCGTCGCTCGATTCAAATATTTAGGTAATTGCGAATTATATACGTGGTACGATATGCAGAAGTTGCAATTTGCAAAATTTTCCTGGTAATTGAACAAGAGAGGCCAGATAATAGAACACTGGAACGGTACAACATTTGTATCCGTATAAATACACGTCCTGCAATACAATATGGTACCAGATACGCGAAAATCACGAGTCGAATTCAACGTAGCTAGCTCCATTTCCATAAACATAGACCGCAAGCTAGCAGCTGTAATTGCAGGACGCGCGAGAATAAAGTGAATTTAGATGTTGGAAAAATGATCGGGCCGTCGATATGGCGACGAATTTTTGAACGATTCGTATCGTGTGCACCGCCTCTGTCGCGGTTATTAATCGAACGTTCATTATCGCGACTATCGCGATAAACGATAGGTCGCGTGTACACGCACGCGCGCCTCTGCTCGCGGAAAGAATTACGCTCCGCGGAGATCTGCGCGCATTATGCTCGATTACGCTGATAAAATCGCGCTCGATGCGTTAGTTACAGGGTAGTTGCGTGTCCGTGTATGTGCTTCTATACGGTTGGCCGGTTAGGCTTCTGGAAACGCGACGTTCAAGCCTGATTCACGCGGCTGCCGTACGTTGCCCCTTCGTATTCTAAGAATATACGCTGCTTTTGATACGTAGAGATGGGATTACGATGGGATCGTAAG
The DNA here is from genome assembly GCF_041682495.2 of Bombus fervidus. NCBI lineage: Eukaryota > Metazoa > Arthropoda > Insecta > Hymenoptera > Apidae > Bombus > Bombus fervidus. The sequence continues at coordinate 6,072,312 of NC_091530.1, read as the reverse complement.
TATAAAGCGTTAGTTTAAACGAAAAGTTTTGTCGTTTTTCTTCTTTGCAAGGAACGAGCGTCTCTTTCGCAGAAATTGCCCGTAATATCGGCTTTGGTTAGTTCGTGTATTTATCTGTTTTTGCCAAATATGTTTTCTTACGATCGTATTTAAAGAATATTTAAACAATAGCTTCGTCGTAAGAGCGAGAAAATACTAGGTACGAGAACAGTAGGATCAGAAAGTTTGTTGTTTCTCATTATGGGAGAGAAAAGAAGCAAATTACTTTAAGTGAAATTTCAAGTTATTAATTAACATTAGTAATTCATATAACGTTCGTCATTGCTCGCTATCCTTTTTCATCTATCTGACGATCCATCTATTCCGTCGCTGTTAAATTTTTCATTTTTACCGTTGAAATATCTTTCTGTCTCTACAGTCTGATTCGCAGTATCGGACATTTTTCTGGTCTTTTGGAGCTTTTGAAACTTTTTTACTTTCACGAAGATCTAATCGAACTATAAATGAATCCGACAAAGGCTTTGAACTTGCCTCCGTTGAAAATTGTTTTATCTGTAAATTGTCTAAAATACACTCTGTTACAGAACAATTCATCGAACGAATCTACGATAACAGATAACTTCTCCGGCGATATTGCATAAACCTTTTTATAGCCTGCATTTTCGTCCTTAATTTCATAGATACATTTCGACTGGGCGACTCGTGAACGTAAAACATTGTAAATATAATCGTCGAGTCGAACTCTTCGCATAGTGTTATTTATAAATACACTCGTTGAATTTGATCCTCGAAATATAAAATTGTATCCAAACGTACGTGCAAAATTTGATGACAAAACTTTCCCATTAGTTTAATAGTAATGGTGATGAATTATTAACGGCGCTAAATTAATAGTCATAAATATGGTGATCGAATTCGGGTAACGAACATATCCCTATAACAGTCATAATTCTTGAAACGACATGGTGGATCTTACGAGTTAGATCGCGTTCGAAATCAATGATAGAGATAACGAGAACCCTTGTGAAAGCATCGGGTCAGATACGAAGTACCCGCCTGTAGGTACAGCTTTATGACATCGACCGCAGTTTCTCGATCGTAATTCGCCTCTAAAGGCCGATAGAGCCCCTATGCTCCTACCCATATTACGTCTATATTACTCTATATGCGTGCGTCTGATATCGTTTAGTAGGTTGGAGGCACGTATTACTTTGTCCTATGTGTTTCACCGAACTTTGCGATTTTCATCCAACTCGACTTCCTACTTTTATGATCTTCCTTCTTTTTTTTTTTTTGGTTAATTGCTTTCTCGGCTTGATAAACTGCTAAATTTGAAACGATCGGAATCGATATGCGACACGTTATTTGTCTATTTGACGACGTTTGATGGAAATTGGTTCACGCCTTCTTTTCAAACAAACATAAATAGCGCGTGCATTTTTTCATATAGACAAGAAAACAGAGTACAAACATTTTTCTAATATTAATATTAATATAATATTATGTTAATTAAGAAACGTGGTGATGCAAAGTATGTCCAATTTCTAAGAATTTGTTACCACATCAGGTTATCAGGATTTGTCTGAAAAATAACACGATACTACAAGAAAATCGTACCTTTCGTTGTTATATATATTATATCATATTACAGAATAATATTGCGGAATGATTTATACCGCATACACACGTATATATAGAATGCTATTATGCAAATTACTTACCACAAAGCTACTACATGAACGGATTATATCCATCTTTTACATTTTCATCACGAAATTGAGATTGAAATTTAGCCAGATTTAAGCTTACATTCTGTTTCAATGGGCCAAGCGTACATTTGTATTATGTTTATTTATTGTGATGCACGACAGAGTAAATTTAATTATAATATAAAATATAATGAATTGCATTAATGTTACGTTTATTACAATGCGTAATGAAATGACGGTAAAGGCTACTTTAATCTAGCATTATTTCATAAATACTAAATTTTACATACACGTTGGCATTACAGAGATATCGAGTATGAAAATTAAAGTAAAGTTGCAGCAAAAAGAATGAAATTTATTTGCCATTAAATTGCAGATAATCTTGCAGGTTTTTATAAATATAATTAATAGAACCGTGCTTAAAATCGTTTTATCCGTTAAGTATTGCAAAGAATACCGTATCCCGAATATGTTATACATTTTTGCATATTATACGCATTCTGTGTCAGTCCTTGCATCTTCAAAATTCTCGTAAATGCATGATAAATCGATATCTGCTTATCGCGTTTGGATAAATAGCACAAAATGAGATAAAGATGACGAAGAAGGAAATTAAGAGAGACAATAGTTGGAAGTCTGTTAACGAGCAAATAATCATAGAATCGATTAGTTGATTTGGGTAAAGAGATAATGGTTTTCTGAGAAGCGGTCACGTGTTGTTAAGAAACTGTATGGACCGGATGGAGGTTGAAGGAAGAGACGGTGTAGGAGAAGCGATTATGCTATATAGAATAATTTGTTCGCCTCATTGGATAATGTCCGTCGTGGCGCCAGCCTCTGACCCGCTTATATGCTTCGTCGCTTCTCTATAAGCATCGTCAGCTCGAAATTTACATGTACCGCTTCATTCGAGATTCCAAACCTTTTACCTACGTATTATAAATTATAATCGCACGCTTCTTCGTGTAAAAATACGCGACAGATCACATAATTGATACTTTCTTTATCTTTCGCCTGAAAAATGAAAAAGCGTAAAATGTTGATAAAAATTCTATCGTTACGATAGTTGGAAGATCTTGCGGTTAGTTTCATAGTATTTATCGCAATCGTATACTTTTGTGCACGTTGCAAAGTGGGAATGGAAACACAAATAAATCCTCTCTGTCAACTATTTATGAAACAAATATAAATAATACATGTATTTATACATATGAGATGTAACATCATCGCTTTCAATTTACAATCAAAATATTTATGTTTATCTACCGAGCCATGTTTACATGTCGTCAACGCGTATCCGTATTCCCCTCTGTCCAGAATTACATCATTTTAATGCAAAAGTATTGCAATTTACCTGTACACACATACACGCTGTCGTTACGATTGATAATACGTTTGATAATAATATCGCACGAGATTTTATATCGTTGATGGGAAACCTAATATTTGCAATTAATGCTAAGTCTTGTGAAATACGGTAAATAATTGTTAATGAAACATATAAACGCTCCGTTTATACGTTATCCAAAATTAGTTCGGTAAATATAAAAATGTCGGAATTTACGACGATGGACGAGTAATTCGTAGTTGATATGAATAAGACGTGACGAGAGAGCGTTGGAAAATACGCGATAGAATAAATTAGATAGGCAGAAATCAATGGAGATTGGAATATGTAAGAAAGTGTGTCAACAGAATAATTGAATTCTGTCATATCGTAATTATTAGTCACGAGCGCAAATTTGAAATGTTGAGCACTGAAAAGAGAAAAGTGGCACTACCAAGACTGGGTCAAGAATTTAATCAGAAGAACTTAACGCCAAGTGTGAAGCATGCTGATGAGTCTCTCATAACACGGGGATGTAAGATACGTAAGTGTGTCAGATAGAAAATTACGTTTTGTTCAAGGTGATAGTACGTCTACGTGCACGAATATCTTCAACTAAAATCCAACAATGAGAATTTGTCAACGAATCGCGCTTAATTTTGTTTATTTATTTTTCAACATAAAATTCTTCTTCCAAACATTGAAAATATTCTTTTTATATGTATTGCATACTACTTTAAAGTCTGAATGCTTTTTTCGGTCAAATTTTAAATGGTTTTTTCCAATTTCTTACTTCGCAACAATCCAGTTTCCATATTCATTGGTGAAACCAGAGACCATAATCGTTAGGATCCAAATTTTTAAAGTTATGATCTATAAATTAATAACATCCTTGCCTAAATGATTTTGGCAACGAATAAACGTTCCGAGAGATTGAAATTTTTTTTTTTTTTTTTTTGTTACTAACGATCATTATCGATGACCGAAACTGTTTTTGGATAATGATTATTCGTAACCAAAAACAATTTCCTGTATCAATAACTATTACCAATAGCCAAGAAACCTTTTAATCGTTCAAAATGTTTATTCGCAATCAGAACAGTTGAGATTTAGTTTATTTCTCTCGATCTTTTGTTTCTTGAGAAATTTCTTTAAGATCTAGCCACGATTGCCTTCCATTTAAACAGAAATTAATTGTCACTCGATGAGTTTTTGCCAAAAAATTTGAATAGTTTCTGTTAATTTGTGCGTCTGGCTGAAGCTGTGTAAAACCAGATCGAAATCGAATAAAATCGTAGGCAACGTTTGATCGGAGAATCCGTGAAGTGTGACGTTGAAAGTTCCTTCGACGACGTTTCACGCCGATGAAATTAATCTGATACGAAATAACGAGCAAAGTTTGAACTTCACGGTTGACAAAGTTGCTTGATAACCAGCGCGTAAAACTTCTCTTCAGGGCCTTTGGATGCAGACGGTGATCTTGGTCAATCTTCTGCGGATTGGCTCGATTATAGCGATAGGTATCCTCTTTCATCCTCCTCCACGTTCTACTTCTTCGCTGACTCATCCGCTCGGAGAAAATATAATTATGATAATCAGAATCTTTAGCGGGCATGGTCGTAGTCGAGCGAACCGTAACAGGCGCAATTGAAGCGCAGTGAAATGGTGAATTATGGCTAGAGCTCGTTGTCCATGAAGTCGAATTGTTTTTTCAACGGTGGGAATCTTTGTCGATCGAAAGTTGTCTTTACTTTCAGCGTCGATGGTTTATGGTTTTAGTCGAACATGATGAATAGAGTACGAACGTTTGTGAAATTAAGATACGTTGCGGAAGATAAATAAAGGAATTGTTAATTAATCATCGCGAAGCGATTATTATTACGCCCGGTACATTGGAAATCCAAATGATCAGCTAGCTCATCGTCTTCGATCAACGGACTAAAGTTGGTACGTTGAAGAGAAAAAAAGAAATTTCGTTCGAAATTTGATTCAATATCGATTTTTACAAAGCTGTTAGACAGAGATCAATTTTACCTCGTAGCATTGGAAACATAACGAGACGATAAAGAAATAGAAAAATCTTGTTAAACGAAATTTCGTTTAAAGTAGCATCGATCGTGATGATCGATTTAAGGATTAAAAATAAACATTAAGACTGGCGGGAGAGGAAGTCTCACGTACTTTTTGCCGGGATCTCATTGGCAGTAACTGTCCGAAGTTCGGTATTTTTTCGCCAAAGGCGTGCGAATCGCCTTGAAGATTTATCGACATTCGTGCAAATGGAAAGTGACGCTACGTTAAATCTCGCGAAAGGAAATCACTGTGCAACACGCGAACACCGCGGCCGGTAACAAGTATTATAATGGACCGTGGCGTTTTCGTGTAGACCGAACGAAAAGTGATATCCAATCGTCCGTGAAACGTCGTAAAGACGTTGAAATCCTCGTAAAATTGTTGATCGAGCAATTTCTCCGCGAAACAATTCGGAACGATCCTATTTATTTGTTTTTCGATTACATTAACGCGGGATAAATTTACTTTAATAATAATCTCTTCCTACGATTCTAATTTCTTATCAATAATTTAAGAGTCGTCTTAGCCAATCAATGTAATGAAATAATATAATCTTCGTTCAAGTGTGTGGTCTATTTTATCGATTAATAGCGAGAGAGAGCGAGAGAGGAGTCTAATCCAAAATTACTCATTTGTCCAGACATTTGTAAAGGCAACGTTAAGAATGCGTTATGATAATTATCAGACTGTGGATATACTACACGTGTTCGTACTTTACCGAATACAATTAAAGAAATCAGATATAAATATAAATTTGTTTTGTTTAATAAATGTTATAACGAGTACCTTGCATACTTAACGAAATAATATAATCTTCATTTAAGTGTGTGGTCTATTTTATCGATTAATAGCGAGAGAGAGCGAGAGAGGAGTCTAATCCAAAATTACTCATTTGTCCAGACATTTGTAAAGGCAACGTTAAGAATGCGTTATGATAATTATCAGACTGTGGATATACTACACGTATTCGTACTTTACCGAATGCAACTAAAGAAATCAGATATAAATATAAATTTATTCTGCTTAATAAATATCATAACGAGTACTTTGCACATTTTATATCTTTTTTCTCATATCGTGCTGGTTCTGCAGATTTTTGCCTTTAAATTTCCCATAACCGCATAAGAACTCCTTTATGAACTAAAGCGTAGATAATGATCAAATTATTAAGAAATTGGCCTAACCTCGAAAGGCACGGGGAATAGAAGCGCGTTCGTTAAGATTAGGTTAAATTAGAGCGATCGAGCAGGCAGAATCCTCCGTGTGCTAGACGGGGCCGAGTTCACGTGCATCCGTTCGCCACCTGTCGATGAAGCCGCACGTGCCACCAGCTGGACCTATTCTGCCCGTTACACGTTTAGCGTAGTGGGTGATGCACCAGACAACGCTTCTTCCATGCCTTTTTAGTGTTCGCACGCATCTGTTGTATTTCGATTTAAACGCCTGTGATCGTACGACGCGAAATTCTGATTCGCCTCGTTTCGTTCATCCTGCAGAGTCTCTGGAAATTTTTAAATAAATTTAGTTTCGAGCAAAGATAGTACGAGGACAAACTCTGCACCCAGTCGGAATTTCTCCGAGTACGAGTTTGTAGCACGAATTTATTCCAGTAAGCTGCACTGGTGACACGCTAGTGTGGAGGAACTCGTTCTTTCCTGATCAAATTCGGACCACCTAACGAAATTAATTATTGCACCGGATGCGTGCTCGGTTTTCGGATGTCAAAGGATTAGAATCAGAGTTACCGAGATACACAGACTGACTGAGTTTGGGTTAATCTAACAAACTAATTATACATAAATGCTACGTAAATAAATCTTATAAATCTATAGCGTGTTTCACAGTTAAACGGTTACAATATTATTAACAGTTACAAAATTTCACTTTGCAAATGCAAAGAGAAGAAAAAGAGCAATCATAGTCGTATAACAATCGAGAGAAACGTAGCTCGTGCTAAAAAACTGGAACCAAACGTAATTACCGGTCTTGTCGTTTTCTTCTATCGTCTCCTTCTCAAAAAAAAAAAAAAAAAAAACCACAAAGGACTCTTTTACATACCATTTACATACATATATACATCGATCCAATCATTGACAGTTATCGATCGAAGAGGTAACACCGCGAACGTCGAACCGCGTCTAGTCGACGAGAAGAGTAGACAAAAAGACGAAGATCTAAGAATTTCGAAGCGGCACGAACAAAAGTGTTAACGCGTGAAACCGAGATGTATCAGGCCGGGAGCGTATCGATCAAAGAGCGGTCGATCATCCAGAGACAAACTAATCCCATTGAAATTGCATTCGAAGAAACCAGAACGAAGGTTCTTCTTCTTCGATCGTTCGTGCTGGGCTGCGGTAACGGTAGCGGTCCGTGGCAGATGTTTTTAACGAGACCGCCTCCTCCCTTATATTTCGATCGGGCGGACGAACCTCCGGCACGAACGACCGGTGTTTAACCACACTGGCGGCGCAACTTTTATGCCACCTGCCGAGACGTAGGCCCGGATTTTCGATCGTCGTTGATCCACGCCAGATTCGAAGAACAAAGAGATCAAGGTGAAGATCCGTTGACGCAGCGCGCCACCACGAGGACGATTTACGTAATTCGCCGACGTTCGTATCGCGGTCAATTCCGGGGTTTCGACGTTCTCACGGTGAACAATTGTACGCAAGATCCTGCTTACTGAAGCGAAGTGAAACAATTAGCGTTCCTCTTGGGGTTTCCAATGTAGTTCGTGGGACGCTGATTATATAGCGAATAAGAACGGTTCGAGGCAAAATGGAGATATTTTGGATTAGCTGAACATCAACGTTCGACAATTCGAGCTTGAATTTTGCATAGATCGATGGAATTTCGTGTATCCTACGGGACGCTATTCTAATTTTTAACGCGTTGATTGTCGAGCGTACTTTATATATCTTAACCTGGAAACCGCGATAGGTTGGCATATCATTTTTCTAAAATATTATACCGTATTCATGTTATATTATATTTGCATTAGCTGAACATCAACGTTTGACAATTCGAGCTTGAATTTTGCATAGATCGATGGAATTTCGTGTATCCTACGGGACGCTATTCTAATTTTTAACGCGTTGATTGTCGAGCGTACTTTATATATCTTAACCTGGAAACCGCGATAGGTTGGCATATCATTTTTCTAAAATATTATACCGTATTCATGTTATATTATATTTGCATTCTTTCCTGGCAATGTTATCAGAGACGTTCACGCTGTTGCAGTCTATGAAATTTATCTCGTTTCGATCATTCTGGAAAATTTACCGTGCGAAATAAACGTGTTAATAAATACCAATGGAATAATTAAAAAGGACGAATTAACGATTGAATTAATCGATAAGAATAAAGTATCGCGGTGCTTTAGATTCAGCAAGAAAGAATATCAAAATCCGTACCATAAGATTATCCGAATCAACGAGAAGATAACTTGCATCAAGAACTTCAAGCTGGAATAGAAGAAAAATATTGGGGGTATAATGAGTTGGAGAAAATGTTGGGTCGCAGGCAAAAAGATCGTACACGAGTACTGTCATTTAGTTCTTTCGTTGTTCAGCGGTGAACAGTTTTTCCGAATAGTATGTACTTGAAGAGTGTCCGACAGTATTGAATTAATTGCAGTCACCGAAAATTATTTAAGGCCATAAATATACACATCTGTAATACGTGCAATCTCCGAACATGATTTTCGTACAGCATTGATTTTGAAAGATATTAGCGTGGATTTAACATCGGTATTATTAATTTTGTTGAGAATATAATACGACACGACAATAAAATGAATTACACGCTTATCGAAATCATATTTGTCGCTTGGTAATCGTATTTCGTGGCACAATTTACTTTGATATCATTATGGAATAATTGATCATGCATAAACATTTGCAAATACATGTAACAAAATCGATACTTGCACGTTAAATCAGAGATTATTCAAAGCACGTTTCACGCAATATCGTTAGTCGATTGTTTCATATTCTTCTACTTTTCATTTTTTAAAGAATGAAAAATCCTTCGCGCTCCATCCACAAGAAAAAAAGAATATATATATATATATATATATATATATATATATATATAGCTCACGGTTTCTTTTTGTCACATTCGCGTTTATAGTATTTATTTTTGCCAAAAGAGAAATTACGACGCGCTTCCTGTAAAATACGTTCTCGTAGCCTAACTATTTTTGCACGTCTGTTTTTCTTGTTGCAAAGTGAAACGCGAAGAGCAAAGAGTAAAATTTATTGTAACGAACCATCATACTTTTTCACCGCGTTTTATTCGTTGCGTTTCGATGTTTCGAGTATACACGAGGTTTCAATTTTTTGTAACAGCGCTGCCATACATCCAGTATCTATGAAACATTACTATTGATAGTTAGGTAGGAAAATTTCATACATTCTCTCATAGCTTTCAATTACACGTTTACTCTTTACTCGTATTGAACTTTGATCAACTTTAATCCCTTTACGTACTTCCAACGCTTCTCCGAACCATAACTCACCACGATATCATAACTCATCTCAACATCTTGGAAATTAACTAACACTCGATCAATAAATTCTTCAATTCATCGACAACGTGTTGTGCAAATATTTATTACAAACCCGCATAAAAGAGTTGTAAAAAGCGACCTTTCGACTCTCTCCCTGCCATTCCGACCAACTGCAATGCTCCGAAAATTTCCTTTACGCGTCATCCAATAAACCTCCAATGCTTCTAACTTCTCAAAAAAAAAAAAAAAAAAAAAAAGAAAAACAAAAAACAAAACAAAACCTCAAGTCGTTTGATCGAATTTTAAACGAGTTATTCCGCTTTGAAGAGCGTGTTCAGTTTTGCTTGCTGCTGTAGCTTAGCTCTGGTTTCCGGTGGATCCCCGGCTTTACGCGCCTTCTTGTTTCCGTCAATTCATTGTCACGCCTAGTCGTCCACCTCTGACTCATCCGTTTCGTCGGCCGACCGCAATTTCATCGTTCGTGGATGGTGTTCCCGCAACACGAGAGATCATTATGCGATTTCTTTTCCGGATTCCTGGAATGCCGGGGCAGAACGCCAGGATGGAAAAAGCGTGGCTATTAGCACGCTTCGAGCTGCTCGCTGTCGCGCATAACGAATGGCTGGCCGATTATGCATTCCAGAATGCAAAGAATAGAGCAAACGGTCCCATATCGGTTCGTTGCGAGTATATATCATTCCCGGCACGGCGCTAGCCTCGCGATGCTACGCGCTCGACTGAACCGTAGGAATTTCACGCGATTATTCTTCTTCCGTGGCCGAGTCCTCTTTCGAAACATAGAGGGATGAAGCAGGACGAGAAATTCTATATTTATCTTCTTCCAGCCCGACGTCGACCTCCCACGCCGTAACACCTCGATCGGCAGGTGCTCATTTCGGTCACTTCACGTAATATCCGCAAAACTCTCCCTCGTTCGCCTCCCTTCTGTCTCGAATACTTTTCTTTATCGATCATCCTCTTCGACTCTGCCTTATCCTCTGTTCGGAGATCACGCGTACGACGAACGGCTGTTCCACGAATTACGAGCCAAGTGCTTTTTTGCTGCGTGCTGTGGCTTTTACGTCGCGTCCATTCCTAGATCGTTAGCGACAGACTAGTTCGCTTTTTGATGCCGCGGGATACCAGCGCAAAACCGTGTGCGAATGCAGGTTCTGGGTCTATAACTGTTTAATTCACCTTCCAAGTGTCGTACTATGATGTACAAACTTCGTTTCAACACCCTGCGACGATACAGTTATACCAAATACGTGGCATTTCGTTCGATAATTATTATTCCATCCCCATAGAGTTTCCGTTGTTTCTGAGCAAAAACGTGAAGGTTTAAGATTTATTCGACAGTTGCGCAATGAAAATTATATTTATTAAACGCCTTCGTAACGAACATAAAATAACAAAAATAGAGTTCGACAGTTTAAACACAGCGGCTAATAATAGTTTCCTATTTACTTTTTATTATTTAAATTTGCCACTAATTAGGTCATTTAGCAAACGAGGTCTATGATAGTAAGACGCGCGAGAAGATATCGGCCTTTGACGATCTTTCGGACGTAGTGATCGTGTAATCGAAATTATATTCGTTAAATGTCCTCGTAACGAGTGTAAAACGTTGGAAATAGAATTTGAAAGTTGAGGTATGCTACTCGAATCAACGAGCAAAATTTCTTCTTAAGTTGTGGCTGGGTAAAACCGTATCCGCGATACGCAACGGTAATATCGAAAACCATCAAGGTTTCTTCGGATCTACAGCCAGTGCAATTATGTACTGTTCACAACCTTCGTTTGAGCGGCTTACATTAACCATTCCTCGTAGACTTGGGCGTTTTTCTTCAGCGTTCCTTGTTTTCTGAACCAAGTGCCATTAGCCGAAGATGCGACTGTTAGGTCACGATCCGTTCGGTCGAGAGGATAAATCGAAGGAGAATGGTTTTCCAAGCATTCTTCCATTTCGTCTTCGTCTCGTTCTCACCGGCGCGTACGTTCGCCACGAGATAAGTGGCTAATACAGTTTTTCGTTCACCTATCTCTGCTGTTCTCCTTCAAAATTCTATCTCCGACTCGTTGCGGGGAATTCGATTTCCAAGAGGACGCAGCAACGCTGGGAAATACAACGCGGAAAGTTTACTTTGTACCAGCCCGAAACGCGGCCGTGAAGAGACCGGAGGAAGAATAAAAAAAAAAAAGAAAAGAGGGGAAAAGAAAAGGAAGCAGAGAAAAGAAAAAAAAAGTCAAGCTGGAGAAGCGTGTAATCCGATGCTGCCCCGGTTAATGAACATCTCTGCTGCGGTCGTTCTTTATTTCACAGAAATTCATTTTTAGTTCGAGCTTTCTACGCCGGTTTCTACGCCTTCTTTTTCGCCACACGCTATGTATGCACGCGTCGTTTCAATGTCGATGTCTGAGAATTGTTTGCTCGGAATTGTTTGGTCGAAGGTGAAGAGGACACCTATTAGCATTTGCTTCTGACCTGCCTTTTGGTTCGTTCTAGTTGCCGTATGATAAATAATTTTCGCACAAAATCTACTTCTACATTGTGAAAATTTATATACGATTTCCAATAATAACATTGCCATAGATAGTTACATTTGTACTGATAGTTTCATTCGTACAATTCTACGTGAATTTATAAAGTCGCTATTCTTCTGTTACACTGTGATCATTCTCCGCGACGAACTTGAAGAAAACGTTGTTTGCTTGGTTTTACTGGAAGAAACGTTGAATTATTTAGATGGTCGAAGAATATATAAAAAAACAAAAGAACGATATGGACGTTGTCGTTGAAGGGTTGGTATCTCATCGCCACTGCGTTCGATGCGTTAAGTTAAAGATTCTTACGATCGCTATGTATATTTTCTTAGCCAATAACGAATCTTACGAATTACGTATCAATGTAAGTATGTACACGCATGCCTATGCATTGTGCAATAACGAGTCGTAGAAATGATATTATCGGATCAGCGTTTACGAAGGATGGAAAGCTGCGAGTGGCCTTAGAACGCGAGCAGATCTTTCGCAGTCATCGAGGCGTTCAGTTTCGAAACAAATCACGGAAAGGGAGTTGAAAAAAGCGGCATTGTCCTTCCTGGTTCCCACGTCGCCGGCTCCTTTGCTCCCCTTTCTTAACCACGTCTCGTATCAATAGGACTTCACGGTTGATCAAGTTCCGACGTCGAGCCATGTTATCGCGTGAAAATTAAACGACATAATTAGACACTGATTCACAGCGAGCCTGAAAGCATGAAGAATCTTACGCGCGCTCTCAAAAGAACCAGCCTGATTATCCCTCTGAACCTTCGTTTTCTCGTTGTTCGTCAGAGGTGAGCTCCTTGCACCTTGGAGCCTTTAAATTATCTATTTTTCTATTAAATTCTTTTTTAACTATTTTTTTTTTTTTTTATCGATGAATTAAAGTTATGGTTAATGTTTTCTTACTCACGAAGGTGTTGATTCTGCTTAAATTTAGAGAGTACGTACTTCGGAGTGTACTTTATTACGATCCTTGCGATTTTTAGTGTTTTTCTTTAATATAATTAACAATTTTCTAATGATCTTATTATGTACATATTTATCGTGTCAATTGTACTCGTACGATTGTTAACGACGATTATTATAAAAATACACGGTCGCAAGTGATCTATTACAAATTATTTGTGATCTATTACAAATTTTGCGTTGTCTTCGTTGCGGGAAATTTTACTCGTTTGGTTCGTCCAGTGGTTTGTTGTATTAGTTTGGTAAAAATATTTTATAAGATCGACAAGAGTTTGGATTTTACAAATCTGTGTGAAAATTTAAATTTTGTACAGTTAGTCGTCAAAATAATCGCACGGTTGTATGAAATCCATTTGATTCATGGGAAATATATTTTCTTTTTTCGCTTGTGATTTATATTTTAGCGCGTTCATTATTTTATGAAATTCATTAATTAGCGCGATATTTTTGATGTTTTGGCAAACAATTAGATTACTTTAATATGAGCATAATGGCATCGCTTTGATATTCGTGACATTAATTAAAAAAGCAGCATAATATGTATTATTATGTAAATAATATTATTTTTCTCATTCAATGCATTTACAAATTATTCGTAACATATCCATGATAAATTGTACATTATTACTTTGCTTTACATAATAATATGTTATTCCTGTTGACAATTTCCCCTGTAATTTCTATATTTTCCAAATATAATTCTAAAGATATTATTCATAAATAATAATAGATTTATCTTCACATGTATTTTGCGGAAGAATTTTAACTTAAATTCCTTCTTTCGTGATATTGTGTCTCAAATAGAAAGAAATTATGGCTTGAATACCCAAGAATTTAATATAAATAAGAATGCATCTACCTTCGAGCTATAAAATCCAATAATGAAATCCTTTAAATTTCCATAAAACGAAGATACTTCAAGCACCAGTAAAAATTACATTTTCATTGTACGAATTCATTCGCATGATATTTAATTGATGTACGAACCTTTCTCGTTTTTAAATCGATACAGTACGTTTATTCCATTATGCAAGTTTAAATCGAACGTAGCTTAATAAATATGTTGTTCTTTTATCGTCGTTCAATTTAAATCGCCGATAAAAGATTATTGCTGTTAGAAAACTATTCAATATTATCAATACCCATATACGTAACTTTTCGGAGCTGCGTATACGAAATATAAATCTTCATTTAACGGGTTGCAGTCAGTAAATTTGCACTTTTAATATTTTTCACGTTGAGTTAGTGTTTCTAATATTATTCACGCGTGATGTAAACGTACATAGAGAATATTCGGAAAGTACTAGTCATTTTCACTGTATATCAACAAAATTTATTATCCGTTAAGAAAACTTATTTGCTTTAAAGAATTTATTGCAATTTTTCGAAGAAAGCCATAATTTGTTATACTGACCGATCGAAGCCGAACATTGAATTTTGACAAAAATTTTCTTCTACAAATTTTAAACACCTTTTGGGAATGATCGAATTTTAATTATAGATAGATCCGATTAATTCTCTTCGTACTTTAATCAATTAGTATTCTCGCGTAGTATTTTCTAGGATGCTGTCACATTACAGTAGAAGTTTTAGAAGAGAAAGAGAAAAAATTGACACTGGTAGCTGAAGTTTCTCGGTACAAAGGCATTCTTGATAATTCGTGTTTGAACGGCGTTAATTGGCAATTTGTAGGTGCGACCGCAACGCACACCGAAGCATACGGTTTGCCAGAGCCGATATCAGCTGCGACCACGATGATGATATTTCCAAGTGACCAGGATGGTTATACGACGCCTATTTAGGGGCCGTATGAATTTTCAAGCGGCCACACAGACGTGTTATTATAATATCGTAATGCATAGTTACGTGCGATGATACACGCGAAATTTT
The DNA here is from genome assembly GCF_041682495.2 of Bombus fervidus. Lineage (NCBI taxonomy): Eukaryota > Metazoa > Arthropoda > Insecta > Hymenoptera > Apidae > Bombus > Bombus fervidus. The sequence continues at coordinate 6,057,290 of NC_091530.1, read as the reverse complement.
ACTTTCTAATCCACGCCTAGATCGACACTCTTCACACGCGAGCATAATTTATTGGGTGGTCGTGAAAGTTTTCACGATCTTTTTCTACGTCTCTGTAGTACAATGTATCGCAAGTGTCGCATAGATATGACTGGTCATAATCTTACAGTTTATAGCGAGTCTGCAGTGACTCGGGAGATATTCCAATACTTACACTTTTTAGATATTCCTCGAGGCAGAAATATCTGAAAAGAAACTCGGCCAGAAGCTTCTTTCTTATTCATGCAGATTGAATCTGTAGCGACAAATTATTCTGCAGCGCGTCGTACACTCTTCGTTACAGAACAAAGTGCAAATTACAGATACGTCATTGTCTGAAATCGTTGGACAACAGTTCTTCGAAAATGATTAAACGAAGTTGCGAATCGTTGGTGAAAGGTTTTAGAGTAGAACGTTACGCGATAACGGGTGAAAGAAGCGCAGCCTCTGTGGATGTTTGATCGATTCAGCTGTCACGGCGCAGTCACACAATATTTCTAATATATTTTGTATATAAACGTAAGCTAAGAGTTGGAAAAACGGTGGAGAAACGATATCGTCGGATTTTCGATTATAAAGAAGCGTACATTGTTTTCTGATAGAAGAACGAAAAATCGTGGAACTTCTTTCACCTAGAAAGCTGGGGAATATTCTATCGATAGATTGATAAGGTAAAGATACGAACTGCTGGATGGAAAAGCGCGAAACGAAGGGTAATCGTACAATTTCATTTTGAGAATGGAGAAAACGGTCGAGCTCGTTCGATCTGTCGAGGCGAAAGTGACTCCTCGTTCCAGCTTGGAGAGGATTCGTGACTGGAATCTTTCTTCTTTTCACGGTGTAGATATTCTTTTGGTGGCAAGTTGATCCAGGGACCTTCCAGTTCGCTGACAATATGCTCGACTATGCGACTTCGCACGAAACATGTTACAGCAACGTGCAAAGGTGTCTCGCTTCTCCAACGAATATCGAATCCGAAGAATCTTTTCGATAAGTCTGAGCAACTTCTTTATGCTTGTTGCTGGCAAGTCTTGCGAACGTGTATGCTGCTATAAAAAATTATTTAATACAACAACAGATCACATAATGGAAAATCATTTTGAACGCTTTTGACGATACGACGGTAAGAAAAAATGTTTCGCGAATGTAAATTATATCGTTTGCAGGCGAAGTCACTTGTCTATGATCTATGAAGATACAAGATAATTTTTGTTTGAAAAATTGTCTACGACAAAGTCTTCGTGGCAACATCTCTGATCGATTCTCATAAGGTTAACTTGTTAGAATTTAATCTTGAAGTTAAGATTAATAATCTGTGGAAGACACAATGTTTATGTTAAAATAATATTCAGTGATATTTATTAAACGGAACTACAGAACCAAATGTATATAAGCGAGTGATATAATTAACAACGTATGGAAGAATCGTTGATTGTTGGCCAGTTACTCTCAGACTTAAATACTTTGAACCCCACTCTCTATATAGTAATGAGTATGACCTATGTAAATGTCCTGTTCAAATGTCTGTGTGGATGCCTGTGTAAGGGTATTTATGCCTATGCGTGAAATATCGTTGTATTCCAACATAACTATTGTATCGATCGTCCCTTTTCTTTTTCGTATATTTATCACTTACAGCGTCTGTAACATCTAAATCTGGCATTTATGTGTATCATACATATGTACAGTATGTACAATACGCAGAGAAAGACCAAGCAAACGCTTATGTTCGATTAGGTGGTATTTGAAAAAATTCCTTCTTATAAAGCGTAGAATTATCGGTCTGTTAATAGCATAATTCTTCGCTAATGCAGTTGCATTTTTCCATTTCGGAGATCCTCAATTATTTCATGTTTGCATAGCAGCGATACGTGTTTCCGTACTGACGATATTACAATGGCATGTGAACGGTTACATTCATGCATATTAAATTATCTGTGCACGTACCGCAACAGGATGCTACATTATACTATATTTCTGATTCGCTATGATATTGTATTTTGAGCCTGTGCGAAGTTACACATGTTCGAAATTTCATATCCGTACGGGTTTATTTTTCGTCTTATTATATTCGCTTATCATTGTCAAATTGCACCTTATTGCTACATCGTTACGTACTAGCGATAAGCAACCTATTTATCCCTAGATGACTAACATCGCTCGAATAATTCAGATTTAAAGTCAAAGATACAGCAAAGCACAGCGTTCCAGCAAACAGCAGACCGATACTGTGTACACTACGAGAAAGAATTTTGTACGAAATAGGAAAAATAAGAAATAAATAAATTAGCTTCGTAAATTTTGTCTAAAACTGAATGAGAATCCACTAAACTCGTGTTTTCGTTTTAATCCCCGTATCGTATTTCCGGGTTTATTTCTGTCGACTTATCCCCGCGATTACTTATTCACGCATTCACGCAGCTCGTTTCTCCGCTTATTATTCACAACGTATGCTCGTTCATTACAATGAAAACTCTGTAAACTCCCCAGTCGACGCTCTCCATTCGTATTGAACTCTGAGAAGACTCGTTCGTACACCGTATAACCACACGGTGGTTCACTTATAGCGATAGCGATCTGAAATACTTGGAAACGCTTCTATATATGTATGTGTGTTGGAAGCTTAAAATTCTTGAAACTTTTGATAAGTTTCGAAAGTCCTGATCGTTTTGAAATGCACATTTTGCGGATATTTAGCGAAAAGATAAGTCACAAGCATCGTAAGCACGTGACAAATGTTCACAATTGTTCCATTGAACAGTTTGATTTATTATCAGGATATTTATTATCAGCGTGTAGATCCACTCGATTGCTTCGATATTTCATGTTCATTCTCAGATTTGTTTCAAGCTTTACCACTTACTATAACGACGATCGTTACGATGCCAGTGAAATTTCAAAATGTTCTATATAATTTCCTATGCCCATAAAAATATATTTTCACGCAGCCTAAAAAGTATCCTATGCCGACGCGTACAGTCGGAAACCGTCGCTATTTGCATATAGAGCAGCGGGCAATGATATCGACGCTATAACGCGATATTCTATCGTCGTTCCGTTGGTCTCGTTCCCATGAAGAATTCAAAGATCGTAGCCAGTATCTCTACTACGTTTACTTTTGCTTTCGAAGGAGTAGCTCGTAGGTAGATCCATGTAGGCACGACTCACACCGGAATACGCGTATCGAACACGCAAACGCACGGTCTACAATCGTACTTTTCTACCGAACAATAATAGCCATTGTACGACAGCTTGTTAACGCGATACGTGAGCCTACATATGAAAGAGGGTCGAAGGGGAAATCGACGATACGAAGGGAAGCCGATCGACGTCCGTGGCCTATTTAGTCGGCCTGGCCCGTTCCGAATCCGCAGATTTGCCCCGGAAATCAGTCAGCTTGTTTCCATGTTCGTTCAGGCCCATTGTTTTCGCATTAATTACCAAATGAACGACGATAAATCATTACCGGTGGATGAACCACCGAAAAATTATTCAGCTTGCACTGCTCGAAAGTTAAATAAAAGGGTGAAATGTTAATCCATCTTCTCTTTGTTCTCGCCATTTTCATTTCTTTTCCCGTGTCGATGATTTATGGTACATTGGGAATTATATAATTTTCGGAATGGGTTAATTTTTGCAATTCTTTTCTTTTTTTCTGTTTTTTGTTTCTTGGTGATATACGTATAATGCATAATCATATATATGTAGAGGGGATGCGCGTAAGAATCGTTTGGTGGTACTTTTATAGGAGTTCAAAAATTTGATGCCATGAAAATGAAATGCAGAAGCTGATTAAAAAATACGCGCGTAATTTGAAAATAAGATACGAAAATAATATTCCTGGCAGCCTTACGTTACCCCGCTCGTAATTATTTGAACCATCTCGAAAGTCGATGAACGTTGCCTGAATAATTGAAATTTCAGATGATTATAATTTTGAAATAATAATACGATGAAACTAGTACGCGTTGCTCCAATAAAGAATCGCTTGGATCGACGATACCAAGGAACTTGTGCTCGCCTTTTAGCATAGAACCGAAATAAAATATAAATGCTATACGACTTATAATAATATGGTAACAGTAACTGGAAACTTCATAAATGAGGTTGCGTATGAATTCGATCTCACGCGATAAAATTTCTTATTAAAAATTTCCTATTAAATTACCGTTCCACATTAATCCAAAGATACCTAGCACTCGACGAATAATGTACTCCTCGAACGAGAAAAAAAAAGCCGATCTCTCCTCTACCATCCAAATCGATAAAAGATAATGAAAAGCAAACAGCGAAAGTCTGGAAAAATTAGCAGGTAACGGGACAGCATCGAGTACAGGCCGTTAACAGAGATGATTAATCTACCGAGCAAAGACAACCCTTAATTAAGCGTTCGTGTTCCATCGAACGTATCGTATCTTCTGACCGTTTTACGGTGACGAAACTTCCAAACAGGCGTTTACCTCGCGGCAAGGCTAATAGAATGAGAAAAGAAAAGAAAAAGAGCATAAGGATTCTTCGTTGGTTTGTACGTAGAAAGTATTTTCGTTTCTGATAAGCTGTTTTATCATCGCTGTTATTATTTGCGTGCGCTAGTTTGTGCCAATGGATTCTGCACGCGTAAACTCCACACGTGCCGATTCTGAACGTGTAGATCATGCATGCGCGGATCCTGTACGCGTGGATTCTGCACGCGCCAATTCTGTACACGTTGGTTCTGCGCGTGTTAATTTTGCACGTAGCGATTCTGTACGCGTAGATTCTGCGCGTGTTAATTTTTGCTCGTGCCGATGCTGTGCGCGTAGATTCCGCGCGTGTTAATTTTTGCACGTGCCGATTCTACGCGCGTAGATTCTTCGCGTGTTAATTTCGCACGAGCCGACTCTTTGCACGTAGAATTTACGAATGTTAATTCTGCACACCTGGATTCTGCACGCGAAGATTTTGCGCGTGTTAATTTTTGCGCGCGTGGACTTTGCACGCGCCGATTCTGTACGCGTAGATTCTGCGCGTGTTAATTTTGCACGCGTGGACTTTGCACGATGCCGACTTTGTACGCGTAGATCTCACGCGTGTTAATTTTGCACGCGTAGATTTTGCACTCGCGGATTTTGCACGCTCGAACTCGCGTTCAGTACATAAATATATTTTCTACTGCTTTTATTTCCTGTCAATCACCCGCTAATTTTGATAAATATCCTACGATGTAAAATTCTAATCAAAACGAAACTTACAATATCAGAGTATCGTAATAAGCCTAAAATTGAATTAAACGCGCTACAGAATATCGTCGTATTACGTCAACTACCAAAAGAGGAAGAGAGCAGGGAATCGAGGCGAGTAACGTGGGAGGCGGGAGAATTTCTTCGATGAATCATCCGCCGTGAACGAAGGAAACGCGTGGCGCGTAGGTGAAGGCGAAAGAGTTGTGAATGAAACGCGAAGCGGAAGTGAACAGACACGATCGTTGCTCGCCAGCTACGCCCGCCACATACCTGTTCGTTCGTACATACCTGTGTGCCCGTGAAAGCCTGCACGGTGCACTGGCTGGCTACCTTTCCTGATCGACGAGACGCGTTTTCCTGCACCGACACCGGACATCCGGCGTGTTCACCGGCATAGTAATACGCGGCGACTACCTGGCCAAACTACGTTCATTCGGGACTTCTCCATTCACGCGGTTCGTCTATCTCGTTTCAACATCGATCGAGGAAATTAAATGAAAATTCGACGAAACTTTCCTACCAGTGAAGGGCCGAGCGTGTGTGTAACAGGCGATATGGAGTGGTTATGAGTTTCGGATTGTTGGCGAATTTCATTAAAATGACGAGAGCTGGCTTTTGAAGTAGAACTTGGTCAGGTGTTGGTTTCCGCGTTCGAGTGTCCGAGATACGGGTTGAATATTGATATGTACTCTCGTTCGTGAGTATTAGTGCGCCTATTGGTCTCGTGTAAAACACGTCAAATAATCTAAAATATCCACGAATCAACGATTTACGATTAGTCGAACAGAATATTTCTGCAATACGCGTGGACAACTTTGACGAATTCGTTGCGTGTGTTAAAATATTTTGAAATTTCGTTTGAAATTGGCATTGTAACGAGACACGATTGGTACGATGATTCCTAATCGTTTGTAGAGGATTTTTGATCGTGAGATGTATCGAAACCGTCAAATATATTTAAAAATAATTAAATAAATTATTATACAAACAATATTCGCTGAGAGGCTCGTACAGTGTATAAATCGCAAAATAAGATCGCTCGTCAATTAGATCGCTGATAATTTGTTGATAACTGTTCGACAACTAAAATCTTATCGGTTGCGTCCGTTTATTTATACCGGTTGAGAGAGAGAGAGTCGGAAAATTCAAATACGTCTTCGTTCGACGATCGTGCACGTAGCGGCGACACTGTTTTGCCTGGAGTTTATTTCTTATCACATTACGCGTATCCTAACGATCTTGATACTCCGAGGCAAAACAACAACGTGATTTGAATTGTTATCTAACTCATGTGCCGCTACAGATTCTTCTTATCTACTCGAGTCGATTAAGTAAGTGTGCTAATATTTATAAGGAGGGGTGTACACCTAGGGTGACGTTCAGATCGTTATGGATCGTAGAATCAGGCAGAGGGTGAGAAATAAAAACAGTTAATCCTCTCATCTCGTTTATTCTTTACGAATGTACATTTATTTAGTATCCGAAAATAAATAAATAAATATATATGTGTGTATAAATAATAATCGTAAAAATTAAAAGCGAATGCGAAGTTGGAGGAATGTGGAATATAAAATTCTGGGAATCGTTTATCGTTTTAAATAATTATTATATAATATAAGTAAATAAGAGGTATTGTTTCAATTCGGTATCGAAATAGACGATATTTCATGGTTCTGAAGAGCTTTCCTGTTCTTAAATATTACGATCAGCTTCACACGTGACTTTCTATCCTTAGAAAACACTGATCACGCTATTATACGAATGCGGACAAACGCGCAGCGCTGATATCGATTGCTAATTCGTTTGAATAGAGGCATCAAGCGTGGAGCAAAACTCGCCAACTCTCTTCGCTCGCGTGCAGGTTAATTTTTTCAGAAAATTGTTTGCAGCTTACTCTGATCCGTCATTCATCGCGAACGTTATCACGCGATATTCGCTGCATCGGTATTCACCGACGCGTTTCCAGAAGCGCGGATTACTCGATGCATATTGATTCGATGTCAGCCATTTTATTCGCGGTGGACAAAACGAAAAGGCACCCGGGACGTTACGTTTTCTATGTCGTTACGCGTTATTGTTTCCTCGCGAAGTTTCGTTCGCGTGATTCGCGCGAAACCTCGACGATTCGCAGTTTCTTCGAAGTTTACCAAACTCGCTGAAAAATTGTTTCGCTAACGAGGCGGCGACGGTAATTAAAAAAAAATATTTCGACTTTAATGAAGTTAATGAACGTAGGAAGGTTCGTTACGAATCTGTTTTTGGCTTTTCTACGTTATAATAATACAATATCGTATGTAAGTGCGTTTAACACGGAGAAGCACTGACCAACTATGCGAACGAAAGTATTTTTATTTGGTCAGAACAGAAAGAAGGAAAATTTCTTCTTGGCTTATACTTTGTACGAGTAACGAAGTTTTCTGCGAAACGGCAAGCCTTCGTTACAATCTGAGTTGCTCCAATTTTTGGTGTCTTTTTTGTTTTAAATAAATGAACTTTGGTACAACTGCGCAAATTATCGTCACACTGAAGAGCGTTAGTATAGTCTTCGAAACGAGATACGTATTTTGTCCCGAAAAAATATACTCGAGTCGCTGAAGGTATTGAACAATCTATAGAATAAAGAATTAATTGAGCCAAAAAGATTTTAACCGCACCACTTAAAGAATTTTTTAATTCTAGAACTTAATAATTCTTCCAAATGTGAACCAATAAATCGTTGGAAAAAAAAAAGTAAAAAACGTTGATAAAGAAGATTATGAAAGGAAACACACGTAAAAGAAGTTTCGCGATTCAGGTAAAACACCAGGCAGGTGTTGCAAACTTGTTGATACGAAGCCTACGATCGCTAGATACAACAAAATTGTTTAATAACTGATGAAACTTCCGGAGGTTGCTCGGAGTGGACCGGATGACTCGCTGTGGAATTTCCGCGCGAAGCTGGAGCGAGCCGCGAACGTGGTCGATTCGCTCAACCGGCGACATTGTGTAAAATATCATTGTTTGACAGCGGCACCGGTGGGGCCGAGGGACGCCGTTGACCCGGCCGCTTCCGGCAGCGCTGCGAAACGTCGATAATCGAGCCGGTGAAAGGGCTGTCGCCCGGGAGAAACGGAAGTTCAAATTTCGCGGCGAGAGAAGCATTTTCAATCGCATTTTCAATCGCGCTTTCCATGCTTTGGTCGATAGTCGTTCGATGGAAAGAAGTATAGTCCGTAGTTACGTAAAGGCGCGTTTAAATCGATCGAACGAATTTCCTCTCCATAGTGAAATTAATGTTACGACTGCCACGATAACGTAAATAAGTGTTTTATCCGCGAATAGAATGGCGATAAAATCGTTTGACACTTTGACTGCCACGTCAAAATCACACGTTTCGCTGAGGACGCCACGGGAGTATTTTTATTATTCAAAGCTTATAATGGCAAAATAATAATAAATTGACGATGTGAGACAACGTTCTTCCCCAATGGACCGTTTATGTTATTGGTGGTCACGGGTGACCACCGTGGCGCCTTGGTAACAGTTGATAGCGACATATTGTAACAAGGCTTCGTTTATTTCAACAAGCCATTCGCATTCGTTATTTCGACGTAAGCAAAACGTGCAGAACATATCGTAAAAACGTGTAGAAATATTGGTAAACAGTATTTGCTCGTTCTACATATAATAGTAAGGTATGTGCACACTTCTAACTTCAATTATACGATTATAAAGCAGCATTTACGATTATTTTCTAAGCTGTGTTTATAATAATATTCGTAGATTACCCCTCAAAGATATGATGCAAACACAGTGCACCGTTAGATGCAAGATTTGTTCTCATTCTTTTTTTATCGATGTTCTAATAAAAATGTTTAATCGTTCAATGGGGCACTTTTTATTTCAAAGTATCTTCTATTTATCGGTTAGGTTCAAAATGCCCTAACTGTGAATTTTCATACAATTTTTACAATTGTAAGAAGTTGAAGCGCCCCGGTCACCAATGACCACCGTGTCGTCACAGGAGAAATCTGTAGAGCTACAATATCCCTCGAAAGCGAAACGCGCCGACACTCATGAATCATCTTCTTCGCGCACGTCTCAGATTCTCCCTCTAGGAACAAGTTTCTCCACTGCCTGTACTTTCTATGAGCGCGTGTTAACGAACGATTCAGTTATGGATATAACATCGCGTTATAATATACCGCAGTTTGCACGCCGAAATTACGTGTTTCACGTTACTTGTATCGGAGAGCGGCGAGGGTAGGGTTAAATTTGTCTGTAAAAAAAAAAAAAAGGATTCTTCTAAGCGTTTTACGTAACGCGTTAGTTTTTTAACGACTCCGTGGAAACGATTTTTCTATGGCTAATCAAAAAGTCCTTTGGCAGCAGCTCGCTATAGCGGGTGTTTCAATTAAATGTTAACACGAAATGTTAAGCGTTAACTTGCAGCTCCGAAGATGAATATCTGCGTTAAAACTAGGCTCTGTAAAAATTGGATCGCGTATAGGTAACACACTAAATAACATATCGTGAGAAAGTTAATTTAAGCTACGAACACCCTAAGTATCGACGAATGTAGCTACTTTCTGGCTCCAGGAAACTATAGGAAAGAAGAACTGTATAGAGAAGGCGTAGGAAAACTATAGGAAAGTTGCATCGATCGATCAAATATTTAACTTTATTTTTTCCGCAATTTTTATTCCAAACGTTTAAAGCGGTTTGTTAGATCTTTTTTTGTTTGGAATAGAATTAATCGGATAATTCGAAGTAATAAATATTTTCCGACATCCGTATTAGATTGTTTTGTTAGGTACCGGTGAGTTTGATATAGGGATCCTGAGGGGTGTATGATGTCGGGTAAAGTGTTTAATTAAATTTAATTAATTATGGAGTAAGGTGTTTTGTCATTGTTGAGACGAGAATAGTGTGTTGCGTTTGTTGTTCGAGTAGGAGGTTGATTAATCGTGATGGGAATTATTCTGATCTCTCCTTCTCTCTCTCTGGGTTAGTTCGCCCTTCTACGTGGTACTCGGTTATTTATTATGTGAAAACTGTTATATTCTAAACACACTACGCTTCGCTTACAATAGAACATTTTAGAAGAGGCTACTCTTATTTTATCCTTAGATTCGCTCGTTATATGTTTTACGTTTTCCGTTATATGTACGCCGCAGCATTGAAAAGTAATTTTTCATATAACACCAGCTTTCGCAAGACTTCGTTCAAAGACAAAACGTAATTATATTAGGTTGTCCGAAAAGTTTCTTTCGTTTTATAAGATGATAATAGACGAACAACAATTTCTGTTTTATATTATTTTATCGAATTAGGTATGATCCATTTCGCTATATTTCTATTATTATATTCGTGCATAATTCAATAAACTAATATGAAACAAAAAACACTGTGCGTCTATTATTTCCTTATAAAACGAAAGAAACTTTTCGGACAACCTAATACTTGCCAAATAATTAAAAAGCTTATCAAACTACTCGTGAATCACAGACGTAATATTTAGCAAGCGAAATAAATTTCTATTTAACGTTCGTAAAAATGCTCATTTGTTCGGACATTCGCGGTCGAATTACTGTAAATCCTTCGATAATAATTATTTACCAACAAATTTACCAATCGTTACATCAATTTCCCAAACAATGCCCAACAACTCTCAACAATCGTAGCAACAATTACCCGAAACCTGCTCTTTACCTTCCCTGAATATATCATCGAACATTAAAAAATCGATAATATTTATTCGAATTGGATACCAAAACCGTTCGCGTAGCAATCTCATTCATTGGCGATCGATTACACGGCAGTTAATTAATCGACTCTGGCGATATTTTGTTAAACGTCGTTCGGAAAATTATTCCGTGCGGCTCATCCATTTCCGGTATGATCGTTACGCGCAGCATGCGTGCCTACGCAAAGTTAAAATACGTGCTGGCAACGTTATCCCGCGAATAGTAGGCGAGTCGCAGCCGACCAAACGGCCCGTCATTATGCCTGTCCTATGAAATTATTTGTATTACTAATAGCAGTCGTTCTGATCGAATTAAAATCACGAAAATTATCTGTAAATTATTTGCACGCGGCTGGGATTCCGTATCGCGAGCCCGCTTTCGATAGCGAATCACGGCGCATGAATACGATATACGCGGGGATAAGTTACGTTATCTGTGACGGTCTTCAATTTACTCGTCACGCTTGATACCGGCTATTTATTGCCTCGGAATGAACGGTTTAATCAGCAGGATACGCGATTAAAAATGTTGTTGATCATGCGATATTAATAAATGCGTGGATTGTTCGAATTATTTAATAAGAGGATGTTCGGATAATCGGATACCAGGCTTCGTTTTAATTAAATCGGCCTCTGCTACGTTTCACCGGGGAGATTGAACAGTCGTGTGCTTGTGAAAATTTATTTCGCTATATTTCATATAGTACGTTAAATATTTATAACTCGGTTGCCGGTGGGTATTAACTTTTGTATTTAGTAGTCGAATGTTATTTATAAGTAGTCGTTCGTATCGAGTAAATCGTGTTATCCTCGTTATCGATAAGTTAGAGTCGGTTATTCTTTCGCGAATCACGTTACTTATCTTTTAATAACGTTCCGTGATATTAAGAAAATTGATATTAGGAGAAGCTCGAGTTGTTACGAAAGTTAAGCTTCTCGAAGAAGTTGCGATTTGAAAAGTAGCTATAACGGGGATTTGTAGAAGTTACTTTGGTACAGCTGATCGGTTAATTAAAACAACGAGGTTTGAAATTTAATCAACGCAGGAAACTTCACTTCTGTTTGATCTAACTCCATGTATTTCGTTTTTCCATTCGAACGCTTCGGAAAATACGAGTATTTCGACGAGTAGTGACTTGAGTTTGCTTTTAACCAGACTCAAAATTACTTAGTCGTTAACCCGATCCGAAACCTCTGATTGTTATTTCTATCCAATCTCTTGACAAGGTCCAAAGGTCGCAGAAAAAGTGGACGACGAAAGGGAAGTAAAAAAAGGAGAAGGGAGAAGGGACTGGTAATGAAACTCGATATAAGTTGGCGTACTAAAAATGGATATCGACGATTAACTGGCCGTGGCATGGAACACAGAACGGTCTAATTGTTCTCCCCTGTCGGAAGCTCCGAGGAGATTTCCCCAGAGCGATCGGCTTCTTCATCTCGGGCATAAAAGTTCTGCCGATAATTCCGGAACTTGGCCGACCGGAAATAGCGGGGAAAGGGTTTCGACGATGGTGCCGAGACTAAAAAGCTTGGATCCGAAGCCGGTATGACGTATTTATGAGACTCGAATCCTCTCTTCTTCCCAAAGTCCCATGAATAACCACGCGCGTACGCGGGGTAAACGAACTACCAATCCCATTTTTCCAGGAATTTTTCAGATGTAGATGTTGGAAGCGCGTGGCTGATTTAAGCGCAACTGGGACTTTTTTTTTGGGAAAGCCTTCTTTATGAATCGAACCTTTATCGTAAAGTAGTCGAAGGGAACGAAACAGAAAATTTATAGCCGGTGCAAGATTTTTCTTAATATTTGGCAAGAATTTGAACAGCTGGGTTCAACGTGTGAAAGCGAGGGAAAGTTATAAGCACAAGAATAGCTCCATATAGATTCTCTATTGCATAATATTGTCAATATTTTGAATATAACGTGCAGGAATTTATAGGAATTTTTGCCTAAGGATAAGAAAGCGTCTTAACTTAAAATTGGATAAAACTAAAATGTTATAAATTGTTGTATACAATGAGTTTCAATATAGCAAGAAATTATATCGCTTTCAATCATCGTTACACTCGCACGATTATCACATCCGTGCATATCGATTTCGAAATAATAATCCTGAATTATATTATTCCGTGCTCTATATCGATATACATAAGTTTTATTTGCATTGCAACGTTAACTGATTCTCTTTAAAATAATTGTATATGTTTAATTAATATTGTATTTACGTCATACACGGCCGTACTATACGATATCTAACTTGGTGATTACGGGGAACGAGGGGCACGTAATTAATTTACTTTGTTCTAGTATTATTACGCCATTATGGTAGTATTTTCGTAATTATCGACGATTAAATGTATCGTTAGATGGATATGTAAATGTATATTTACAAGACACAAACCACGTTTCAATTTTAACTTTAATGATAATATAACGTGGAAAATATTGAAAGTATAGCAGCAATCTTAATTTGCAAGCTAACTTGACGCGTTTTATATATGTGCTATTTCTGTAATATTCATCTTTTTGCTTTTATACCTCGCGTCTTCTTATTTTGTTACTTGAGTACGGTCTTAGAGGAACGTTCGGTCATTTGTTAAAATAACGGGTAATTAGATCTGCGAAGTATAAAGTGAAGTATTTAGTATTCACGTTGCACGGAGATTGCCATTAACCTGTTTTGCGAAACATGGCTCGTATCGTTGTATATTAATCGTTAGTCGATGCGTAGAAAGAAGTAAACCACTTAAAAGAGATTATTTCGATGTTGAAGGAGAAGAAAGATGCGCCAATTTTAATCTAGCCATTTATTACGTTAAATGAACGTTGCCTATTTACCTACTATGAGTAACTTAGCGAAGGGAACTTACAAGGAGGATATTAATCGTCGAGTATAACGTTGCAATACTTTATGACGAAATATAATACAAACATTCCAATAGATATATGTCTAGTTATTTTTAAAGATCAAACGATATTGTTCGGAATTTATGTTAACGAAAAATTATTTTCTTCGGGTTAAAGCAAAAACGTCCTTTTTTCTAAAGCGAATTCTTTCTATCGTGTAAAAGTAGATTAAAATTGAAATTAAACAAATAAATTCCAACGATCCTCTAACGGTTCGATAACATCAGCCGAGAGTAAAATAGAAGTAAAATACAACTAAAAATTGCTACAAAGATCCTCTTACAAGACGATAATATTGAAATATGTATAATTTTATGTGCTAAACTAGGTTAGCTGCGTAGTTGTAATACTTGTATGTGAATATCAGTGTGTGGAAGCATGTGTGTGCGCGGCGTCTCAAAAACAAAGCAATGTAAATTGTTCAGTCGATTAACAGTCTGATATGAAAGAAGGCGAGACGCGTGCAAGTGTCTGTCGATGAATATCTTTGAAATCGCTTATCAAATAAATATGTAAGATCGTAAATCTTGGGATAATTCAGGTGATCGATTCTGAAGTCTGAAAATCGAGTTTTATTGTGAAAGTAATTAGATAAAATACAAAAATAAACAACAATTGATATCCATCTATGACAATAAATAGCAGTAAATTACATAAATGAGAAATAACAAGTTCTGTACAATGTTTACCTGAAAATCGAGAATCGATTTTCAACGTCCTGAGCTACCGATCTTTCTCCGTCAGTCTTCAAAATTTTAAATAATTATTCTGTGATCTTGTCTATCTCTAACGTTGCTTTCTGTCCGTCCGTTTGGGAACGAGTGTCTCTCAAAGATGGTTGTCCGTGGAACATAAGAGGGTCGCTCTGTCCGTGAAACAAAGAAAGTCGTGCTACCCGTAAAACAAAAAGAGTCCCTATCCCACGTGAACTCTAGGGAGTTTACAAATATCTAACTATTCTAATATAAATTCCAAGTGTAAATTTAGTGTTCCTATACCATTATTTCGGCTATTAAGATACATTCGCACTGTGCAACTTGTAACCTAGGACTCGTAAAACCTCCTTAACGATATTATTTCAACCGTAGGAAATCGTAAATCGAACTACGGAAAGCCGGAAGAGAACAGATCGGTAGTAAAAAAAACCACAAACTACAGTGTTCGCCACTGGATTCCCGCGCACATATGAGAAAATTGAAGATGTAAAAATATCCGCAATACGTAAAAACGCATAAAGTATCCAAAATGTAGTAACCGTTACACGCCATCCGACAGAATTTTCCAGTTAGATCCGATTTTTCAAATCATGCTCCTAAAACTATGAATTATCATAAACTACCCGCGGTCTGCTCACTGCGAAACACGTAAATATGCGTTAGTCGTATCTTCCTAGACCACGACGAGGAACTGGCATCCCTGCAACCTCCGATCCACCGATGCACCGCCTTAAAATGCACTGTTTCCCTCCACGCAAACGTAACGAGCCAGCCTTGTGCGCGATCGTTCGCGATCAAATCGTTCCGGTAAGCCATGGAACGAGGTTCACCGACGCTCAAGTTTCACGATGAATCCCTTTCTTCGCCCTCTGTACCCCGCCGCCCTGCAACAGGACGATACGCCGCATTACGGAACATCGGAGCAAGAACAAAATCCCGCGGAGCAAGACGGGAGCTCGGGTCGTAATGAACGTAAGGGTCGGTCCGCGGCTAATTAACGGGGCTGTAATTAGAATTGAGGATCGAGATGCGTAGAATGCTTGCGGCCCGTTCGCTCTCTACAATAGCCCCGTGGCAAGGGTGAACGCCAGAGGGAGGATGATCTCTCTCGTAGGGAGAGCCGGGTTGGCTGGCACGAAATTGGGTTTCAAATGAAATGGACGGATACAGTATGCATGGCTCACTTTGTGTTTCGCTCTGCTCGACCGTGCGCCCGTTTACCCTCCCGTCTTTTTGATCACGGATGTCGCTATGCATTCCATTACTTTATGCGGCTCAAATGTTTCCTGTAATTTGCCTTCCCCGCCGCGTTTTGCTCCACGTCACTGATACGGTTATTGTTGTCTAGTTTCCCGTTACGCCAGCGTCCCCCAACCTTTAATAATTACACTCTACGATTCTAGCTCTTGGCGTTAGCGTACCAACATGGATTGATCGATGTTCCTTGTCGAATAACTGCAGGGTTTTTCTATCGTTTTTTTTTCTTTTCTTTTCTATCGTTATATTGGTTTTCGCGACGATTAGACTGTAGATTCTTACGGATTTAAGGGGAATTTAAAAGGTGCGAGTGTGCATAGAATGTATTAGGTCGTCTGAAAAGTTTCTTTCGTTTTATAAGGAAATAATGGACGCACAACATTTTCCGTTTTATATTATTTTATCGATCCAGTTTGTTGTATAAAATGAAGATTACAACGTTGGACAGATTAATATAATAAAAATAATAAAAAACAGGTCTGCAAAAGAGAGACACTTTTGGGACAACCTAATATTATATAGTAAGATAATTTTCTATCCAAATTTCATTTCTTCTTGTTACATTCGTAAAAATATGAATTTCGCGTAAATGCACGGAGATATTAGTTGCAACATTTTGGTTAGAGAATTGTTTCGGAATACGTTTGACGCTTATTTTTCATGAAAACCTTTCTAGCGAATAGAACAGGAATATCACTGAATTTTTACAGCGAGATAGAAACATGTACGTATATTGATATTTTAACGAAATTCTGTGCTATCTGAATGAAAAATTCTAATCTTCGCTTGTAGCTTGCAATTACAAGGCTCTATCTAATCTACCGATATTTTATAGCGAAATTACGAAAGTGCTCGTAACGTTTGAGATTTCCCTAGACGTCGATCTTGTCGCGGAAATATTTTTAAGCTTCGCGATCTTTATCTTTTTCTTCTTTTTGTTTTGAGGTTGATGTAGTGATCGAAAACTACGTTACAAAAATATATACTGGGAAGAAGCGAAACTAGAAAGTCTCTGGTGTAGTATTCGCATCCACCATCTTACGTTTTAATTAACTACGAACAAAATTAGCGTAGACTGTCTGACAAAGATGCGGCATAATACAATTTTTTAGTAGGATAACGTTCTAACGAAAGTTCGGATAACAAAGTTTTTACCGTAAATATTTTGCACGTTGCCGACATTCTCTACTTTGTTTTCGTTCCACAGGCTCTGTTATGCCACTTTCGTTATTATATAACTCGAATATTCCACGCGTACGGCTAAAAATTAATTTATAAAATCAGACCGACTCCATATGCTAATGAGTTTATTTCCACGTTTCAGTGGCCCGCGTTCGTTAGAGTACTTTTACATTATGTAATGACAGTCGAAAAAGGTTACGGATAATTAGAGAATTCCGTTAAGTCTATTTTTTCTTTTGAGCTCGCTATTTTTTCATATTAATTCCATTAGCCACGAATATTCTCCCGAGTAACAAGTGTGTCGAGCGAATAACGCAATGATAATAATAGTAGGCGAGATAAGTAATTTTCCATTGTCGCTGCGTATTATGAGACGAATAATCATTTTTCATGATCCTTCGGTAGAATAGGTTATTTTAAAGCAGGCAATTTCAGCGAATGTTAATAATAACATCACAGACGAGGATAGGCGTGGCATTATTAATGCTTTTTCGTGAGCTACGTTTTGACAATCACCCGACTACTTTACCATTTTCGTGTCACACGCCACGTTATCGATTCACGATGGCACTGCTTTCGATTAAAGCAAATGTCTTGTACGAAATTATGAATAAAATATAGAGTAGAATATTGTATAATCGCAAAGAATTACAGAATTTTATGCTTCTACAGTTATACGTAGCTATCTCAGAAAGCATTACGCGCTATGAAAATAATAAATTACTGTACAATAATAGTTGAACGATTCGTTTAATTAGTTTCAAATGAAAACGTAATTTCACATTGTCCGAAGCGTAAAAGTGCAAATTTTTTAATCTTTTCTATATTCATCCTTGTGTTCTCAAATCAATTAACTGAAATTAATTAAGTAACGAGATCTATCGATAAACAAAGCAGACGAATTACGTCCAACGAGAAGAGCAAAAAGATCACCAGGATGTTACCTCTGTGGACAAATGGGATATCGATCGAGTATATAGGTTTCCACGGATATACTAAAACTAAGGTTTAAAATGAAGGCGCAAAGGTAAGGCTTAAGATTAAGGTTTAAGGCTAACGTTTAAAACCGACTTAAAACAAAGGATAAGTCGCTCATCGTCCCTCGCTGTCCAACAATGAGGCTGAAAATTAACTTGATCTAGATCTGCGAACAAAAGCCTACTTAAAAAGCTAAGCTACTAAGTAAAAGTGTGCACAATAGTCTTTAAAATGAATGCCAAAAAGACTGAAAGAAAAAAGTGTGAAAAAGAAATAATATTCCGATTGCATATACATTACGAATATTCCGATCACATGAAACGAGATTGCCGGAATTGTGAACAGAAGTAAGTCCACAATAATTGCATATATGTAGCGTTCAAATACTTTTGCGAGTCACTTACAATGCGTGTTTCCAATAAATGCATCATAACTCCTACCTACGTTGTTGAATCCTTTTCAAATTTTACTGACATAATCTTAAGACTTTCATCTTCCTATTGACATCTGCATGTGCAAGCAAACTACTTTAATGTGCGTTATTTGGGCCATTCACTTTCGTGAGCCACTGTAGATATCAAGTAAGTGCATCTAATATCCTCCATTACTATGTAATCGATCAAATATATAATATACAATAAAAATACTACCTAATTAAATAATAAATACTATGTAATTAAGGTGCATATCGAGATAAAAACAGGACGAATTTTAGTTACAACTTAATACATGTATAGCGAAAATATATAAAATATCTTCTATATAATAATTTAATATTATATGCAACGCGATCGTCTCGATCGTTTTAATCAATTTAGAAACGATCGCTGCTGATCTTTCGCCAGCCAACTAACGACGCAAGGAATTCATTCTCGAGGTACTTAGGGGAGATCAGAATCGAAGCCACGTTGAGCCGTCGATTATTGTTTTACGAGTGTTAAGGATTTCCGCGTGCTCAGCGTGCGGATAAAGCTCGCGTGTTTTCAGCTTTCCTTCTTTTTCACGGTAACCGTAGGAAGAGCTTCTTTCTCAACAGCATCCTCGTGCCACGTTTATTTCGCCGGATTTCTGAATTATATCCCCTCGCGAGGTTCCCCTCGAGGATCACCGCTGGGTATTTACTTCTTTCGACGTCGAAATGCTTCTCCCGTTATCGCTATAAGAGGCTCTGTTACACAGCGTAATTTCCACGTAAGCTGTATTTACAGAACTGATCGTTTCGATCACCAGCAAGCTTAGATATCCACGAATAAATTGATACTTAACCCCCTTTGACGACTGATAAAATGCTATTTCCATCGTTTCGGCCGCTGGTTTCAATTTTATACGAGTGTCCCAAATTTCTTCTTTTTTTACCTCTTGTCGAAGTCATTGAGCGATCGGTTTTGAAATTAAAATGTATCCTTGCAAGGACGAAACCTCTTGTTTTTTTTGATAGAATAAATTCTTCGAAAACATTTTTCTTTTTTTTTTTTTAATTATCTCGTCGTCATCCGATTATTTTCTTATTAAAAGAACGACGCGAATACCTACGTAAATACGTGGTGGACGATTAGAAAGGAATCTAAGAAATAAGGCGATTGTAGAAGCGCTTCGCATAACGATTCTTCTAATCTGTCTGTTTATGACAGCAACTTGCATACTATACAATTTTTCATCCGCTTGCTCGTAACTCTAAACAATATTCTTCAAAGAGAACACGTGGCGTATAATGTCTGCCGCAGACCGTCAAAAAATCACCGGGATATTTCTCCTATGAATATCTCATTTGGAGCTTAAACATATACTCGGACGCTTCATGAATATTCAACCTACGTTTATTCGGACTTTCCACGTGCAGCAACCTAACGTTTTAATTCAATACACCCGCTAACGCGAGTCGAGTCAAAAAATTCTTCCAATTAAATTTCCCTCGATCGAATGGGAAACAACCACTCGCGTTATCATAAATTCGTAGTAAACGAGAACCGATGGCGCGCAAAGGGCAAGAGAGAACGCAAACGCGAATAATCTACCTGGAAAAATCTGGGGAAGTTTAGTGGACTCGTAACCTAAAGCTTGGCGGAATTTCTATTTGGCGCAGGTATCCCCTGATCCTAATTTAGCGTAATATCCGGTCGTGGATGTCGATGAATTCCCAGTCAGTGTCTCCGTGTACGGCGATGCTGGTTGTTTCGATATCAACTGGCAGCCTGGCCATCGGCCAGCCAGCCGGTTCCATTACGACTCTGTTTCTCGCTATTGCTCGCGCGTCTCTCTTTCCCGTAAAACTCTTAAAGCGCGAGCCCGGTAAATTTCTCGTTCCGCGCGATATCACCGGCATGTCGTAATTAGCGAATCAGCCGCATGGAATCGGCCGATCGCCAAATCGCCAGTAAAATATCGACTGGCCGCGCGCCGCCGGTAATCGCGATTACGATAACGCGGTCCCACTGCCAACCATCGTCATCGTCGTCTCTCGTTTTCCAGATTATCCGCGCGATCGCTCCCTGTGTTTTCCCCTCTCCTGAAACTTTCAGCTATATCGTGAACCGATATCGTGTCGAAGAGTGCCCGGGGACGTTTAATTCGTCGATCGGAATACGCGACTACCAGCCGTATCATAGTTTCAACGATCAAACAGTGGGACGATAATGAACTTGGTTCGCGTAAAGGTCGATTTAGATTTTTCGTCGCCTCTGCTGCTACCCCAATTTTATACGTTCTGTCTTGAGGACCGCGATATATCGAAATATACTGTACATCGTAACGAAGTCGTTTATGACAACGGTTTTTCACATTCTTTTGCAACCGACCCCCTTCGAATGATCTTTTCTTGTCACGGATCCCCAACACATATCACGAAATTTAAATTTCTAGCGTGGAAAATATGTACGTTTAAAAGTAACCAAGGTATGTTCAAGTTTGAAGAGGAGAGACTTCTTGCAAAATAAGTAAATAAATACCCGTAGCAAATATTTTTCATTCTTGCGTGTCTGTGGACTTACGGTTGGCCGGGTGTCTGCGGACCACAGGTTAGAAACCGCTGATATAATTTACATTGTTGGAAACTTGTAGGTCGGTGAAATTTACGTTATTTTAGTCAGTTTAAAAAGTTTATTAAAACCTGGTTCATCGATTACCATTGTGGTGGACGACGCGTTAAATTGATCGTTTGAGACGAATAAATCGTCAGGGTGTTCCTTAGGAATAGAGTCCATTCCTCTCGCCTTTCGTCCATAAATTTTCCTTTCTTTGAATATTTAATTAACAAACGTCGTATAATTTACTTTGCTGCTACGAAACTGTGAAAGCAATACTTGAAGAATTTCAAAGTTCCATGGTACAACTAATGATAATTACGGATATGGAAGAATAAAGTAAAAAAAGATATATATATATGTCGTGAAAGGACAATGGGGTCACCCGTTGGAATTGCTTGGAAAAGCCTCAAT
The DNA here is from genome assembly GCF_041682495.2 of Bombus fervidus. Classification (NCBI taxonomy): domain Eukaryota; kingdom Metazoa; phylum Arthropoda; class Insecta; order Hymenoptera; family Apidae; genus Bombus; species Bombus fervidus. The sequence goes on along the minus strand of NC_091530.1, from coordinate 6,035,850 downwards.
AGCATTCACGAAATAACCCAGACACAGTCATTCGAAACTTGAGACAATGAGCTTAGGCTCGAGGCGACAACCGGTCGCCGAGCGTAGCCGCGGTCACGGGATGAACGTTCCACCTAAGAGAAAAGTACCAATATTATGAGACACACGTTGTATTAACAATCAAACCCTGGGCAAGAGCAATGTCGCAGTTATGCGAGTCTGCCTAGTAACGGTAACAGTTTGTTGGTATCCCAGGTCAACGTTAAACAAAGCTAACGCAACCGTAAGGAGAAGAAAGTTTCCATTACTCAATTATTCTTGTGATCTCCTTGGTGAGTGACACATCGTCTAGAGAGCAATATAAAGAGCGTCATAGCGAGCGATACTTTTGTGCATAGAAATTCTATTTTGAGTTTAATAAAGAGTGAGCCCGTGGACCGTGGATTCGCTATATCGAATCTAAGGTCATTGCCATCAGCGTCTAGTTACCGCAGTTACTGTTCAAACTTATTTCTTCTGTATTTGTGTTAATAAACGTTATCTTGATTGTGAAACAACAATGAACAACCTAGGCGAAGATTCTTTACACGCCCATAATCAAAGCTCAAACAACTCAACTCCAACATATATGTCGGATCATCTTTGGAAAACCGGGCGTGTAATGAGTCTTGCTGCTAGTTGTCCATAGTTGTCCTATATCAGATGATATTTGTTTATGGGAATGTATTACAAAAGTTAACAAGTGATATCGATGATCGAGCAATCGAGATGTCTATGACGATGAATTTAGGTTCGATAACGAATACACGGTCAACGGGACGGCGATCGCGATTAGGAACTCGACGTACGTGTTCACTGGGCTAATCGAACTTATCGGATTGAACCTCAATCCAAGTGGAACTGCCCTTATATACTCCTCTCTGTATCTCTCTATATTCCTCGGGTCAATCCCTGTTTTTAAGCGGAATTATTTAATTACTTTATACCTCTGTTAGGTACACGTCCCTCCCGTGACCGTGGCTAAGTTCAGCGACCCGTTATGTCACCTCGAGCCCAAGCCCACTGTCATAAATCTCGGATAATCATAATTGACTTAACTCGTAAACAGCTATTTCTCAGTTTTATTGTTTAAGTACGACTATAATAAAAGATCTGGACCAAATATTCCGAAAGAAAGGTTCCGGCGTCCCTTCATCTCCGATATATAAATACGGAAACACGTGAGAAATATAATCGGGCAATTAAATATGTTACAGGAAACGAAAGACACTGTATATTTACGATAAACAATTGTTCGTAATTAATCGCATCGATCTGAATTTATCTGTTTTGCAACGTATTATGAACCTGTACGTGTCAAAGTTAAATTACGTAGGTTTGATATTTAAATATCGGATGTAACGTTTCGATGTTAATTCACGCTTCTTTTTAAAGAACGTGCGAGATAATAAATCGAAGCACTTAAGTAGCCATTAAATTTAATTGCAATATTATATAATATGTATCTCCATATGCAGCTGGCGTTAACGCGCAATAATGAAGATATTGCATACCATCGAACAATTCGAGCGGAAGAGAATCGATATTTCCTCGTGTTGGATTGTTCGTAGTAATTTCGAGTTATTTCTAATAAAAGTTACATTGAATACGTAGAAATACGTAGAAAATACATAGAATTTACGTGATTCCGTATCCTTTGTCATATCGGTTGATTAAAAAGGAAAATTCCTTCGCAGGGAAATATTTTCACAAGTAGGTAGCCCCTTTCTGTAGGAAGCAATTATATTACGATTGTAACTTTTACTTTGAGCCGTAAGTATTAATCTTCAATTAATATGCAGAAAAAATTCCAAACTTTTTAACTAGTTGGCCATAAAGTACTGTTTATTAAAACCAAGCAGACCGTGGAAACGCGAAAGATGAAATATCTTTTTCATAATTTGCGTGGTTCGCTTTTTAAAACGACATACGATATATTACATTTTCTATATAAACGAATTAAACACACAGTTGGAACAATAGCGATGAATCGTTTTTTAGAGTACGAAAGATAGAATAAGTCGCGGTAAATAAATTGAACGAGTCATAGAAACAATTAGGTTTTTACCAGCATACGGATCATTTCGTAATTCGATTGTATAAAGCGCTTTTTATGAATCGTATGCTTGAAAAATTCGAAAACTACATACTCATGCTTATATCGAGGATAGTCGAAACATTTTTCGTACGATGCGATTACTACATTTTTATCCAAAAAACTTTCAAGCTGGCGATATCGTGATGGAATATTTAAAAGATATTTCGACAGCCATCGTTCCGCGTAATATCCTAACTTGTCCGTAATTTCTATTTTCGACGAACGACGCCTGTCAGCGTTAAATATCTTCATTCGAAATCTGTCAGAGATGGTAACGAGAAAACGGTGAACGAAACCGACCAGGTGTCCCCCGAATTTTGCGCCATTTATCGTCCCCTCCCACTCGAATCTTTTTATCTCGCGCACAGGAAAAAAAAGAAAGAACGAAAGTCGAACGTTAATCCCAAACGAGAACGGGAGAAAAGGTCCGAGCTAATTTTTCAAAAACTCGTACCGCGATAATTCCAAATGAAAAAGCGAGCAGCCAGGTCGGATCGGTATTATCCTTCTCGTTTCGGACGGTTGATTTCTTGTTAATTTTCTCGCTCGTAACCACCGGACACGTTTCGTCATCCATCATGGACCACTGGAAGATAACGCGAAGATAAAACTCGATGAGTTATCAAATTGGAAATAGAACGAACGTTCCGTCGCAATATTTTTTTCTCTTTTATTTCTCTCTCTTTTTCAGCGATAATTTTCGAAATTCGGTAAAGGATTTTCGATTGGAACGTATGCGGACCTTTTGTTTCTAATATCATGCGTTGCAAAGCGCTTAAGATCTTTTTGAAACGTTGCATCGTTCGAAGTTTATATCGACCTGTTAGAGTTAGAATTTTACTCTTGTACTTAGAGTTTCGCATTTTTCAAACGAGAATGAAAAGTTTCGTTCGAACCTACCTTATGGATACGTTGAAACTGTGAAACTAAATAGTTACGTAAGCTAACTATCGCAATTTACATGGTAAATCGGGAATATTTTGTATTAAATTACAAGTTCTCAATGTATCGCGTTTCCAAAAAGTTATTCGTTGTCCCGTTTTGTAATCGTTTCAACGTTAACGAGTAGCCGAATTTCGAAACTTCAAACAACTATCAGCAAATTTTCATTTCATATAATTCTCTTCTTTTCTATCGTTTCTAATTTCTAAGCATTTTTCGAATTTCAGTCTAATCATCGAAACTGTCTATATAATTTGTTGGCAAACGCGCTTTTCTACGGTGGCGTTTATTTAATTCGAGAAGAAGATTAAATTTATCCACTTCAATTTTCCTTCATCAACTCATTCGCTCGCCGGTTGAAACTTTCTGCTGAATTTTTCAATCCGTTTCGCTATATTGGTGCGAGCGACGCGCAAAAAGTTAGCTTACTGTCTAATTGAAAGTTAATCGAATTTTATTTTAAACCGTCGCCGAAGAAGACTATCCGTTTAATCTTCTCGCTTTAACTTGTCCCTTTTGTGCAAATGTACGCAAACGCTTGCTTCTCTACTCGATACAATGTTATTATTAGACTTGTCTGTGAAGAAGAAATTTGATTCTCTTCCTTCTCGAAACATAAAACGTAGCACAATTTGAAACGTAACCGGATCGCGTACTTGTTCGTATAAAGATACGAACATTTTTCTCTACAAGTTGAACGTAATTACGTACGTATACCATTTGGAAAATAACTTATTCAAATTTCCTTTCACACGCTAAAAGCCTACGAAAAATTACGTTGTCCTCCTCCGTTAAAGCGTCCCTAAAGCGTAACCGAAGAAATCCGATGTTCCATCAACTATGTTCCTCTCAGTTCAACTTGAAATATCCGATCGTTGTTTCGCAGCAACCTGTACGATACAAATCAAGTAAATAATTTTCGCGTAAGCTATCGGATGGCTGTTGGTTCTTCCTGAAAATCTTATTTGTACCTTCTCATTTGAAAATCTCATCGATCGACGAACAGAGAGATTCCGTATCCTCGTAGCAACGTCGTAGATCGTCGTAAGAAACATCTATGAACACGTGTTCGGGAATTATAAACTTGGGAACGACGGCTATGAGTGACATTAAGAAAAGGAACAGAATGAAGAAGAGGGACGGCGAGAAGCCGCGCGGCGAGCATGGAACTCATAAATTCCACGGATTAAGCCTCTAAAGTATGAAAAATAGCGGAATAAACGCGGGGGTTGGCCGCGGTTGAATACGGAGGCCGTGGAAACTCAGCTTGATATCGATTCACGTGGAAAAGCTTGTCGCGAAAGCACATTCACCGCGAGAAGGATTCAATTTTCCCGTTTAACGGTTATTCTTCTTCCAACTTTCGTTTATCAGCCTCAATTATCGACCTACAGTCAGACGCTGGCCGTCGAATTAGGACTCGCTGCGAACTTCCCAAGATGGATACTGTCTTTCGTTCTTTCTTTCTTTTTTTTTTTTTTTTTTTTCAGAAAAATCGACACATCGAGTTAAATTAACAAAGTTTATTAATTGAACTTGCGAGAGAAGCCGAACCGATCAGTCCCAGCTTTTCTAAGTTTCTCAATTTCATTATCTGGATATCATAGCATTGAACTTCTCGAAGAAACAAATTATTTACTTCCGCAAGTTTATCTATCGGAAGAAAATGACGCAAGTAAGAGCAAATTCTCCAAGGGATTTCTTCAACAAACGCGACGCTCGATCTTCACTTGTTTTTCAATTTACGGAGATAATCAACAGCGAGGCAAAATTTCTAATTCGATCGCCTGGCATTGTAATTAATTTAAACGTACGGGTAACGAAGTCGTTTTATTTCGGGAAACGTTTGGAACTTCTCCCATTTTCAAACCCGCTCTTCTACGTCTCGAAATTTGATCCGTAGAAAGCAAATCTATCTCTCTCTTCTTTCTCTTCCTTTCTTTTACACAATTCGCTGGTAAGTACTTGGGGAAATCTTCCAAAGAAACGCCGCGAAGGTGGACATTATTACGCGAGAGTTTTCTCGTTGAATTTTCGAAATCACTTGGTCAACTCCCGATTGTAATATACAATTTCGCGATGCACTTTAAAAGTTTAGTCCACCTGGAAAATCGGCTTGGCCCGCTTTGCTGAGTGGCCACTCTCGCAAGAGTTTATCGTTCTTAAATTACTTCCACAGTTTTGTGATACTTCGACTTTCGAAGCTACGGATATTCCGTCCAAGGACATCGGCTAATACCGAAGCTAGTTGCAGAAGTAGGAAGGAAGGTTCCATGCTCGAGGATTAAAAGGTTCGATAAAATTTTAGGTCGCTCTTCGCTAAAATTACCTTTCGAAGAAGATAGAAAATCCACGCAGAAACGAATGATGTTCGGGTCCTCTCGCACAATTCAACCAGCGTTACTAGTGAAATTTTACGAGTCACGGGTTACGAGTTATTAGCGCTAATAAATCCTGTCGCACGAGATAATACAACAAATTTGGTAGTAAAGTGAACGAAATTTCCGTAGAAAATTTTATAAATCACCAGTCGTCTGAACACACCTCATTCCACTGTAAATTGTAACTGTCGAAGTGGTCGCCACTTCTAAGAAAACTCTACATCTGGTCTTTAGTTTTCTCAAGCACTGAAGCCATCGACAGCGCATAGACAAAAGACTGCGTCGAAGGCAAACTATAAACGGTACACATACAACGTTGGCTTCAGGGTTTTTCAGTCATAGGGTAACACTGCTAGCGTGCGGATCTGGACCAGCTCATATTGTATTCCAAACTTTGTACTTACACTTTAATATTCAAAATATATGTCGGAGATGAAAGGACAACGGGGTCACCCGTTGGAATTGCTTGGAAAAGCCTCAATAGCATTCACGAAATAACCCAGACACAGTCATTCGAAACTTGAGACAATGAGCTTAGGCTCGAGGCGACAACCGGTAGCCGAGCGTAGCCGCGGTCACGGGATCAACGTTCCACCTAACAGAAAAGTACCAATATTATGAGACACACGTTGTATTAACAATCAAACCCTGGGCAAGAGCAATGTCGCAGTTATGCGAGTCTGCCTAGCAACGGTAACAGTTTGTTGGTATCCCAGGCCAACGTTAAACAAAGCTAACGCAACCGTAAGGAGAAGAAAGTTTCCATTACTCAATTGTTCTTGTGATCTCCTTGGTGAGTGACACATCGTCTAGAGAGCAATATAAAGAGCGTCATTGTGAGCGATACTTTTGTGCATAGAAATTCTATTCTGAGTTTAATAAAGAGTGAGCCCGTGGACCGTGGATTCGCTATATCGAATCTAAGGTCATTGCCATCAGCGTCTAGTTACCACAGTTACTGTTCAAACTTATCTCTTCTGTATTTGTGTTAATAAACGTTATCTTGATTATGAAACAACAATGAACAACCCAGGCGAAGATTCTTTACACGCCCATAATCAAAGCTCAAACAACTCAAATCCGACATATATATATATTTTCTACCTTACAATTTATCCACGCGTTCCTTTGTATTCGCATACATCCAATAACCTTAACAGTAACTATAAAGCTATAACTTGAGGTGGAGATATAATTCTGAGGGATAGTACTACTGCTGGTGCAGAGGCCGAGATAGGTTTTGTTGCTGATGTAGCTGTCGCTGCTGGGGAATTGCTGCTTTTCTTCTTAATTAGATGCCGTGGAAAGAAAAATCGGACTACGATCGCCGGGATTTGAAAACCCGGGTCCCGAACGTTCGTAACCTAAGGCGCTAACCACCGCGCTGCCGCCGTCCGACACTAGTTGGTGTCGAGTACCGCCACAAACTTCTAACAATTTGTAACTTGTCGATTCGCTAATATCATTCGTCGTTAAGACATCGTACAAAAGAACGGTGATACATTTTAAAATCGATGAATTAACGAAATAAGAAGATCGCGATATGCCATGAACGTAATGAAAGAGAAAGAAGAAGGAAAGGCAAACTGTTGCAAACCTTTGCATCAACCTGCAAAGATACGGTGCACGGTAGAAACACGACACAGAAAGCTCGCTAAATAAAGTAATCATCCCATCGATGTATCAATTCAAGCAGCTATTCAGCATTGCTGAATTCTCAACTCCGGTGCCGAACGAACGGTTCGTTACGCCGGTTTCACTAATTGAAGACCACCGCGACGAAACACTGGACTACCCATAATAAACGAATTCCTGTCCCTGTCCATTTGGTCTGCTACTTTTCTCGTTAATAGTTTGGAAAAGTAACAAAAAAAAAAAAAAAGGGGAGGGGGAGGTTGGGAGAGGAGGAGAAAAAGCTCGGTCGAAATCCATTCTGGACGGAAACAGACGAGGAATAGGCTATCGAGGGACGAGCGCGGAAGGGCGGGATTTTTAAAAACACCTGTCGAACTGTCTCACACTCGACCGCGTCCGGATGCACTTTTCAAGTGCGTCCAGCTGGAAAATGCTCTCGTCCTCTGGCGAATTCGTCTTCCAGTCGGCTTGGAAGGGGACTTTACGGCTTTCGCGGGACTCGGATACTCTCATTCTTTCTGCCTCTTCTCGCCCCTTCCTCGCGCGATATCTTCGGCGCCTGGAGAAAGGGGAAGCGCGAGATTCGCGGTGGCTGCCTCGCGAGGGAGAGAAACTTCTTCTTTTTTTTTTCAGAGGAACTCCGCACGATGCACACGGTTTGATAGCGCTGCATGGAGTTACTCGTTCATACTTTCTGCCCTTTTACGCCGTATCACGAAGAGAAATGTTCGTTTCTTCGGTGGGACGACGCCAGCCGCGCGCCACCCCTTATCGGTGGTTCGGAGTATCTTCGCGAGCGTTAAGCTTCTCCCCGAAAGCGTCTCGCTATTCGTTTCAAGTCGCGCGTGCCGCGTGTAGGAATTCGCTTAAGGCCGCGTCCACTCTACCACCCTGGGTGACAAAAAGAGGGCTGCAAACTTTAGGGCTGGAAGGAGAGAAAAGTTTCTTAGATAACGTTATCACGATTGCAGTTTGCGGCGGAAAAATATGATTAATAGATCAGTTTGTTGATCTTCTTTATGTTATTTAGTGGTTAATATCAACAAACTGTGATTGCAAGAAGTATCACGCGGTCTCGTTTTCCAACGAAACACTCCTAACATACTTGGACCTAATTCATCAATACGTGATAAATAGAATAACGTGCCAGTACTTTTCGTAGCCACTGTAGTTGTACAAATGTCCTTAACGTTTACTCGTAAAGATTTCTGTCACAAATCATAAATTATTCATAATTATGGTAGCCGAAAATCCCATCCAGTTAATGACAATTTACGAGAAACCCAGCGTCTTGCGACGTGACGCAGCACGCATTAAAAATCTACGAGATGATCGTCAGTATCAGAGTACGGGAAGAGACAACGTCTCCCAACAGACGAAATCGCAGCCGTAATATTTCTTCCGTGTGGCTTCTTTTACGATTCTTGCGGGACACCGTAAGAAACGAACGGGGTGGCTGTGCGGGTATAATAAAGCGTCACCCATCCTCCCTTACGGTTTCCGCCATTTCTTGCTTTCTTTCCAGCCCTGTTACGCTCCACTGAGAGATAGCCGGTGCACCCGCCGGCCTGTCTGCTCTCAGCCGGTTACCAGCGTAGGATAGAAATTGATGGGTCTCATAATTTAACAAAAATCACGGTTTTTTCCAACGACTCGACGCTATTCTCTACCAGCTACTCTTTTCTTCTTGGATATCGTCACTGGTATTAAAGAAAAAATAGACCGAGTAGGCGAAAGGAGGATAGGATATCGATAAATTAGCTCTATGGCGCAAATCCGTGTTATATATAAATCTGAGTTACAGATTTTCATCGTTTCAGATCGTTCTATCCATTGTTTTAGTTCGCCCTTTCTTTCTATTATTTTAACATATTTAACGCGTAAAATTCATATTACGAAACTATATATTACTTTGTTATGCATAAAATTCATATTACGGCTACCTGTTTTCGTCCAGTTGTTGTTCTCCCGTTTTTAATGCTTTTTCTTGCTGCTGAAACTAAACGATATTTTCCCTCACTTCCATTATTACATTAAAAACTAATGCTACCTTGTAATTGGATTGCGGATATTTATGCAAATTCATATCTTTACGATCGTAACTAAAAAAAAAAAAAAAAAAAAAAGAAAATGGAAGCCGGGCAAAAAGTTGGTTTACGTATCACACGTTATAACGAGTACTATATCTCGGATTTTGTTTCAATATTTTCGCATACGACGTACATTTCATGCATTTTTACACCTGGTTTCTTGCAAATGCACAAAGACCCGCGGTCTACTCGCAACATACTAGTTCGATTATTCGAGGCAAGCTTTGTCGCAAAGTTAAAAGTAGAATTTCAAGATATGGAAGCTTAGGTGTCACGAATAACCTTATCGCATTTAGATTCCTTACATTTCTGAGTTCCATTTCGATCGTATTTTCATCTCGATAAATTTTACGACAGAGAACGCTAGGCTAGTTCACGGGATCGTTGGATTATTAATCGCGCTGGAATTCCAATGGAGAAAATTATGCACGTGCAATTACGATATTCCAAATGATTACGATTTCCCCGGTTTAGTGGAAAGGGGAAGGGAGGAATTAGAAAGTGTCACAAAGTGGATGCTCGTCGGGCCGTTAAAGAGGCTTCAGCACGGTTTCCGTTTCCTCTCGTCATCTTCCGCGCTCCGTAATCGTTTCTTCCATAATTGCCGTTAATTAAAGGAGTCACCGGAGATTGTGTTCCGTTGCCATTTAATTACGGAAAGGATTCATTAACCAAAAGATAGGCGTTTAATGAGAACAAAACAGCGTCGACACGGGCCCAATGGAGAAACCTCGCCGGAAGACTCGTTTCGATCGTGGTTAATGCAGGATAACAGAAAGGAAAAGGATCACGGTTACACCCTTTGATACACCATCCTTCGTCGGTGTCAGGAAAATTACGATACTTCCTTTCGTATTATCCTTCGTCCATTTCGCTTCTGCCTCCTGGGTCCCTTTGGTAATTCTTGTCGCGCCTTTTAACAGAAGAAGATACACCTTTCTCGGTCGTTAACGCCGCATTCGTGGGTATCGTCAGAGACTCTTCGATGTTTCTGTTCATTAACGAGGTCTTTTACTTGCACGCGATATTTGGTGACAGGAGAAAATTAGATACTTGTTGTATTTATACGTTGCGCAAAGCAGTTAGAACATGGTCTTCCGTATCGGTTTGACTTTCATACTCGTCGCTTGACAATTCCAACGATGGAGATTCACTGGCTGTCTCCTACGATTCTTCTTATAGGCTACGGTTGCGACAGGTGCCGATGTATCAAATAAAATTCCCCAGGTAACGCTATAAGAATCCGTATATTTTACCATTGTGACGTTTTGTCTGCATACGTCACGCATCCACCGTAACCGTAGCCCTAGCCGGGGTTAGAGGAGCTGAGGTTCGGAAAATTGAAACTAAGCAGCTGTCCCTGAATCACCGTTTCTTTTTTTGACAGTGTGAATAACTCGATGTTCCACTGTGCTTCTCCCTGAAGTTAATCTTTATTACTTTATCATACGAACAACGTATCAGTCTATCAGACCTAAATGTTTTGCTGACCTGTTTACTTGTCCGATCGTCTTCAGCAGCGTAGATACTTGTTATTTCACATTTATTAAACTCGTACAATTTTCCTATTAAACGCAACTATGCAAGAGGGTGCCGATACTAAACAACATGATACGCCTCGTTTCCTTCCGCGTTTCGGCCGCAGCAGCATACTTCATCGCATAATGCACCACACGCAATCAGTTGAGTATATCCGAAATTGGCCCGCGTCCGTATTTCATTATTCAGACCCTTCTCTACGCATTCCCCTTGTTAAATGGCCCCTCCCTGTATTTTCCCGTGGCCCGTACCAGCGTCACAAATAATTCCGTCTCTGCATAAATCGTCGGGAGCGGCGTTTCACGCTGGGGTCGAATTTCGGGTTAGGCCAGTTCCGCTCTAAATACGTCCACGCCACGCCGAGCCTTTTGTGCCGCGGAAATTCCTCTCTCTCTTTCTCTCTTCTCTTCATCCCTCGGCGCTTTTCGATATTCAATTCCAATTGTGTTTATCGCTGCCCTGTCTTTCTCTTTCATCCCCTCCTTTCTCTTCCTCTTCTCTCGTTTTGGTTTTCCTCCCTCCTTTCTCTCTCTCTCTCTCTCTCTCTCTTTCTCACTTTCGATCTCTACACGGGCGGTTGTCTCGTTTTTTCGGCATACAGTATACAACTGTGGCCGGTCGTCTATGCAAGTTCGAAGCCGCGTCGCGTCGTTCCTCTCGACGATGTTGCCCGTCCGACCGGTCGAAGGTTTATTGCCCGCGCGAGCTAAAATCCCCGTGCGAAAATTCCGCTCGGCCGTCGCTTCCGCATCCGCCACGAAATTGAACATAAATTTACACCGTTCCACGCCCCGCTGTCCGCCACCGCGTTACCCTTTCTCTCTTTCGGACGTCCCTTTTTTCTCACTTTTCTTCTCTCGCAGCCGTCACTAATTCCACGCTGCTCGGCTTGATTCGCGCGTTAATTAACTGCATGTAAAGTACAGTAGGTAGTACCGATGCTACTGATGCCATTGCGCCAAACGTTTGTGTAACGAGGGACGGGATACGGCGATCCTTTTTATGGCATGGAATCTAGCGAAGGTTATTGCGAGATAGACTTTTGTGAATTCAACTGATTCGTGGTCGTTGGAGGAAACACCACGCCGCGGATGATATGGGAGTAAGAGAGGCGGAAACAGGAACTTTCATTAGCTGAACACGTTCTACATTTAGAACTGGTTCTTGTAATATAATCAACGTTCTCCTATTTATAATTCATTCTTCTAATTTATATTAACTGCTCGATATCTCTAATCGATATCAAGATATCCTTATACAATGGATATTAATATTAATATTGAATCGTAGAGAACGGCCTTATCTAGCTGAACGTGTCTTATATTTACCAGTCATTCTTATAATGTACCATGTTCTATCATTTAGAACCTTCTATATATATGTCGGGTTATCAGTAGGGTTAGGGGCGTGTAATGAACCTTCGCGTGAATTAGCCATCGTTGTTATGTATTATAGAGGATATTTCACTGATACAAATGTAATTATTACTGAGTTTAACAAGTAATAGCGGCGTGTAGATAATCGAGACGTTGACGACAATGGATTTAGGTTCGATAACGAATCCACGGTCAACGGGATGACGATTTCTTCCACGGTCTAAGTCGAACTTAACTTACTGATCCACGATTCGGCTGTGACTCAACGTACTTGTCCACGGTGCAAGTAGAACTCATCTGACTGAAACTCTTCGTACCTCTCTGTATCCTCGGGTCAATCTTTGTTTTTAAGGAGAGCTATTTAATTATTCCATACCTCTGTTAGGTACACGTCCCTCCCGTGATCGTGGCTACGTTCAGCGACCCGTTATGTCACTTCGACCCTAAGCCCACCGTCATTGATCTCGGGCACCCATACTCGGATTAGATCATAAACAAGTATTTCTCAGTTTTTACTATTTAAGTACAGCTATAAAGTATTGTGGATTTTCCCAACATTCCAAAGGAAAGGCCTCGATGTTCTTCCATCTCCGACATATATATTTATTATCTCGCCCAATATCTAATCAATACCAACTCGTTCTTATAACTTCATCAATGAAAAAGTGCGCCGAAAAATTCCTCGAAATATATGATATTTCAGAGTGTAAATTTTATTTGAAAAATTGCATTCTATATTCAACGAGCCAGTATTTCATTCCAGCTCCACTCTGCCATTGACCACGACATCAACTTTTCAGCTGGATTTTTTGCCAAAGGAAAAACGTACGATACGGTGTCGCGATAACACGGATCCGCGTGTCCCGTAAGCAGCCACTGAACAATGATCGGCAGCCAACAAGCGTCGACCTAAAATATAGCCGACGGAACGCAACAAAACGCATGCTTTGGTCCCCGTCGCGTATCTGCGATCTGTTGGACACGCGTTGGTCGAGCTAATCCCGCTGAAAGGTGTAACGAGCGCGTACAACTCGCCACGAGCGGACGATCCAACGATCTATCTACCGTTCTTAATCATAATTACGCAAGCTCGCGCGCGAGTGCGTGACAGGAGCAACGAGGCAACAGCGTTATCGTGGCTTCACGGTCTATCGCATTGTCGGTTGCTCGCGGGCTGTTCGTCTTCATCAGCGGTTTTTCGTGGAAAAAGAGGGACGTACGATAGCACGCACACACCTGCATACACCGTGATTCTAAATTCGCGCTATGAATTTGAAGTTAAGGGTTAATAGGCTGCAAATCAGACGAAAGCCAAGGATAATCACATTATAGTGACTCGCGTGTGCGTGTAAATTCGTGCTACGAATTGTGAAGTCGATCGAGGATATTGAATGGCTAAAGATGATACGAAAGTCAAGAATAATGAAATTACGCTGATTCTAGAGAGTATTTGAATGTTTATATATTAGGAAACTTTTATGTACATATCGTGTGCGTTATATAAGACATTTTAAAATTTCGTTGGTATTGTAGGAAAATACGATCGTTGTGGCTGAATTGATAAAATTTCAAACCAATCTGAAAACGTACATATCGTATATACTTTATATAGAATCGTATATCGATGTATTGAAACGTTTCATATGTATATTTTCGTATGTATATATTCTTCTATAACACGATCACAATGATCGTAAGGTCGTGATAAATGTAGATCAATACAGTGACGACAGTGTCTCATAATAGAGCTAATGATACTTCAAAATATTTCGTATAAAACAAATACATAACACGTTTTGGTACATCGATAAATAATACAAACAAAAGTAAACAAAGTAACTTTACTCTATATATATTCTTTTCTACTATGTCCTCACGTAGAATAATTTCCTGTCGATTATCCCTGCTGTGATTATATCTGCTTGCGATCGAGCAAATTCGCGTACAGCTGACGGAGTTTGCAAACATAATTTTCTTCCGAAAACGAAAGGTGCCGCGTAATTTTGCTATTCTTGATATTTGCCTTATTTCGGGCCATACAATCTGCCTGGGTTCGATCGTGTCACGAATTTAGGATCACAGTGTATAGAGAAAGCACAGCGCGTTGTCGGAAAAGAACGCGAGCATGCGTGAAAAATGGCTTCGAGTCGAATCAACGAGCCGATTCCAACGAAACCGAGAGGGCAGAATTAACGGCGCTGGACCAACGAAAGCTTCGCGTCTCTCGCCGATCGAGAAACGATAGCCTGTAATTAATAGAACGTTGAAAACTTTTAACGAGAAAATATCGGCCCTCTCGCTCCGATCCGCACAAGGCAAACAACGTTGCTTCTTTCTCATTTCGTTCCTCCGCTTTTCCGCTTCTGTTTCGGCGTTCTTCCCTGGCAGCATTTCGCAATACCGTTACTTCGTAACCTGAGAATTGATCGCACTCTGCTACACCGTGTTGCTATGTAATCAAATGTTCCGCGAACGATTACGATAACAATCCAATTGGTCTTCCGGAGATTTTAACGAAATCATGGTGAGTCGGCGAAAGATACAGCAGTGGGTCATTTTGGGGAGCGTAGAATGGCGTCTATCTGATACTTCGACAGTTTATCGATGGCTGATAATCGATTAAAAGCGATTTTTTCCGTGATATATATAATGAAACTAGAGATGGCTATTTTAAACGTCTTTTCGGCATTGAATTACCTGAGAATGTCAAGCTTGCGAAAATGTTCTTGCACTTATAGGAAGTTTCAAGGAGCGAGATACTCAGAATATACTGTAAAATGTTGGAACTACCGGTATTCGATACGACATTTAACGAGTGAAATGAATCTGCTGTCGCTAGACTGCGGATACTCGCGCATTTGTAAGAAATTGCAGGATGTAAAATATACAGAATGAGATTAACATGTATAATTTTAAACGTGTAAAATTTTCCAGCCATGGTGTACTCGTTGCATTATTTAGCGTGTGGAAAGTATCCGTCGTTACCAGACTGCGGATGTTAATGCAGCAAGATAGGAAATACACCGAATATCCCAGAATATATAAAATTTGCAGAATGTAGTATTCCTTGTAATATTTAATCAGTGAAAAAAATCTGACCCTTGTTTCTATCTCCATCTACATCCCTAGAAATGTATATTTTCATAAACATCCACATTCTAGTCGTCACAAAACCTTTCCTAATCGTTCGAATCACATCAAAAAAAAAAAAAAAAAAAAAAAGAAAGAAAGGAAAATAAAAGAAAAGAAGAGAAGAAAAGGGAAAGAAGAAAAACAAGATGAAATATGGATGGAGGAAGAGGTTGATTCGCAGATCAGCCAGTGGGATGGGAGATAAAGCCGGTCCTTTCCGGTCGAGCACGATTCGGCCTGCTCACGAATGTGTCTGCCGCGTGTACACAGGGGTTGTAAGTTCACGTATCAGCCGGAACGGCTGAAAGTTTCATGCTACAGCAGCATTACGTGGCACAAAGTCCCGTTCTCGTGTTACGAGTCGTGTGAGGCTAAAAGGGGGCGTGCGGGCTTATAACAGGGTACGCGTGCCCCATCAAGCCACCCGTTGCACATTGTGCTTTCCTGTCAGCCACCTTAGACACGCGGTCACGTGGATGCTACGTTTCAGACTGAGAACGCGGAATAGCCTCGCGTAAAAACGTAGCCGAGGGTGCCACGTTCGGCGAGTTTGCGTTTCGAGCTACACCCTCTGCCCCTTACAAACGGAACCACGTGCCTCGTAATCAGATCGAATCTATGGTAATTTTACACCGGTCATTGTTTGTCCTCTTCTTTCACCTGTAGACGATTTTAAGGGAAATTAGATTCACCGATGGAATCGTGTTATTGTTCGTCGTGGTGGAACAGGGTTAGGTGGGAAAAGGTTAAGCCTTTGGTAATTATTGTGATAGCGAGCGAGGGTGGATGAAACATTGGAGAAGGAAGTTTCGTGCTGCTAACTCTGTACTTTATTTTACTCGTTCGAATTCCAGGTGTTTTATCGCCCTTTGTTGATACGATATTCGGGTCGTATTACGAGGAACAATTTTTACCTCGTATCGTGGAGGACATCTTGTTCACAACGTGATTCGACATCGCGTGATCTTGTTCTTCTATAGAGCTTTTCATTTACCTATGTTATATAAAAATGTGGATCTTTTTCAAACAGTCGTGGAAGCTCTGCAACATTTTCTTTGCACACGTTGATACGACGAGTAACTACGAAGCTCGATTCTTTTAAGAATTTAAACTAATATCGTTAGTCATACTGCGATCAAACTCGCGTGTAATAATATTTGGTATCGCTTTCGAAAGCGCAAAGAGAAGTTGCTCTGAAGTTCAGTCTGAACATAGTTTAATCGCGGCCCACGTGACTAGCGGGAATCAAGACGTTAGCTTGGATATGCGTGGCATAAAATAATCGAGCCGAAGGGTAGGCAGCCGCGCGATTGTTCTCTGATTACGGTCGAACCGGTCGTGCTCGACGATGGTCGCCACGCGAATCGTTCGACGTGACTCGAAGCTTCATGCTCCTCTAGTACGACTGCATTGAGGTCTCTGCTTTCTCAAAACGCGACCGACCGTTTTACGACGGTCGCTCGTTTTCAGCCAAGTGGCCGATTTCTTTCAATCCCAACCCGTTCGTACGTTTCACTGTCAACTTGGACGTAGCCGTGATTTGTTCTTGGCTTTGCCTTCGCGAGAAGAGACGGTATCGTGCGAGTGACAAATGTGCACGATACGATGTGGCTAAAGAAAGTATTTGCACTTGGTTATATTCGTCATAGCTAGATTGCAATTGACACCTTTATCAGCATAATTAAGGAGACGGATCCTACATGAAGACTTATTCCATCCATTAAAGAATTTGTGTATTTGGAAATGCATTTTGTACATTTTCGCGCTTCTAAATTTCTCATAAATACGCAGAAATTAAATTACAAATTACAGCATTCACGCACTAATTAATCCAAGTACATTAAATTTCCTATCATTTCGTAATACTCTGATACGACTACGAGTACCATGATACTATGAAAATGTGCTGTATAGAATCTGACAAGGAAACGCTTCATTGGAAAATATATATGCGTGCCGATACTTTTTTTTTATAGCCACTGTATATATCGGCTTCCGTGAGAAACCGCTATGGAAAATCGTCGTTTTCGTGAATCAATGCTCGCGTGCGAGGGGTAAATTTCACAACGGGAAAATGTGTCGTACAGCTGAAAATAATGCTTGTAGAAGAAAGTGAGTCTCGTGAGGCGAAATTGAATAGCATAATGTATATATATAGATAGATAGAGACGAAATTTTCAAAGAATCTTTTATTGGATTGGCAACTAAGTGATTGCGGATTTTGTCATTAGGTGGTATTGACAAAATCCGCAATCACTTAGTTGCCAACCCAATAAAATAAAATTAAATATTTAATCTCTTACATAGTTTCATCCTAAAACGTTTTATTACCGCCCCAATCTTTTTTCCTTCTATTAGTTTTCCTGTACACTGTGTCTAGAATATGGCGTCCTAAAATATTGCGTTCGTAATTGAACGATACACGCATCATTCTCCTCCGCGTTGTACAGCGAATGGCCGACGAGTAAAGATTAATCCGTTTCTCTACTCGTCCCCTTTAAGCGCCAATAAAGGGAAGAACAGTTTCATGAACTCTCCATATCCGAAATTGCTCCCCTTTGGACCATGGATACAGCATAGAACAATTTCTTCCCTCCCACGGATGCGCATGTCGTGGATGATCTATTAGAGCAAGAAAGTGATTATAGTTCGCCTGGCGGAGGAAGTGCTTGTTCGGTGTGAATGGCCATGTCAAGCTCATCGGGCACGTGTTTGATCGTGTAATTAAATGTTGACTGTAAGAGTGCATCGGGAGAGCTGTACAAGCTGTTTGATAAGTGAAAGCTAGATTCTTCAAAACGATTTTTATTCGCCAACAGATTTTCAGCAGACGCGAAGAGTTGATTTTTCTATTTGAAATATATTTTTTGGACGGATTTCTTAAATTTTATCGAACGTCCCGCGAAGGAAGGAAACGAAGTATAATTTATTAGAGGAGACGAGCGAGCGCGTTGCTTCGAGATGTTTCACTTTCAAAAGTTGGTAATTGAATTATCGGAATATTGCTGTGAATCTAAGCGCCAAGTATGGCGATTCAATCTTCTGTATATTCAGATCCGAAGTTATTCTTCGTAGAAAACGGATAGGATACATCACGGAATTACCGTTAATTTCCTTACTTCGTTCTCATGAGTTTCGACTTTAGCCTCGGGCTCGAAGATTCGAGCTTAAAGCTCCGAGACACTTTCTTCTCTTTTAGGCAACTAACTTTTAGAATAGAACTCTGAATTCTCGAGAACTTAAACTTCATACGGCGTCAGTTTTAAAGACTCGATTCTTAGAATTGAATTTTAAAGCTTCTTTAAAGAACTCGAACTTCGCATGAACTTCGCAGTATTAAAAAGCGAGGCTTTGGAATCGAAGTCGAAAGCTCGAAGGACACGGTCTTTACGCGTCGCTCGTACTTTGAACTTGAAGACCCAGTTTGCGATTGCGTGGCACGAGAATTTCGTACGGCTCGAAGAAAATAGCCGTAAAAGAGCATTTCATAAATTCAGGCGTAATCGAGACGAGCCGAGACGGGAGGGATGCGTCGAGACGGAGGACGAGATCGAGGCGCGGGTGTTTCAGGGACACGTACGCGTGGGTCGGACCGGAACTGGCATGATTCACGTCGTGGAGAAGTCGTGAGACTCGCGGAATACCAGCCTCGCTCGTATGAGAATGTTGCTGTCGTTCCGTTTGCGCGTTTTCGAACAGCTATTCCGCGTGTTAACCGGACGCCACTTTCCACGCGGCGTCATATTGTTCCAGGATGGATCAGCTCTTGTTTTATCGAGCAGGAACTGCAACTTTTACGACCCACCGTGTCAGAAACATAAGAACTGGTCGTCATTTCGGAGAAAGGTTGTACAGTGTATTTTCAATGTTTTCACGCGAGAATCGCTTTACGAATTTTTCTGTCGGATTTAGGTTATATAGAATTTTTAGTCGTACGTATGATACGCGATAAAACGTTCAGAATTTCGATTATGGCGCTTTGATCGACGTACGGTATGGAATTTGAGTTGATAGAGTATCGAAATATTCTGGTAATCGTATCCATTATCAAAGTACCTCGAGATTTCAAACGAAACAAATGCATATAGAAATAATGCTCGAATTAATAATAAGTTAAAGACAACAAACTAACAAATTTGATTTGTAATACTCGCATCGATCGCGTGTCACTGTCCTATCAACTTTCTGCTATACGCGAAAATCTACTTCCACGAATTATTTCACCGATATATCTTTGTACAAGTATAGGTATTTAAATAACATTCTACAATCTTGGAAATGAAACTGTAAAAATAGCTTCTTACCGTGTTAAAGCAAAATTTTCAAGAAATTATTTTCCGCGATAAAAATACGCTTTGCTAAATTAAGAGCGTGATATTCAAATATTCTTTTACACTCTTTAACAACCTCGTAAAGCCTTTTCCCGCGACGTTACAGCGTCGTGATTAACGTATCCGGCATTAACAATTCAAACAACGCCGCCCGGTCCGTTAATTACAAACCTCTGACATCTTTGAAAAATCTGTTCCACGCCAGTCCTGCCATCGGATCTCGATATCCCGGCGTCGTCCTACGTATCTGCCTATCTGCCTATAATTCCAGCCAGACTTTCTTTTTTCTCTCGCTGAAACGTATCCGCGAATACGTATCTCGTTCCCTCTTACATCAGGCAGCGTCGTCCGAAAGAGAAGACAATGGCGCGTGGGTCGAGGCAATGTGTCGAGGCGTAGCCGAGTATGTAGGTAGTCTTAGGGTGGTCGTAACTAGCGATGGGCACACGATGCGAGTTCCTCCAACATTCTCGATCAAATCGATCTTCCTTAGAAACTATTCGCATGCGTGTTGTCACGCGAGATCAAATTCAAGATCTAAGCGTTTCTACGCTTTTCGCGCGTGATTAACGAGCAATTGGTTAAAATAATTGGCTCGTAGCTTTCCTTAGAAACGTTACTGAGACTCGAGCATTCGAGATATTGCAAAATCGAATCGAGTTTTTCGGTTCTCTTTATTGATAATTAAAGCGACGATTAATGGCTAGAACAATCGATTTCTGTAGCTTTTCTTAGAAATACTACTCAAATTTATGGGTACAATTTTTATGCATTCATGCGAAATTAAGTATGCAAAAATGCACAGAATGTATGATATATATAGCGTATCCAAGATATGATACTTTTTAGAATTTTTTACGAGTACAATGAATTTCTATTTATGAAGTTCTATTCTTTCAGTTACGTTCATGCGAATCCGTAGTCTGTTCGTAAGGATACGAATAGATCGGTAACTTCGTTTGATCTGACAAAGACAGATAAATTTCACTTATCCTCCTCGGCACGGCAACTGTGCGTCACGTATGTACATATCTAGTGTCACCTTACGGCCGCGAGCGATTGCGTATATTTATTATTGACTTTAGTCGACGAGTTGTATTCAGCGGCGGCTGGCAGCTACAATCGACGCTCCGCTTTAACGTAACACGTTCCATGTATTTAATCCCGTAATTATATCTTAATTATCCTTCTATTTTTATCTAATGCCTAAAAGATCGATACTTATTCAACGAGTATCTAAACAAAAATAATCGAATTGTTTCTTACTCCGTTTTGTTTCATAAAAATTCTACTTTCTAACCTCCGCATTTACCTCATCTTGCATCAACCAACGACACCAACATCGGAGAAAAAGCATCAAAATGTTTCATCGTACCTTTGGAAGAACTTCTGAACGTAAATAGACTACTTCGGGTATTTTCCTAATTGTTTCCTAATTTATTTCCTACTTGATTCGCAAAAATTCTATTTTCTAGTTTCTACATGCACGCCATTTTGTATCAACCAACGACGCCAATATCTAAAAAAAAAAAAGGAAACACGAAAATATTCTATCGTGCCTTTGGAAAGGACAGTTGAAAGTAAAGTAAACGACTCGAGTCGCGTTGTTCCCATCGCTAGTTTCGCCGCGATCTGGCCATGACGTAAGACGAGGCCCGCGGTACTTAACGATCGCTGCCATTGCACGTTAAAACGATTACTTCCGGCGCGCGTGGAGGTGGAGAAGATACATCGTGAGCCGTAGAACGCAACGCTCTGGCCTGCTGAGCTTTGTCCGCTATACGTGCTTACGAGCCGTCCACAAACGTCCGGTGTTTTCCGGCTTGTCCCGTTTGTTGTGCCCGCACGACGGATATATTTCGGAAGCTCGGCTCGTAATGCAAAAGAATGGCCACCTGCAAGACCGATCTTACTCTCGACACCGCAAACTGGAGCCATTCACGCGACCTACTTCGCATTTAACCCTTTCCGTACGCCCATAGAACTCGCAGGCTCGTTAAACTTAACTCGCCTTTCGCAGCTTTAAACTTACAAGCTTAAGGTTACGTGAAACACGACGCTGCATGCTTCTCTCAGAGAATACGTAACCGTACAACACGGCTGTCACGTGCTTGGAATAATTGAGTCGTCCATGGCAAAAACCACCCTTATTAAAGTTAATGATTTTTTTTTCCTAACTTGTTCCAGTGGTTAGAGGGGAAGCAACGTGATACGAAGAATATTATTAAAAATGATTTATACCGGAGCTTATAAACTTTGAAACGAGCGAACGAACCCTTTCGTAAAGCGGCGAACGATTGAAAATATTAGAATTTTATGCGAATTAGGAAATAATTGTCGCCTCTTTGGTGTCAGATGCGAAACATACGTAACTGGTCTGAAATTTTTGTAGAAAGTAAACGTTAATAATTGCGTTACACGTGGCGACATTTATTTGGAATTTATGGTAGAATATGTTTGGAGGACTTAATGACGAAACGATGGTTGAAATTTATATTTAGTGTCTTAGTGATTTAGCGATTTGTCTCCCTTGATTTTAGAAACATTGGAGCAAAATCCATATCTCGTTTCGTTCAACCAATTGTTCGAACGTTTCTCCTTGTTACAACATTCGAATAATCAGCTTACGATGATATTACAAAGTAAATATTTTAGGAAAATATCCTTATGCATCGATTTATACATTCGCTTTAAGCGGGAACATATTAAGCCGAACATGAAATGAAATTGATTGTAGAAAGGTAGGTTATTAAATATAATTTTATAGCGCGTAATATTATAAACCGTTGAAGGACTTTCCATAACGTGGATTTAAATATACCGCCCTAAATAATGAATTCGTAATTACGCGCTTCGTCCAGTAATGTCGTGCAGAAAAATTAATCGCGAAAAGGAACGTCACGTAATTTACATTGGTAATGCTGAACGTAATTTCAATCGAAAGCATTTTACAAATCGCTTAAATATCATTTACATTTTTCCACTTAATTGAAATGATTCGTTATTTCAAATTCTTACTCTTCACTTTCATTGTCAATGAAATTTGTGCAAGCTTGTAAATTATTGATCAGTACCGACTATACGTATGGGCTATAGACACAGACTGGATCTCAAAAGTCTTTATTAGTTTAGTTACACTATCACTGATCACACAATTACTCGATCGACGTGGCACAAACGAGATTGTCGTAAACGGAAATTATATCGTATGTTCCTCAAACGAAGATAGACTTGCCGCATGGAGTAATGTCTCCTAATTTCGACTGATCCCCAAACGATCGTGGTTTGAGCCTTTGGTAAGGGATGAGATGCATGATGTACTGCATACGTGTGATCATCAGTACTCGATTGGGAATTGTTACACGTACCTCGTATGTCGATTACTCCTTGTGTGAGTAGTTAAAGCTAGAGATGCAGATGGGTTAGTCCGTATAATTTGTTCGATAATTCCATTCAATAACAATCTGATGTATTGCTTGCAAATAGCAAACTTGCTAATGAAACAATAAATTTTATAAGGTACGAATCGTCCGATTACTCTATATCGCGTAAAATTACTAAATCGCGAACGTAACTTGTAACTTATCGATCCATGAATGTTATTAATTGATAAATCGTTGAGGTATAGATCTCGGGCAGTAACGATTAGATCGAAAATATTTATGCAAATTTAAAGTTTAAACGAAGAGGGCTAAAGAATTGGAATCTAAACAGAGATTCTTACATTTACTAAATATCGCAATAATTACTATAGTTGGGGTACTTTATACAGTTCTGTGTATTGTATGCACTCTATGCGCTTTCGTATCTCTCACTTTTCCATAAACGTTTGAACATCCGTCTGCATCCGACATAGCCTGCTAATGACGAAGAGCTAGACGTTGAATATAATATCGTAGTGGAATGAGTCAGACGCGCACAGACGCCAATAACTCACTTCTACGCAGACGAAAACAATTCTTTCGATGAAATCGTGGTTGTGTCGACTACATCTCCATTTACAAGAAAATTTCCATTGACCATGAAACCGTTAATCGAGACTGGTTTTCCAAAAACTTGCAGCATCCTTCGTTACATTTTTCTTGCGCAACTTTCGTACAGCGTTGCAGTGAGATGAGCGAGACGCTCGTCAACGGACAGTCGATCGTCAGTCTCTGAAAATAATTTTCCAAACCAATGTATACTTGTCTTCTTATATTGGAAAACGGATATCTGTAATATTAAGTTGTCCCAGAAGTTTCTTTCGTTTTATAAGGGAATAATAAGATGCACAGCATTTCTTGTTTTATATTATTTTATTGAATCCATTTTGCCCCAGAATAACGAAAATGTTGTGCATCTGCTATTTCCTTATAAAACGAAAGAAACTTTCGAGACAGCCTGATAATTACACGCGCGTAAAAATCGTGGAAGTAACATTAATAGAATCTGATTTTCCAACACGTCTAAATTTCCTATCGCCATACTTCGAAACTATTATTCCAAACGTTCTAAAATTCCGAATGAAAAGAACGAAACATTCACGCTCGAGTTAGCCGATCTCTCGAATGCATTGAGCAGCGTTTCTCTCAAAATTCCAGCCACTTGTGGCAAGTTAATCACGTCAGCGGGTAAAATAACGGGGAGCGGCAGCGGGAGAAGCCGTGACGAGCGCGTAAACTTCCGCTCCGAGTCTCTCGTATTCCGCTTATCGTTCGGGACGTGAGATCTCTGTACGAGGTTACAGGTACACACACGAAAGTACATAGATAGCAACATCAACGAACTGCCGCGTTACCGGTCGTAACGTCTAACGACTTGGATGGTCGGAATATCGAACTGGTAGTCCGATCTCACAACCGCGCTCATGCCAATTCGTGTCTATCCTTCCATCCAACCTACGTATACCTAAGTACGCTCGAAAGTATTTGGGCGGGTGTTTATTATTCAGACGATGCGCTTTAATTACAAGTTAGGAATAAGTCGAACTATAATGAAAATTACTCTTTATATCGTATATATTGTATCGTACGTGTTGTATGTATATCGTATGGATAAAACATTAATTTACAACGTCGACTTATGCATAAGTGTAAAACTGTAAACATTGCGTCAGAATCTTATTTTTGATAATGTCCTGTACGTTGTTAGCGTAGATGAAACTAAAGTGTTATATTTTATTTGCCAGATTCAGTTTATAATTATAGTAACTTAATCTTTATATAATAATCGAAATTATTAATTATTCCGATTATTCAGTTAGTTTAAGTTTGGGTGTTTGCGCTTTCGCTCGTCGCTGTACGTCAGGACGGTTTGAAGCCAAATTGAGAAAATTATTACCAGACTGCGTACTTTTATGCATTTGTGATAAGAGAGATTTCGTTTCTTCGGTTCTCTTCGTAACAATATGTAGTTGCATAAAAATCCGTAGCTTGATTATCACGAAGATTGATTTTCATTTTTCTTCGTTTCACTAAACCAATCCATCTATCCGATACGTTTCTCTCTTTTTAAATCATCCATATACAAAGACCCAATGCATTGTACGAATATCTGTTTGTAATACAAGTATACTTTTATTAGGAAAATTATTTATCTCGTAAGAAGACACTAACGATTCACGTCTGTGCACGTGTGGCCCATTTCACTGCAATATTATACAAAGATCGCACAAGGAAGATGCAACGAAAGAATGTTTGGTAGTTCTTGGAGAATCAGTCTCGATCCACAAACGCACAGTATCCTTCTCTTCGTATTCTGTATTTTTATTACAACTTCCTAATAAAATTTCGGATGACCCATATATATACAACAATTTTTGTTCGATCGTTAGAATATACAGGCTACTAGCGTGGCTGTTAAACCTTCAAACAGCCTGCTTAATTTATTATTTATTTCTGACCACAAGCTGACCTATATATATCCAACATTTTTTGTTCGATCGTTAGAATATACAGGCTACTAGCGTGGCTGTTAAACCTTCAAACAGGCTGCGCACGTTAGCGTCCTGATATTTACGAAGGGCAACGTATATGCGGATGGGTCGATCGACTTCCGTGGATCCTGCGGATCGTAGGGATCAAATGCACGCCAGGGCCGGTCTCGCAGTTTCGTTCCACCGCGTAACGCTTACACGCGAAGAGGATAACTCGCGTATGCGGCCAGACCGAAGCTATAGCGTGGGTGAGGGGTTGGCGCGTGTATCCGTTATGGTGTACACGTGTAGCCATTACCGAATGGTCGGACGATGAACACCGGCATTCCAGTTACATTCCGTGGCTTGCTCGATCCCTGCTTTCTCCGTCGTGCGCTCTCCTCTCTTCCGTGTTCCTCTTCCTCGTCCGTCTTCGCTTCTCTTGGTTATCTAACCGACTCCTAGTGGCACCGCTCTGTCGTTCGTTGCACGTTACTCCCTTCGTTGGCGAGATCCTCTTACCAGAGGTTTAGCTGCTCACCCTTCTTCGTATCACGGTTTAGCCTTCCTTATCCGATTCGTCTTTGATCCCCTGTATTTCACTCGGCCGATCTCTTCCCTTGGGACCTAGCATCGCGCTTCGTATTTCTCCTTCGTAATACATGATCTTCCTACCTCCTTCTCTCTTCTTGGCTTCGGATCATCTTAGTTTTGGATCTTCTTGCGGCTGTGCTTCTGATGGCTGTCAGGCAAGCTGTTCGCCAGATAAGTTTGCAACGTTCTCGAGACGAAATTTGTATACCGCCTGAGTTTTCGCAGTATAAAATTCTATAGTAAGTTCGTATAGTATCTTCGTATATAATTTACGTGTTAAATTCGCATGGCATATTCGTGTAATATTTTATATGGAAAAGTCATAAGTCATATATAATAATAATTATAAAGTACAGCCTATTTTTAGATTTCTCATGATGTTAATGCAGAAATTTACAAAATCAATTTTACGATATAAAAAAAAAAATTGAAGGTACAACGAACAAGAATTTTCTTCTTTCGAAGTCTATTAAAAATTGTATTTTTAAAATTGTGTTTTTGACTTTGAAGTAATATAAATTGGATGTTAATCTTGTTACGTCAGCATTCAGTGTTTAGCGGTTTTTCTTTATTTTTAATTACTTTTATTAATCTTCTGGGTATACTATTCCTTGACTCATTCAAAGTTTCGTTTTAAATTTTATTCTCTTTTTAAGTTTAGCGATATCTTTCACAGGTGCCTTTTCCTGGTCGTAAATTTTTCTTGCTAAAATTCCTCGCGGGTTCTCTATCGAATTCGGATCAGGATTCAACGCTGGTATCGCGGTAACAATTCTATTCCGAAATCTTAGAAGCACCTATTTGTAGCGGCGTCTGTACGGATAGGAGCATCGTCTTATTGAAAAATCGTCTGTTTCTCTTGTATTTCAGTTGTGAAAGACAATAATTGGCCGTGTAACGTCTTCTGATATCCCGTAGCGTTCAATTCACCGTTTAAATATAAATAATCGAGAAAGTAACGCAGAAAATGTTGTTTGAGTTTATAATTATTCGCGACACTGTATACAAAAGTTACAAGATACATACTGCAAGAATATATCACGTAAAGTATCGATCACAGAGTATCAGTTACGAGCAGTCAATTGTTCGCTATATTACTGAACTAAAATACTTTCGTGAATAACTTTCGCGAGTCACCGTATATCGCCACATAATACGATAACTTGTGAACTTGTTCAAGAAGTTTCGAATTTCAGAAGCGATAATTCGGGCTAAATCTGGAATAACGAAACTACGACACTTGCTCCTTGAGAAAATAATATCGAGTGACGTGCAAATTAAACACACGATGTTTCTTCGAAACGTACGAAGAACGAAAGAGGCAATTGCGCGCGGTTAAACTTTTGTTCGAAGACTCTTGGCTTCGCTAACTTTATGTCCGCATCCCCCCAGCGCCATTTATCGCTTTATATGGTTTTAGGCTGCAACTTAACAGCATCCACGATCCTCGGCGTTAAACCAATTCGACTAGATTGGATCTTCTCCCCTTTTCATTCGAAAAAGAAAATCGACCGATCGTCGCTGAGAAAGAGCGATTTGTCCGTGCGCGACAAAAGGCGGCCAATTACTTATCGAAATAAAAAGAATCGCCAGCTCGTACGTACGTTCGCGGCTGTCTAATCCCCTTTGAAATTATCGAACCGCCCCCGTGGTTTCCTCTTTCCGGCCGCATCGGCTGAATTACTGCAGTCTCATAACGCGAGCACCCGACGACTTCCCTTTGTTCCGGCCTCTTTTTATCGCTCTCTTCGGTTTTCACGGCCTCGTGCGGATCGCGCGCCTCTCGGAATCTTTATTAAAATGCACAGACGCTGGAACAGTCGGCCCCCTCCGAACCGACCTTTTTCGCGGCCCCCCTCCTAGCCCCTCTGTTCAAGTCACCCTGAATTCCGGCGGCGCATCTCTTGCTCGCCCGCCCTCTCGCAACTCAAACTCATTATGCGATCTTTGATGTACCGCCGCACCGTGGTAACACGATTGTAATTGCGAATCGCGAACACGCGCACGCTTCCTCGCAACCGGCCGCAACACTCGCAGCCTTTAAGAGCTCTCGTTTCGCCGAAACGCAGTCGTTTCTAGTTTTATGAGTTTCAAAGGAGAACGATAGTCGAATGTTCTTTTAGGAAATTTCACGGTTTCCATCTTCTACGGCTTCTTCCGCTCTCGCGATGCTGTGACGTGGGATAATAATGGTTCGCGCGATGATGTTTTTCCGGTAGAATTGTACGATGTTTTTTTTTTGTAAGAATCAAATTGGATCTGAAAGTATCTTTTTTTTTATTGATTGTTAATAACAGTATCTGTCGCTACGTAAGTTTTTGGTAGATTTCATACGAGTGCAAATATTCGCGAACGCGAATAAAGAAATAGAAGCGCAAAGAATTAGGAAGAGATTTGTCTGCTACATCTTGGATATTTCATTTCTGTCTATTATGTGCATTGTATATATTTTTACAGCTTTCTCCACAAATGCGTGAACTGCTGTCTGCTTATTAACGACTCGTTACGAGTGAAGATCAGAGGTTCGATTTTCTCATACGACACCACGGACATTTTCAGACTCGGAATACGAAATTTTCCAACGACTTTCCAAACGATTTTCCATTTCTCCGATTTTGCACCCGTTGGTTTCCATTTTTTTGTTCTTTTTTTTTCAAATATCCACTGTTTAGCAAATAAACTACATACGTGTATGCGAATCAAGAAACTCTAAGAAACTTCAAAGTGCAAGATATTCTCAAATTGGAAAGGGACAGTTTCTTATGAATCTAGAAGGATAAAATTTGAAAAAAGAAAAAAACGTATAAAATTACATATCGCGCTTTGAAATTACACCGATCAAATATATGACACTTTGGCGAAACTACACATGGCTAGAGTTTTATATTCCAGGGAACGACGTTTCATATGCACGAACACTTAGCCATAGTCGAAAGAGAATATAAGACATTGGTATCGATCGTTCGACGTTTCGAACTCGGTCCATTTCACATAAAAGAAACGCGCGAGCTCTTCGGTACGCCCCTGGGGTTCACTTTCCTCGATTCTCGCCAATTTCCCTTCGGACTTGACTGCCGCTGGACCTGCGGCGCTACGTTTCCGTGGTTATGCACTTTTCGTACAGGTACCGTGGTGATTTGCATAACTGTGTATTCTACTTTCCAGCGAGACAGGTCCTTCTCAATTTAACTTTACGCAACGAACGAACGAACGAACTGTCCCTGGCGAGTTCCGACCGGAAATGAATAACCTCGCTGTCAAAATTTTCTGACGAATTTTGACGAAACAAGCGAAGATTCGTTCTTTGTTCGTTTATTCGTCTGTTACGGCGTCGTGTAAACCACTGAAATCTTCTTGCGAGCTTGCGAATTCACGTGCTCGCTGTAAATCGAATGATTATTCGTAAATTATTTATAGTATCTACGATATCGTGTGTTGATAAATAATTTTCCTACGATAGCTGCGTTTACATCGCGAAACTTTGGATACGCGTTCGACACGGATTACGAAGAATCGGTGCATTAGGAATGAAAAGTGTACAACGAATTATTCCATCGACTCGACGAGTATTAGATTGTCCGAAAAGTTTCTTTCGTTTTATGAGGAAATAATAGACGCATAACGTTCTTGTTTTATATTATTTTGTCGAATTACGTACGATCCATTTTGTTCTGTCGAGACAAATACCGTGACATTTCACAGACCTGGTTTCACGTTTGTACGAAGGTGCATTGTTGTAAAAAACACGTTTGCGAAAGAAAAGACACTTTCCGGACAGTCGTTGATATCGAGCGGAAATTAAAGAATCGAAACGATAAAAGATTTAAATACCAGAAGAAATTCGATGGAATGAGAAAAACTTATTTTCGCTAATTCTACCACTTACGTAACTTGTCGTATCGAACGTTGTACGACTTCTATCGTTTAATAGGATTCTTGGAAGAACGATGAAAAATTAATAATTGAAACTGCACGGTTAACTTAGTTTTCGATTCGGGGCGATGCAGACGAGCGAACAAAACGCGTCGTTGCCCGTTTATTGACATTTTTAGTTTGCCTTTGTTATCTTGCTCACCGAGGCGTTCCTCTGCTTGCAGAGCTAGTGTTCTTTCTATCTTTTCTTACGTACGATCGTTTCATAAAGGGGGAAAGAAACACTAGAGAGCAGACGGCGATCGCAACGAACCGCTATTTAAGTTTCATGTTTAATTCATGCTTAAACAATTTAGAACGAATAGGACAAAATACGTAGGATATTATCTAAAATAGAATAGATCGTTTAGAGATAAACGTAAGAACATTGTCAAACGGTAATCACAGAGACAAAGGAATATTACTCTTGTGTCCAAAATTGTCGGAAAAGTGTGCGAGGAAACACGCAGAATCATCGCATCGTAGTTAACAAATTCTACGCGATGTGTCTAAAAGAAATTTAAAAACTCTTGTCTGTATTTTTACTCGACAGACAACGAGATAGATGGCATCGAAGTTCTTTCGTTCGAAATTTTCGCCCACTCTGCTTAGTCTACGAGTAGAGGGATCAGTTGTCGAATGATAAAAATGTTTTAAAGAAACTATATCGTTACGGTTCTATGTTTGAAGGAATAATAGAAGCGAAACATCGCAACGATCAGACGCGAACGATCGAGCCAATTAACGCTTGCTCTTCGACGTTAGTTATAAAACGTTGAACACATCCGAGAGAAGCGTCCGAAGAATTTCATTCAGAGTGCAACAAAAAACCGACTGGCTGGGAAATAATTCGCCGTTTCTTACGGTGGTACGCCGGCTCCGCCATCCACCGATTCTCATCGTTCGAAATTCCAACGATACCAGAAGATGCTTCTTCTAGCAGCTCCCACGTAAAGATCAACCGACACGAATCTTCAAACAAACCTTTCTTCGATAAACCAGAACCAACCGATCCGGCGACGAGGAACAGTACGCAAACGGTACTCGAATTTCCCGACAAAACAAACGGCCGGAAGAGCCGAGAAACTTGCCGGCAGCGGGGAATCGTATTGATCTTCGAATATCGAAAAAATGTCGAGCGTACAATTTTGATCGAAGTTTCAAGAACGCGAGGACCTGTCTTACGATCGTAGAGATTCCGCGCACGAACCAATTCGATGAGAAGATTCTGCCGACGTCGAATCGCTTTATACGCTCGATCGTTCCTTCTCGAATCTCAGTTTCGTTTGAATACACACGATATACGTACAAGTTCATTGTCGATCATACGACATTGCGATATCTGATGATATTTAGTACAGCGCATTGGATTTAGTAGAATTCCTTTTACTTTTATTACTTTCTAATTATTTTAATGTAAATCTGTCACTTCATTCGCAACATACGTATATTATGTACGTATACATAGAGTATATAACACATTGAGCATGAAGGTACGTTTCTGAAATTGGTTTAAGGTTTGAGCAATGTAACAATGACAGTCGTGTCTCGTTACGGTGCTAATGAAATTTCAAAATGTTTAGTAACACATATAATATATACGTAGTATGTTTATATATTTTAATACATCGATATATAATATCTTTAATGTAATAGATCCGATCTACACGTATTCAGATCGGTTGCAAGTTTGATCAACATAGTCATGACAATCGTGTCTCGCTACAGAGCTAGTGAAACTTCAAAATGTTTCGTATAATACGTTTTAACACGTCGATATATAACATATTTTATGTAATACGTACGATATGCACACGTTCAGATTGCTGCCAATGCAACCAGTATAAAACAGTTGTGTCTCGTTACAGTGCTAATGAAATTTGAAAATGTTTCACCTAATACATTTTAACACGTCGATATATAATATCTTTTATATGTACGTACGATATACACGTATTCAGATCGGTTGCAAGTCTGATCAACATAGTCGTGACAATCGTGTCTCGCTACAGAGCTAGTGAAATTTCAAAATGTTTCGTATAATACATTTTAACACGTCGATATATAACATATTTTATGTAATACGTACGATATACACGTGTTCAGATTAGTTCCAAATCTGACCAATGTAAAACAGTCGTGTCTCGTTACGGTGCTAATGAAATTTCAAAATGTTTAGTAACACATATAATATATACGTAGTATGTTTATATATTTTAATACATCAATATATAATATCTTTAATATAATACATCCGATATACACGTATTCAGATCGGTTGCAAGTTTGATCAACATAGTCGTGACAATCCAGTCTCGTTACAGTGCTAGTGAAACTTCAAAATGTTTCGTACAATACATTTTAACACGTTGATATATAACATATTTTATGTAATACGTACGATATACGCGTGTTCAGATTGGTTCTAAATCTGACCAGCATAAAACAGTCGTGTCTCGTTATAACGCTGATGAAATTTGAAAATGTTTCACCTAATACATTTTAACACGTCGATATATAATATCTTTTATATGATACGTACGATATACACGTATTCAGATCGATTCCAAGTCTGATCAACATAGTCGTGACAATCGTGTCTCGTTACAGTGTTAGTGAAACTTCAAAATGTTTCGTATAATACATTTTAACACGTCGATATATAACATATTTTATGTAATACGTACGATATACACGTGTTCAGATTAGTTCCAAATCTGACCAATGTAAAACAGTCGTGTCTCGTTACGATGCTAATGAAATTTCAAAATGTTTAGTAACACATATAATATATACGTAGTATGTTTATATATTTTAATACATCGATATATAATATCTTTAATATAATACATCCGATATACACGTATTTAGATCGGTTGCAAGTTTGATCAACATAGTCGTGACAATCGTGTCTCGCTACAGAGCTAGTGAAATTTCAAAATGTTTCATATAATACATTTTAACACATCGATATATAATATCTCTTATATGATACGTACGATATACACGTGTTCAGATTGGTTCTAAATCTGACCAGCATAAAACAGTCGTGTCTCGTTACAGTGCTAATGAAATTTCAAAATGTTTTACACGACACACGGTATAATACACATAACATATAATACATTTTTTTATCGAGAATTTTCTCTGCTAAACTATCATATATACGATCGCGCAGGTAACGGTGTTAGAGAGGGTCGCGGAACGAGCTTCCTCTCCTTCGCAAAAGTTCATTTCTCGTATGAATTACGAGCGGACGTTGACGCGGAACTCTCGTCCGGGTCTCGGGATGAGATTCCTCGTAAACAAGACCGATTGCAAATTGCGATATAGCCGGAAGAATGATCTCTGGCTGAAAGTTAACACGGTGGATCGTGGCGGTCGAGCGTGTAAGCAAGAAGCCGAGCCCGGCTGTATAATTACGCGTTTGCCGTCAACGAAACGTTTTCATTCGGTATCGTCGATCTGTCCAGGGATCGTGTAACTCAAAATTGCCCCCATAAGATCGTCTCGCCTAAATGCGATGTAGGGTATAAAATTGCGCTTAACTTCGACGCTGGCTTTGCGTTTTTTAATATCGGTCCGTGGGAATTCCAAAACGATCGTTGGTCGACCGTGTAGCACGTATTCTTCGTTGTTTTCGCTGCCTGCCAGAATCGGGTTCGATACGTTTCGGATGCAAGGTCGGATAGATAATCGCGTGCCAGTGAAAAACACCGTTCATAATTGATTCGTCGTACGTTCACGTTGGAATTATTCAGCTATGCGCGCAGGAGCACGATGCACTTGGATGGCTGATGTAGGTTTTTCAGTGACACTTGTAACCACATACTAAATCAATTATAGACAAAATACGGATAAAAAGAAGACAGATGTACTGGCTAACTAGTCGAAACTAAACTTACCATAGAGAATAAACTAAAAGTCTACAAAACGACGATAAAAGCAATCTGGACGAACGGAATATTCCTATGGGGGACAGCAGCAATGAGTCACATAAATAAACTAGAGTCGCTACAATCGAAGATACTGAGAACAATAGTCAACGCCTCGTGGTATGTCAGAAACGAGGATGTACGCTAAGATTTAAAGATACCAACGATCAAAGAAGAAATCGGCAGGTACGCGGAAAAATACAAGAGAAGAACGGCAACACGTCTAAACCAGCTGGCTGTTGAAACGAGCAAAACTCTCATAGAAAGGAGACTAAAAAGAAAATACGCCATTGATCTCACTAAAGAAATAAAATAGTCAAACTCGAAGATGGTATCCCGCTGGGGGTAGTCATCCTCATGTTATTTAGCAATTAAGCTAGAAAAATTTACCAAGTGTCCAGCTGGACAAATTGTAAATTAAATAATAAAATACAAATTAAATAATAAAAAAAAAAAAATTCGTAACCGATCAAGTCGTAACGATGCATCAAAATCTTGGCTTTTACGCGCACGATGTTTCCACTTAGCGTCGTGTAACGTCGTAACGTAGCGGATATACAGTAGATTATTGCAAAATAAGCAGGGCATACTCGTTTATCATGTACAGGGTGTTTTTGGTATACGATATGAAAAATATATGTTTCTAACGTTGTATGAAAAATGAAGTCAACGCGAGAAAATAGTTTAGGTCGTATAAAGATCTAGAATTGTTGTAAGTTTTCGTTTCTTTTTTGCTGAATCGAGTTTCTCTTTTATGATTTTCAGTATATGGTCCGAAAGTTCCATTAAAAGCTTCCTCGCCGGTAACCACGTTTTTTTAGTTGCATCACTTTTGTACTAGAAGTAAAATGTAAACGTTTGCGTGTTTTCATTCATAACTGTAACTTCTTCTTGCTGTGTAACTTTTTACTTCCGTTTGTATTCGGCGTAGATAATACTTTCCGTAATTTCTGAGTATTTTGCATTTCTCCAAAAACAGAGCTAAATAAATGGAGACTGGAAATGAGAATTAATAGCAAGTCGTTGAATGAATGATTAGCTGGCGTTTCGCAGTTAATCGCAAGTCATAGCAGTGAAACAGCGTACAGCAGAGAAACTGGAAACACCGTAAACGAACGATTTAAGGAACACGAAAGCTCTAAATTAGCCTATTTACGGGCAGCTGCAGCGAAATGCCGTGAATTTATACAAGGGAGACAGTTTTTCGTCAACGTAAAAAAGTTCTTCAAAATTACGTACGATGGAAGAATAACGAGAGTAATAATTTCATCAATTTGACGAAATTATACAATTTAATAACGTCGAATTTCTCTTGTTACGTTCGATCCAGATTTTACGATTAAAATTACGTAAGTAAAATTATTTCGCGAGAATAATTGTTCTAGTAAATATGTCAAAAACAATCGATTTAAATTATCGTACAAAGCGAGGTAGAATATTCATCGATTTACACGATGTTTTAAACGATTCATTAACACTGACCCTCGAAATTACTCGAATTTGATTCGGTTGGAATATCCGTCGCTTCGATAGCACTCGAATGTTTCCGATTCGGCGTTATGACTCATGAATCGTGCACGCCTCGCGTATCATGGTTTTCGCACAGAGCCGATCTGCATAATACAAAATACCCTCAACCATTTAAACGTCAGAGTAAACAGAGTAAATTTCGTAGTAAAACAAGTGCGTGCGAGCGGCGCGATACTCGCAAAACGGCCGCAATCGATGTCAAAAACAGCTTTCACGAAAAATGAACGGCTCAAATGTTTGTCGAAATAAATCTGCGACTCCAATAACAAACAAGCCAGATACACGTTGCGAGATTGTTTCGCATCAGTGAACAGGTAACCAGAGGAAACATGTAAATTTCTGAGTTTCTATGGAATTTTAATAAATCCACGTATATCCTCCTTGTCTAGCGAAATAAATCGCTAGATCGAGCGTGATTATGCGCGATCACGATCACAGTTTCTGTTTTCTATTTGTTTAGTGTTGCGGCGCGAGTCACACATTAGCGAATATACATTTTGAAAATATGAAACTTGTTCCATAGCGATGCCACGGGGCGCGACAAATAAAACTTTCTCCAGAGACGCAGATTATCAATTTAAATTTATTTGTAAAATAAAATTATCCGAATTAAAATTCTGCTCGTGTCATATACGATACCGATCGAGGATTACGTTACTTTTACCAGTCATTCGCCGATCATTCAGCGTGCAACGAATTTTTCTACAGCGTGCCAACAATTAAAAAAAAAAAAAAAAGAATCGCCGTATATTACGAAATACGATCTACAGTCGGACTAGAAGAACGAATAAAATACCTTTTGCAGCCAGAAAATAAAATTATCCAAAGAATTGGAAAGAATCCAACAACTGAAACTATAGTAAAGCTTTGAAAATATAAATACACGCTTACCCATTCGATACGCGAAATTGCCTATTTTTCCATAATCCTCGTCGATGATTTCTAACGTTTTCTTTCATCCGCTGCGGGCCCCTTATTTCGCGAGTATGCAACATTTCTGACCGATTAATCGGTTCCCTAACAATTTCGAATCAACGGTCGAGCTTTATCCGAGACCAGCAGTTGTCTTAATATTTATGAACAGGTTGTACATATTCATAAGAAAAGACGATCCGCTGGAGGACTTCGATTTTGCATAAAACCGCCGCTGGGTATAACGACGAAATATCCTTTGTTCGGAACTGTGGTACGTCTAAAAGGCGAAAGCGGGACTCATCCAGAAAGCGTTTTATCGGGCCACCGTTACAGCTACATAGTTTCTCTCGTTATCAAGCCAGTCGAACGAACATAGACACACTCCGGTGATTCCTATACGGACGATCCTAACCTTATCGAAACCGTCTCTCGCTTCTCCTTTTCCCATCCACTTTCCTCTCGATCCTTCACTCTTTCTTCGGTTTCTTCCTCCTCGTTTCTTGCTCCTTTAGCAGCTTCCTTCTAACTTGTACCCGTTCATCTCGCAAATTATACGCGCGATCGACTGCGAGGGAACAATCGGGCAGGAAAAAATGGCACTCGTTTGCCACGCTTATCGAGACACCGATAATGAGAATCGCTATAGCTTCGCCGTGATTTCGTTCACCCCCATTGTGCCGCGTCCACGGGAAAATCAAACACTCCGATCGACCTTCTAAATTCGTTTTACCAGGCCAGGAGGATAATTTGTCGGCGAGCAGCGCAGCCAGAGAAACGAGGTCCCTCACGAAGGACTAAATTTTCCGGTTGCTCGTTGAAACGTCACGCGATAGTAGCACTCCGGTGGATAGCGTCCTGGATTTATCTTCAAGTTTTTCGACAGCCAGAGCGAGTGCAAATTCGGTCAGCTGGAATATTCGATTATGCGGCATGGCGTCTGGAAATGTTGAAGTTCGTAGGAGCCTGCGATATTCGATAGGCGCGACAATGGTAAATCCAATTTTTATTTTATATCGTTGTATCGTTGCGGTATAGCGATGGAAGTAGAAGAAAATCGCAAGAAGATTAATACGATTCAACGAATTAAACGACGCGTTACGCCATTTTTTGCCTCGCGAATTAAACGAGCAGAAGCTGATTAAACGTTATCCCTGTTCGTTTAACCAAACGATCGTTAAATTTGTTCCTCGATTTTCATCTCCGTCTCGTGAATCGAACGGTCGAACGCCGATCCACTGCTGTTTGCTATTCTTTGAACTAAACGATCGCTGTATTAAGCGTTTCATTCTTATCTTGTAAGAACGAGTCACGAAATATGGCTGTCGCGTTGTTGCACACAACGTAATAGGAAAACTACATAGAAGGAAATCGAAAGAAGAAGAATACGGTTCTACGCTACTTTTGATTTTGTCTGCCGAATTCAACGATCGAGCACTGATCGATCTCTATTGCTATTTTTGAAACGAAACGATCGCTATATTTAGCATCTCGTTTTTACCACCGTTTCGCGAACCGAACGATAAGAACGAGCCAAGAAACCATATGAAAAATATTGTTAGAAGCTAGATGCATCGGGAATAACGAAGAAAGGGATTGAAATCCTTTAGAAAGCTGAACCCACGAGTTCCATCACCCATCTGACATCGCGTTCGATTCTTCGACTAGACGCGATCGCGACGCGGATGGATGCAAACCGATCATATCCCTGCGGATGGAATCGTTCGATGTATCGAGAGTAGGGGCGCGTTTGAAGGAGGAAAAATCAGTGTCGTCGCGTATCTCTTGAGAGAGGCATTCCAGACGGGCAACATTGCGACACCGAAAGCACATTACGCGGCACCAGCCGGCTTTCCCACGCGGGGTATACAACCAGGTTAAATATTTGTCGAGCGGTTATTGCGAGTTGGTCGATGACGAACGTCTCTCTGCACGAGCCTCGTTTCTCTGTCGCTCTGTTCACAAGCAACCAGCTCCATCCGTGACACGTATGTACACACACGTGTACAGTGTACACGTGACAGACGTCGTTGGTAACAGACGTCGCGCCGAGTTCGACGTTTCCACGCGCCTCTCGATTTTCTTCGCCCTATTTCAGCCTTGGATCAGCCCGCGTTTTCGCCCGCGTTTACGTCCTGCCCGTAAGCGGTTTACACCGAAAAGCGCGTTCAAGCCGGCGTGAAAACGACGCCAGACAGACTCAGCCACCGGACAAAGCGTTTCCGAGTTTACCATCCTGTTCATCCGCCTCTCGCTTCCACGCCGCTTACACTTTCCTCTACTCTCTTCCAGGCCAATGTTACGATCGTGTTTCCAGCTCTGCCATCCGATTGCCCTCGTCTTCTTTCGCTGACACTTGGTCCACGATTTTCCTCCATACCTGTTCGTTTCCTCTTTTGTTTTTTTGCGCTTTCTATTGCTCGCTCTTTTTGTTCTTTGTACTCCCTTTTCGTTGGTTTTGAAAGAGACGGAAGAAATACAAGGATTTGTTTTTCTGGCATAACGTCTGGCATAACGTTTCAGCAGCGTTCGCCGATTGTCTCGCGGAGAACGCCCTGCCTGTCGATGGTATTCGTCGTTGATTTTTATTGGAATTTTATCGAGGTTTCGCGGAAGAAGGAAATTTCAAAGTAGCGGGATTCGACAAGAATACGGAGAAGAATCTTCGATTTGTCAAGACGTGTTGACGCTTTCACGGCCGGACATACATTTCGAACTGTGTTTCCTGATCGAGGTGCACGCGTAATATTTTGCGTAAAAGTCTCCAGTCGTTTACGCGCAACTGTCTCGTTTTCCTCTAAATTTGTATTTCTCAACTTGTTGGCTGTTTTTCACGAGTATAGCCGTCACGAAGGAATGGCAATATTTTGCGTTACGACGAGCCCCGCCGGTAATAAAGTTAAAAAATAAAACAGTCGTTTCGTTACAGCTTAATTCTACGTTATAACAGCCACGGATACTCTGTGTTTGACGAGTACACGCGTCGTCGCTTACTTTTCGCCACACATTTCAGCTACGCGCTTTTCCAAGAGGTCGCAACAGCTAACTGGTTAACCACTTTGTCACGCCTTCTCTTTAAACCTTCCTTTTATACTTTCCGCAAAAATCGCAGCGAGACGGACTATAGAGAATAGTTGGTCGTGTTCAACTCACGTCGGGCTTACCAATTGTGGAGGATTTGCGTAGGGGATAGTTGATCGTGAGATTTATAAGACGAGATTGCTCGTTGTTGAAACCGCCAAGTATATTTAAAATGATTAAATAAATAATTACAGATGACGTTCGAAGAGACGCTCGTATAAATAAAATTCGCGAGACTCGCCGTGCAGGTGTTAAGTATCAGAACCGTGGAATGCGAAACGTTGCGTTTGCTCCAGGCCGCACGGTCGTCCAACTGCCAATCGCGCGTACCATCATTCGCTGTATTCACGGATAACGATAAATCCTTCTTTTCGCGCGAAACGCAGCGATCGACTTTAATCAGTCCGTCCGCACCGAACGTATGAAAATCGTGGAGCAGAAGCGCCAGTATCGCCATAACGCGGTGCGTTCGCCAGGGTGAAAGACCATGAAAGACAAAAGCGGAATTGCCGTGAAGAGAAAAGAGAGAACTCGGCGTTCCCGTGCAATCGACTCCGTTTTAATTTCAGGCTAAAGCAACGAAAGCCCGCAATGTCTGTGCCGCTCATCCTCTCTCCGCTTCGTTTCTCTCTTTGCTTCTCCTTCTCATTCGCGCGGATGCACACGCGATAATCGCGGCGTGGAACAAGATTCCAGCGGCACCCGACCCCATCCTGCCTTTTATACTCGTTCTACCGTATATGCCGAGAAATATTTACCGTTTCCCAATATCGTTCGCCGCTTTCTTCCTTCTTCTCCTTCGTGGGGTTGCAGGCGATCCTGATACGTTCGGCAATAATCCGTTCAAAATTCATTCGACCGTTTTAAAGGTTGCCGATGCAGGATAGAAATTCGAGGACCACGCTGCCTTTTATCGCGAACCGATATTGCAAAGTATCGATGTTACCGAGTCGACTAGAGGGCCCGAGATCTCCTCCTTTCGCGCGATTATCGCCTTTAGAATAGGTGTACAGTGGAATCTGTGTGTATCTTTTAAGCTTCGATTATTGGCTGAGAATGAGGCTGAAAGCGTTTGAAAGCGTCAAGGCGCGAGATTCGATCGTTTAATATTTTTCGTTTTTATTTATAGTTCTATTCATTTTTTTTTTTTTTTTCTATTGTTTGTTCGTAGTTGAGATTCTTGTCCACTTCGTGCTTTACCACGTGTGAAAATAATTCTACCGTTCTATTCAGGATTATTCTCGCTAGAGACAGGTTTCAATTTAGTTTAACCACGTTGTTAATTCTTAACGATAAGTAGAACGCGGTTGTTTGTGGAAATTCACGATGGAGATTTGCTTTATCTACTAAATATCGTAATAGATGCTAAACATTGCGTATTTTCTATTTTATGTATTTCTTCACTGTTTAATTTCTCGTAAATGCGAGAACTTCTCACGTTATAAGATTCTGAGAAATTTTTATTATACTCAGAAATTTAATTAAAATTCTTCTTATAGCGTATAACGCGATAACTGTTGATACAATTTTTAAAGGAGAACAAATTTCATTTTCCGTTAAGTTTCATCATCGACGAAAAGTTTCGAGTCACTGTGTCACTATGTCGGAAGCTAAGAATTTTAAGAAAATTTTAAGAGTTAATTACTTTGGGAAACTCCTTATTCGAAAACCTCTGACAAATTAATAGAAAATTCAATATACTTGTACAGCATTGAGAAAGAAATTTTCCATCCGAAATTTTTGATCGGCAGACGTACTTATTTAGAATCAAAAGCAATTACGTTTTATTTGTTTTAATCATAAACATTTTCTGCAAACGTTTCTAAAATATTAATTCTATTTTCTTTTGTTTCAGGTAAGTCTTTAAAACACTTTATCGAATGACCACACAATACCTCGTGATATCACCGGTGAGTGTATTTGAAACGAATTTCGATCGACAGAACCTTTATCGATTGTTTAATAAAAATTTTCTCCTTCAGCTCTCCTAAATATACTACTTGATTTATCGTAACAATGTATGAACCAATAAACATAATCGAATTTATTGAAATAATACACGTATTCGGGATTATACGTGCAGCTTTGTTCGTAACAATGTAATCTGCTCTGCAACAGATTGTCCGTATCATAAAAATCTATTCGAGTTAATACATCAAGTTTTTTCCAACGGGACATATTTCAGCCGGAGATATAAGTTTAATTGTAAATAAAATTTTAGATAAATGATTTAAACACGGATGGGGTGTGTACAGATACAGATACCTATAATATATGACTGCGCTCTTTAGAATACATTTTCTGCTTTGAATACATCGACGCTGAATGCGTGGAATAAAAAGTCGACGATATTATACATCACGTTTTTACAATTCTTTCTGCGGTCGATATTCTATACAAGCATATTTCCATAGAAAATATATATATTGAGATGTGTCAGAGGAAAACAAAGATACGAATACAAAGCTAGGAACGATTACACAGCTAACAAAATTTCATGATCAACTGTTTCCCTGAAGTTTCATTTTTTTTTTTTTTTTTAAATTATGTATCAAACTTTTAACAACAAATTTTTCAATATTCGCATATATCGTAATTTTGCGATACTTTACTTTATATTTATACATACTATTGAATATTACTCTACTATCTATTAACATTTTGTTAATCATCTATTAATATTATTCCATTATTATTGTATAATATTGGGTTGGCAACTAAATGATTGCGGATTTTGTCAATACCACCTAATGACAAAATCCGCAATCACTTAGTTGCCAACCCAATATTACATATTTAACCCAATATAACATTATTTTAAATATTAAATTGCTATGTGTATACGATATATATAGATATTGGGTTGGCAACTAAGTGAGTGCGGATTTAGTCATTAGGTGATATTGACAAAATCTGCAATTATTTAGTTGCCAACCCAATATCTATATATATCGTATATACATAGCAATTTAATATTTAAAATAATGTACCATAGCGTCATACACTTTTTCATTCACATCTCTCGGATAGTTATCATCGAGAATTATTCAGTTTTCTACGGAGTTTACACAGACATTTTTCACTTTTCCTCTCCCCTTATCCATTTTCCTCGTAACGTTCGACCTCGGATCCCTGCGATATTTTCTTGTTTCACTTAAATTGAAGAGTTTGACAAGTGTCAGCCTGATTGGCAGTAACAAAGAAAATACGATCTTTCCGGATGAATTCGCTCGAGGGATGTGAACAAGAATGTCGGTACCATCTGCCCTCCGTTTTCAGAACGCGCATGCTGTCATCGTTTAGACTGACTTTTTTTATGTTAATATAACGTCGCTAAGGAAATTCCACGGAACTTCCAGTTCGTTGAAAATTACCGAGAGGGATGATTTCTACTACCAGCCAACG
Source organism: Bombus fervidus (assembly GCF_041682495.2). Lineage (NCBI taxonomy): Eukaryota > Metazoa > Arthropoda > Insecta > Hymenoptera > Apidae > Bombus > Bombus fervidus. The sequence continues at coordinate 5,993,046 of NC_091530.1, read as the reverse complement.
TAAGGGGAATATCGAAATTTCAACGTTACAGCGAAACAAAGTTTCTCTTTTCGTTGAATGTCCATTATAAATTTGTTATTCGCGTTTCTGTAGAATATTCTCTTTGCATCTAGCGATACTGTAATCTTGCGAGAGCACATCGAAACAGTACGGAATACTTTTACGAGTTTCGAAAACGTTTAAGAAAAAGCTTTTACATCGCCGCGAACTTGAAAATAAATTGCATTCCAAGGGGCAATGAGGTGGTATCTGAGGAATCAGAGGAAATGGAACTTTGGCGCCCTTCGCGTTTAAGTGGTAGATTTCCAGTCGAGTGGTCGTATCTATTCTTGTAACAGTTGCTCGATCTTTCGTACTCGAGTGCTGTTCATTTCCGAATGCATTTTTTTAATCTAACACGGAATCGTCGATAATTTCTTAAACTAATGGTTTTCCGAAACTTTATCTTGTTATTCAGATGATTGAGAAACGTAGAGGAGTATGTCAATTCACTGCTATTTTTCATAAAATAATGTTCTATAGCTACTATTATCTATGAAACTAAATTACCAATAAATTTAATAAACTGGTAAACCAAAGGGATCATCGGCGACTGTAAGAATCTCTTGAGAGCAAAAAGATTATCAGAAACTCGACTTACGCTAATGTCATCCTTTAGCCCGCCATATAGGATAATACTTATACTGAAAAAAATCTAATTATACTATAACGTCACAGATTTGCATAATATCGGACGCACGAATTCTTCGTAATAGAAAATGATGTTATTTTCTCTGGATGATGAAGTAACGATCGGAACACGAAATGCGAGAATAAGAGTAACGTCAATGGAGGAATTGCAGCTTCGGAAATTCAAGGAAGTTTGAATATTACCCGTGAAACCTCATGATCCGTGAGTACCGTAAAGCGTAGATTAGCAGCTGCTGGATTGCATGGTCCAGTTGCAGCACACAAAACCACTCTTCTTGAAGCCACAAAACAAAAAGGAAAGGCTATAGCCGGCTAGAGAGCATGAGAACTGGACCTCAGAAATGTGAAAGAATGTTTTATGGAGTGACGAATCGAAATTCCAGTTGTCTAGCAGAGATAAACGAATTTTCATGTGCCAACTGAGAACGCCAATAATAAAGAGACGTTAAGATTCGAGTTCGAGGAAGCTTCCCTTTAAAATTAATGATGTACAAAACAAGGAATGATACAATGAATAATATAGTGTACGGTATAATGATATTAGTATATCATTAATATATTTTTTCTCTTATTGTATTAACATATACACATATATATGAAAAATAAAAAATATTTGAAGAAGATAGAATCGATTATCAATAATCACGTGAACAACGAATTGCTCATTTTTCCCACCTTCGTGACACTCTACAACTCTCGTCTGAATCTTTTACCGCTATCTCTTACTGCTATCTGTTCTCTGGCTCTTTCGAGATATTTGTCCAAGGAGATTACACGGGGACATCCTGTATACAGGGTGCCTTAAGAAAACAGTACGATATTTATATGGCTTTTATTCTAGGCATTCAGATAATGAAGAAGGTTTAGAACAATGTTCAAATAAGAAACACGAAGTGCGGACAGAGTGGAGAAAGCCGTTTGTCTGATTCATCGACGCAGCACCTCGAATAAACACACTGTGGTCAAAGTTGAATTAACGTGGTTCTACAGACCCTGTGGATAGTTCTAATACACACAGGTTGCAGATATTGCGTCGGTAGGCGTTGAACGCAAGACACACTTTGCGCGTTTGATACGTTCGGAGCAGCGTAAACTTAAAAACCGTTTTTCCACCCCAAATATGCTAAATGTGCTTTATACGAGCTTTCCATTCGATTCGCTCGACGCTACAAAGTATCCTTGATAATTTTCCCGCGTTTCGATCTCCCGCGCCACAGATCTAACCCAAACGAGCGGTGCATCGCTTTTTCGCGGCTGGGTAAATGAACCGACAAGCGGAAAAAATTGCCATCGCGAAGCCCGACAAACGATGCGTCAAATTTGACGAGCCTCGAAGTAAACGAGAGAGATCGCAGCATGCGCAATACGTTGGGTTTGTTTCTGCCGCTCGTTTCGGATCTCGGTGCCGCTGCTGCCGCAGACAATACTATCGATTATCCAGCCGGACATTAACGAGCGCGATCTCTCTTTCGTTAGCGCGAGAGCGCGCGCCGCTCGTACTTCTCTTCACTTTCCTGGCGGCGTTGCGTAAATCTTACGGCCCCGACCTGTAGGACCCGGGTGTAACACCTCCCGCTCGTAGGTCGAAGCGCCGGCCATAAATTTTTGAGAGTTCGAACCGATCCTGCCCACCCGGGATGCGGTCCTGCCTTCTTTCTCCCGTGGTAGTCTCTCCGATGTCCCTTACGTCCTCTCTCCTCTCTATTCTCCGGTATACCTAACTCGTTCCAGCTTCTTTCTACCCACGGGGAATGTCCGGACACGCGCCCAGTCTGGACCCACGCCCACGTTCGCATACCGTACGCCCTTTAACTCTTTCTCCTCGTCTTCCATCTTCCATCGCCCTTTCTCGCCGATCCTTTTCTATCGTTCCTTTCGCCCATTTCCCCTTTTTTCGTTTAGATATGCCAGCGAATCTGGGATTCCGAGAGATATCCGGAGCGTTTGATTCCGCGCAGATTAATTTCATACCTTCCACTCTTTCCCTTTCTTCCAATCGGATCTTTTGATGTGATTTTGCGAGTGTTTTTCTGTGGAAAGGCGAATCACTTGGAAATTGATTCGATATGTTCGACGACGAGTAGAGTAGAGTAAGGAGCTTGTTTCTTGCAGATTGTTTGCTATGTGGTAGTAAGAAATATATAGGAATGTTGCTATATCTAGAAGAAGAATATCGAAGTATTCATCGTGATTTTCATCGTGAAATTTTCCAGAAGAATCATTACCGTTAGAAAATCCTGATGATCCTGAACGAACATTTTGCAACCCTCTTGCCCTCCTACCACCTTGACGTACTAAATCAAGCAACAAATTTCTCTACAAACTACGAGCGCAACAATGTTACGAAAGATAAAGATTATTTACGAAAAAATGGACAAATTTTTACAAAAGACGCGAGAGTTTTAAATATTCACTAGCTGAACATTTGTAGAGCGTATCCGAGGCAAACAACGGTCTTGAGAGGAGAACACGAGAAATGGAAAGTCCGCCGTGCGGAAAGGCGACGACCGTTACGGTTCGCGCGATGCAAATGAACTCGTAAATTAAATCTAGTCGCCCGCGACGATAGAAAAAGGCGAAGTGCCAGGTTAAAACCAAGAGAAGAAACCTCTTCTTCCCACGGGACGCCGCGAAATTACAGTTGAAACTTCCGCGAGACGCCGTCGAACTTTCGGTCTTCTGTTTCTTTCTACTTCCCGTCGCTCGAAGCATTTCAATCGACCGCAAAACTAAACATCAAGCCGTCCGATGTAACAAACGAGATGATGTTACGAGTAACAATGCTCGTGGCAAGACCGGTGATGTAACGTTTGGCACATGTCCAAGTGCCCGTATACCTTCGCTAAAATATTAGTTTCTCTTATTCCCTTTCGACTTGCGAAACTATCCTGTTGGATGATGTTTGCATCTTTGTGTTTGATATAATTTACGTGTTACCTCGTGGCCCGTAATTTCCTCGTCTTTCACAGTGCTTTCTTCTTCGAAAATACCGACTTGTTGGATAAACTTTATCTTCGTTAAATCGTCGGAATTTTTATTACATTGCAGTAATCCGTATATGATATCAGCGTTGGAGCAACGAACAATGGCTTAGAGAAGATATAATTAAACGTTACACACGAATTTAGAGATTCCAAATATCATTAACAAGATGCGAATCAAAGGAAGTATACTAACTATCCGAATGAATAATTATTATTAAATCAACATTTTGATTTGCACGATAGTCGCATACTGACATATTCCAAAATATGCGAAGTAGAAGCGAAGCGTCGCTCTCATCGGGAACTATAAAGTTGCAACAAATTTTACTCCGTCGATAAACAATTCTTAGTCGTTCAGCATCAAAAGGATTATACGAATCGAAACATTTTTTACGTTGTACGGTTTAGGAATAAAAGGATTGATGAAACATCAACCGTTAATAACTGACTACTATTTTGGTATTCTCCTCGAAATTAAAAAAGTTCTCCAAGGAACAAAACCACGACTAGGTACTGGATAAAGAGAGCCTTTAAAAAGTTCATTACGGAGCAATCATCTTTGAAGTTACTGTACGAGGCGAAAGGAAAAAGAACTCCGCTTCGCCATACGTACAGCGATCATCCTTAGAGTTACTTTACAAGGCGAAAGCGAAAGAGCTGCGGAGCAACGGCCAGCGGATCCCATGACATATCCACGGCTATCGACATTACGAATCCATTATCCGTACGTGTCGGAACGTAAAAACGAAACGAAGGAAATAAAAGTGGCGACGGTGCATCTCGATGAAGCGATCTGGCGTACGCGTGGACAGTGCGCCGCGCTCGGGACAAACAGAAGAAGAGAAAAATCTGGCGAGTGGCCGAGTGCGTGGGCGTATTTCCCAGGGTCTCGCGATGATACGCCTGCCCCCTCTGTATCCGGCGCCTGGACCCAGCATCGCCAGGTAAGATATTCGGCCTGCTGGAACCGTCCAAATGAAGGCGTTACGTGCTCGTACTCCGGCGAGACACGCGGCGCTCTCTCGATCCAAGGAGGAGACGAACGCGGAGACGCGAGAGGAAGGCAGATAGATTAGAAGGGGAGAGAAAAGCAAACGACCGTCTGAACCGCGAGGAACGCAGACGGCGTAAAAAGACGACGGGAAAGTTGGGAATCAATGGACGCGATAGAGAGAAAGCAACCGAAGAGAAGAACAGGCTAGAGGTCGTGAAAAAGGGTGGACAGCGTTGAAGAGGGAGGTAGGATACGGTTAAAATCTCACGATCGAGGTTAACGTTCTTGGGCTGTTTATAGATTCATGATTTTCGTCCTTTATTCTGCTACTTCTTTTGCCGCTGATCAAGATACACGAGAGAAGGAGAGATGTACATGGTTGCTTTATCTGCGAATTGCTTCTGCTCCAGAAATACCCTAGTACTTGTACGTTGGCTCGATCTTGGTTAAATTATAGTTTTATGTACTGAGTTTGACATCGAGTACATCTTGTGTATTGCCTTATATTCATACTTCGCATACACGATTAATTTTTAAATATTCCATTAGTTCAAGCGTGCTCTTCGTGAAAATATACCAACGAGGCATCTCTTTTTCTCTTTCTCTTTCTGTATATCGTATCAAACATTCTCGACATTTTCTCTCACATTATAAAGAATCTCTGAAAACGTTGCAATTTCTCTAAAATGACTTGCACGATTCCAATCATCGTTGAATATTTGACTGGCGGTCAGAAACCTTGGGATACCTTCCATTTTAAAGCTTCGGTATTTAATGTAAATTATAAACTTTACATTAGCTCGCGTTGCTCGTATTATCATCTTACGTGTTAGTTACCTTTTTTGTTGTATACAATCTCAAGATAAACGACCATCGTTTTGCTGTCACTTACATTTGCCTAATTTTGAAGTAGATGACTGACCTACAGGCTTCGTACGGTATCGCGTGTATTGGTATGTGTATACCCATTAGTATTGACATAATTAATCTGTCCCCGGCAATCGCACTCGGTAAAGTTTCGCACAATGAAAGACGTGGTGTATTGCAGGTGACTGGATGAAAATGTGTGTCTCGAACAATAAGGAACAGGGAACTGTGAAATCCGTTTCCGTTTTTCAGCCAGCCCTCGCTTCGAGAACCTATTTACCTATCGTTTGGATCTTCGTTCTATAGCATAACGCGGAGGACACGAGGCAGTCATTGTGAGAAATCGATTTTGTGCAAACGACAGAACAAATGCACTTGTCTCTGACACTTCCATTACTTTGCATCCCGTGTATCTTCCATCCGCTTAACTTGGCCGCGCGACACCTGTCTTGCAGCTCGCTTTGTTCCCATTTCATTCTCATTTTAACGACAAACTCGCCGCTGCGCGAACGTACCAATCGATATCCCATAATTTAATAAACGATCGGCTAGAACGTCCCTTGTCACGAACAAATTAAGTCGCTCTCGCATTAACCTGCGCAAACGGACAATTAATTAATTTAGACGCGATAAAGGTGGACACTGATGTAACAGAAACTAAGCATCGTTAATTGGATTTGGTGGTGGATGTCGAATCCAGACAAGATTTGTTAATCGTTGTTTGAGCACGGAAAGTGGATTTTGATTACCGTGGTGATTAATGGCGCGATCGAGAATTTCACTTGAAACTATGTTTGGTTGATTGGCGACTGGCATAGTGGATCGTCGAATTTTGACATGTTCGAATCTATTTTCTATGGGTTGGTTTAACAAATACTAAGTAACAGCATAAACGACGGTAGATCAATTTAGTCGAATTCACGACACGGTGTTCCGCCAGACCTAATCTTAACATTGGAAATTGATGCAGAAAACGAGTCGGAACCAGCATTGAAAAGTTAACGAAGTCGAAGCCTCGACGTTTCGTATTTTCTAATTTCTAAATGTGAATTATAACGTACGGATATAACGTACAGATGGAAGATATATAGGGACATATATCATCAGCTTTATACTTCTTCGAGAAAAAGCAATTCGATTAAATTTGCATTTCGCAATACTGCGAAGTGTAGCTTAAAAGCACTGTCGCTCTAAATAAAAAAAGATATCTCTCATCGGCCTTTTCGGTAATGGAGGTGAAGAGCATATAGGACGCAGCTGTCATATTTTCCTTCCGGTATGCATAAAATATTTTTTCCATTTACTGCACTTACGCAGAGTAATTTCGCTTAGTGGCTATTATAAAAAATTGAACGTTCTAACCAATATCGATAATAAAATAATATGACTCAAGGGACCGATACAACTATACGAAACATAGAACTAAAATTCCTTCGTTTCTATTCGAATGAACAAAATTTAGAAACGATGCTCCCATTATTTCATAAATCAACTCTACGTATATTTATATAACTATATCTATATGTGATTTTGGTAGCTAATCTAGGACCTTTGCACGAGACTCTATGTTAATTACACAACAGATTACCGAGCTGGGCAAAACAACCAGCGTGTTTAATACGACTGCAACCGCGTCGACCAGTGCCAACAATACAAAACCAACCGTTAATCGTTCCAAATGAAACCGTCGGTCGATTTTCTTCGTCGCTCGACGAGGCGACAAGAAAACGTTCAATGTTCGAGCTAAATACCTTTGGCTTGATTATCAATTCTGTAAGTCGTCGTCGTTGCAAAACCGTAGCATCGTGTGTTAAACGATGCTTATCTTACATCGTTCCATCAATTTCTTTATTTCTTTATTTATTAGTTGACGGGTTACATCTTTATACTTGGCACAATGAAGTAAGTGCAAATAACGTACGTACAGGTATACGTGAACAGGAGAATACGAAATAGGCATAAATCGAGCGTGTCGCGAATCTACTGTTGACCTAAATACGTGTAAAGCAGATTTCGCTGAAGTCTTGAACGATGGTAATGAGCCACCAAAGAAATCGAGTTTACGAGCGAAGGGATTAGCCTGCTTACAGATACGGTCAAGACAGTTGTTTGGGACAGAGATCGTTGAATGCCGAGTTGAGTGGAATGGTGGGTGGGACCTGAAAGTTCTAGACGGAACATTAAACTTGATGAGACTGGGAATGTCAGAGCAATTTATGTGATTGTTCGTGATTTTGTAAATAAACGTTAGATCTGACATAAACTTACGCTGCTGCAGCGTGAGCAATCCGAGCGAGTTAACAAATGGGTCGTAGTTATGACAGGTTTTTGGGGTAGGTTCATCTATCTCGTTTAAAGGACACAAAATGCAAGTCTTTTTTTCTCCTGCTTTTTTGTTTCTGTCAAAATTGTTTTTTTATTGCTGTATTTTTTCCAACGAGTAGATGGATGTTGTTTCGGTATTCCGTATAAGAGGATGCCGTGTAACTGAGTGGTTAGCCGATTTAGCAAATGAGCGGCTCGTTTGAGGGTTAATAAAATATAAAAACTAAACACCAAGTACACCGAGGTCTCGTTCAAACGCAACTCCGTGTTGTCCGAGCTGCTCCGAACTTTCGCCATAACTTCGTTTACTTCGAAATTTGAGCACGAAGAGCACAAAAGTGCAAATAGTCGGTTACAGTGAAAGCAATTAAACTCTCGACCGATTAAATAACGAATTAAATCCAAATATATATATATGCCGTTACGCTATCAGAAGATCTCTATGATCTCTTATTGTACGATTTATGAACGCTGATAGATCTTTCCGTATTATTCGAATTTTCGGATAATCGAGCTTCTACTGCAGAAGAAATCACGTTTTATGATACACCTCGTACTCGTGTCGCGAGTACGAATGAAATCGATGGAAAGTTTTTCACTTTGCACGAGTAATCAGCCTTGAAATCGTGGCCAATGGAACGATCCGCTAGGACATAGGAACTTGGTCCTTCCGCGGCCTGTTAGATATAGATAGGTACGTTTCCTTTTCCAGGTTACGTTTCTTACGTCCATTGACCGTGCACACCCCTCCAACGATAATAAAGAAAATAGAGGGCGGAAGGTGGCCTCTCTATACGTCCAGCCAACTGCTCCAGTTCGCTTTCGAATCGGCCGCGATATTGGATCCCATCATTTTTCAGGGAAGTCGCGTCCCCCTTCGCGGCCACCGCAACCCTTCCTTCTTTTCTTGTTGCGCGCACCGCCGATTCCAGATTTTCCCTTTCCACCGTCCACCATTATTTCTATCCGCTCAATGGAACATGAATCCTATGTTTTTATATAAGCCGCGCCTGAGAGATTGCACTGCAGAAATGGCATTTACTATCGTTGGATACACCGTCTTTTTGTCCACTTCTCTTTCTCGTTTCTTATCGTTGCTTCTTGGGATATTTTGAGGATTGCATTCTCACCATAATTAGTTGAAGCTGTTATGCTCCGTTAAAACGTCGCGTTAACGTTTCATTTGTAATTTCGTTGAATTTATTTCCACGATCGAATTTCGCTTTTTTTTTTTTTTTTTCTTTTTCGAAGGACAGAAATTCCTATTAATTTCCAGACGGCTCGCTATTTAATTATTTAGAGTTCTATCAGCGTGTAGATTCAGGAAACAACGATATAATATGCGTGCAGCACAGTTTCAACGGATCTACTTTGTGAATCCTCTTCGTTCTCTGCTTTCATGTTAAAGATTAATGAATTAAATATTAATCGCTCGAGTGATCAGTGAGATTCTTTCACGAAAAAAATTTCGATGAAATATAATTCTCTTTTTGATCAGAAATCGTCTGAAAATTGACTGCCTTTTGAATTTTAACGTTCTGGTCTCTTTGAATAATTGTAACGTTATTTTTAATTGATTTAATGCAATTTACACAAGAACACGCGTAAATAAAGAGACAGTACTTTGAATTGGATAATGTAAAAGTCCATTTTAATCGAACCAACCTGTTAATTATCGTTGTCGAACACAATCAAACTGTGCGCCGCGAGGTAAAGTTTTAACTTTAAAAGTCAATTTGCTCGACGATGTTAAAGGCGTAATAGCGTTCAACGTAAACTTAAAACGACCATTTAGCCTTAATTAACTCGACTATTTTTTAATTTAACCTTTAACACAACAGAAAAAATATAATCTGTTCGTAATAACAGATTATCGTATCAGCAATACGCAGAGTGTATAATTTGCCATTCTCTACCAGAAGAAATATTCCTAATGCATAAGGTTTCTTCCTAAGAAAATCTGAAAGTAAAATCATTCTCTAACGAGTTTTTAATATTCCCATGAAAATGTGTCAGATAGTGGGAACAACGCTTTAAAAACCGTATATACGCCAGTAAAACTGAAACATTTCTTCAAGTTCGTTATTCATCGCGCTCTTCAAAATTTACAATGAATATATGTAGTTTGCATTTACAGGATTCAGCTTTTAAGGCTCACTTTTCGATCCAACGTGTTACCACTGCTACCGCTTTATTTGCCATCGGAGAATAGTTTTATTTGCAACTGTTCTTTTTTAAACCGTTCCATTAGAGTAACTTTCACGATGCAACGTTGTAGTTTCAGCGATCTTCCAACGAGAGCTGTAGACGAAACGAAAACATTTTACCAAAATGAACGTTTCCAAGGCTGATTCAACTGGCCTATTAACGGGGTATCGGTAAGCTCGGTCGTTCCCTTCGCTGTTGGAACGCACGGTCGAGGTTCGAGCTGGCCGTGAGAAGAAGGCGAACGGAAGGAAGGTTGGCAGCGTGCTCGAACGTGAAGGGAAGGAAGCGAGCGAAGCGAGTGGAGGGAGAAGATGGCGCACGGCAGGCGCGTGGCTCCCACGGGTCGCCTCGAGCCTCCGCTGGACCTTGAGAGGGAGATAGTCGAGCACCGGTCTCGAATACGCATGCTGTGATCGAAATTCCCGTCTCAGACCGGTTGCTTCCGCGATCGTCTCTGAAAGCCATCGTACTCCACGAGGAAAATTGAATGTCCGCGTGAAGAGAGAGAAATTAATCTGTCTGGTAATAGATTTTTAAAACGCCGCAATAGAAAACTTCGATCTATCGATGAGACTTTAAAAATATTTTTATATATACGTAGGTTATTTTAATCATTTTTTTCAATGGTATCTTTTCGCTTCAACGATATCGCGATTATTCTCTTCGGTTTTCCAAATTCATGATTTTTCTTTCGAATATTTTTCGGAAAGCTCTAAATCGACGAGGTTTACAGACTTTCGCTCTATCATGGTTTATCATGATTTATCCGATAATAATCTGAGCCAATGTGGAACTAATTCTTGGTTATTTCGTGGTATCCAATGTCGCTTGAGTCCTGTGGTATCGTAATCCTAATTCAGATACGATACACTTTCTACTTCATTTATTTCAAATGTTTTTCAACGAGCTTTAAATTAATGAAACTTGCAAACGTTTACTACGCTACTTTTTTAAATCGTTTCTCTGATAATGTCGATCAATGTAAAACCATTTCTTGGTCATTCTATTGTATCTATCGTCGGTTGAATCCTGACTCGAATTCAGGTACTTGGTAAGTTTCTTCGAGTTTTCTATTTCGTTTATTTCCAATGTTTTACAACAACCATTAAATCCACGAACTTTAGAAACTTTCACCATGTAATTCTTTAAATAGTTTCTCCGATAATCTAAATCGATATAGAACCATTTTTTGGCTGTCTTATTGTATCTATCGTTACTCTTCAATCCTACGATACTACGATTGAAATTCAGGTATCAGGACCCGCTACTCTGATCGAACACTTCTCGTTAGAATAAAAGTCGATCCCTTAAAGATCGTTGAAATGATAGTCGATCGCTAAGAAAGTGAAGTGGATTTTAATGGCAGCAGATAACAAATCAGTACGGTAGCAATGTTAGCGCGCAGCTAATTGCCAAATTGGGGAAGGAAGAGCGGGCAAAGAATGCGGCAAAGGAGCCGGGCCGAGGGAACCGCTGTAAAGGTCGAGGCTAATTACTTTATCCGGACGTGCAGGCTAATGGACGTACGAAAGGTTAATGATCGTCGACGCCGAAACGGATGGATCTCTTCGAGAGGCCGTTTAGTCGATTCTTTCTCGAACTCGCGTGAGCCTCTGTTATTAAATATCGCCGCTCCTCTCCGATTTCTAAACTTTTTCCAACTTGCTCCGTGAGAAAATTCGCCCTTCAATCCGATTTTATAGCTCGTCAACAGAAACCAACTGGCGAAAGTTACACTCGACGGATCTCCGGATTTATGAATTTTCACTTGATATTTTATGCATATCCGTAGAACAGAGTGGCTTAGGAAAGTTTTTATCGTTTGTTCGTGGACGTTTCATGGAAAACCGTGGCTTTTCTCCTGCCAGGACGGATTAATGGACAACGTTGGAGTACCAAGCGTTGAAATGATTAAAAATTCAAAGATGCCTTCCTGAAACATTTCGTTCGACCGGCTTTAACGAAACTACAGTCGGTCGGAACGATTAATAATGAATTTCTGATGTTGTCTTTTGTCTCAGCGGCAGATGTACAAAGTTATACAGAAATACGAAGACAATTTTACATTCGAAGTACATCGTCGCAGTTCTTCTGCACAGAATCGATCTAAAGTTGCTACGAAAAATTTACGATTTCTATGTGCTGATGCATTTCCTTTGTATAACAGCAACAAGTTGAATAATAAAACAGGCAAAGTTCTACGAGCGAGTGAGTTTTACAAGTTAAAAGTCAATTAACTATCCTACTCGTAAAATGGTAAAATTGTGAATTCAAACAAGATGCGACAGAAGTCCACAAAGACCAACTTGTCCTTGTTGTGTGGATTCATTAGCGTTGATATTTAATTACACGGGAATGCCTGAAACGTTGCAACGAAATTCGAAGCCACCTGCAATAGACAATAATAAATATACGCAGACGCTCGAATAACACGCGAGCAAAGAGGATCAAACGTCCTAACCGTTTCTTACAAAAATACTAAGAAATAAGCTGAGGTTTCTCCTGTTTATTGGCGGAGCTCGACTCGAAGCCAGCGTCGAGATAAGATCGGGAAGAGGAACGAGAAAACTGAAGGATTCCCGAGGACATCCATTTATCCGTCTTTATGAAACGCGAGGATGGAAGAGGAAAGAGAAGAGACGCGGCGCCGCAAAGGGATCAAACAGCGTCGGTCCAGGAAACTCAGTCCTTTGCCTTTTCTCTCGGCCTCCATTTCTTTCGTCAGCTTCGCCTTGTCTGGTCTTTCGAAGGCCACTTTTCATTGCTTTGTTCGTTGTACGATCGTTGCAGCCGGCACTGTTGAAATAACGTGACAGGTTAATTGAAAGCTTGTTTTGCCGGCGGAATTTCATTTTAACGAAGTCGAACACCTCGTAGAAATATATCGATCCATCGAGCCGGCTTTCCATCCGTTCGAGAAGCGCGAACGAGGCATTAAACGACCGATCGTACGATCCGGCGAACTATGGCTGGCTATGTGGACCAATAACGCCTCTGCGAGAGCAGAGAGACCAGTCACCAAGGGATCTTATGGAATTGGGAAAAATTACGATTCTGCAAATGAAATTCAAAACGGGACGTTTCGATGCGACCGCGATCCGAAATTGTTCGCCGGCTTGAAATACGAGTCGGTTATCTGGCGAGTAACCTGGTCGCGTTGAATACGAATAGAAATCCGCGATCTTCCACATTTTAATTCTTTACACAATTTATTTTAGAAGCGTCACCGACAGCAGACGCGTATCGGATTCCTGTTACCTCGCCGAAATTATCGTTCGTCGACAGCTGGCAATTTATTCGCGGCCAGTGGATTTAAGACACTGCAACTTTTACGACATTGCGCGAGAATTATTTTAAATCAGTCGATTAGACGAGTGTGGTTGAGAAAGACGAAATGATAGAGTTTCAATGCAGCTCTGGAAATACTTCCAAGAAAATGACTACGTTTGTACGAAGCTGAGCAGCAACGTCGGAATGAAACAAAGAAAGCTTTGCCTCTTTAGTATTTTGAATAAGAGACAGCGAGCTACGTTTCATGCAAGAAACTAAAAAAGTTGTAAACAGGAAGAGAGAAGGTGAAGTCGCGTGTTAAACGACACGAAGGAAACAGCGGAATGTATACGAAATACAATGGAGGATCGTTCAAACGTTTGTTCTGCCAATAATACACTGTGACAATTTGACGAGTTTGGAACAGTAATGGTCTTGGAACTAATACTTTCAAGGTACAAGTAGCTTCTCGGAACAACGTAGATTAATAACGATTAGCAGGGAACAAAGAGAAAACGAATTTCAAACGCATATCGCGCGATCTACAGTAAAATTAACTGGAATAAAATTATACAATCATAAATATTGCACGACCAAAGACCGAAACCTCCCAGACGATGTAACCAACGTTCTCGCAGTAACACAGACGTTATTACCTAACGTCCAAAAAGGATACGTTGAGCCGAAATGCCCAACAAAATCCCTTTAAATTACACAGGACAGCTAACTGAAAACTACACGTATATTAAAGCCAAAAGAAGAAATCCGAAGCAAGAGGTGAATATTCCTGCTTTTCGCAAGAGCGATAGAGATAGATGCGTGGAAGAGGGGGCTGGAAGGCCATGTGGGTGGTCAATGGGCGATCCACGGTCCTCTGTATGAGATCTTTATGGTTTACGGTCGTATCTACCTATATGGTCGTAGTACAGTCGTGCATACCTGCCTACATTCGTATAACTCGACGACAGAGTTGGACAGAGATGGAAACTAAAAGGGGTTAGGAGGTGGAAGAGGGCGAAATCAAGGTGGGCAGAGATCTTTGTTGGCTTCGAGCGGCCGTATCGTCGAGTATTCGAGATCACCTTTGACCCATCCCCGTGTCTCTTCCATTCTCGTCTCTTTTCCTCTTTGCCCTCATCCTCTTTCGTTTCCTCGATCACGGTTTGCCTCTTCTTCCTCGTTGCGCTAGACGAATACATTTCGCCGATGATCGCGCTGCCGATATCAATAATTACAGTCTGCGAAATCCGCGTACGCTTCTTCCTCCTCCTCCTTCTCTTCTTCTTCTTCGTCTTCTTGTTCCTCTTTGTCTTTCTAGTTTGTTTCTCTTGGCTCTCTTGGTTCTATCGATGTATTGTACCGGCAAGAGTCTTCCCCGGAGAAGGCGTTGGAAAGAATGGCCGGGCTCCGGGCCAACGATGTCGTTTCGCACGCTTTAGCATTCCTTCTTTGTCGACGTTGCCGCGTACTTGCTAAATTAGAGAGAAAACGTTTAGAGGTATTCAACTTGAATCCAACGACCAGGGGTGCATCGTGTTATTTCATTGCAAATTCATAGGAAACGTGTTTCGGTGGTCTGCCGTTCCCGGCCACCTTTCTCGAATTATCTCCCTTAGCACGGCGAGTGTTGGAATTCGCATCGTATAGAATAAATTGAGTCTGTGACGTTCAATTTGTTTCACGGCAGCGACTGCGTTCGTTTTCTACCGATTTAGTTTGCCCCGATTGTTTTTGCACTCCACGTGCTCCGTGCTCTGTGTCAGAATGTTAATGTCGGGGCACGAGTTAATTCGTCACACGGGTGACCGCTTTCGACCTACCTAATTATTTATCTCCTTGGAATTCTTTCGAAATAAATCGGGATAGAATAGATAAACAGATAGATTTGTTAGAATTCTTTTTACGTCATTTTATCGCTATGAATATCCGTATTAGTCGCGATTGTAATCGAGCAAATCAAAGTTGATCCCTTCGTCTACATTTTAATTTCTTATTTGACCAGTTTCTCTATTCAGCTTTTCTTCCTGTTATTTTCTTCGTTTAATTAAATGCACGATTAAGGATGTAAATATACGATTAACGTTCGACTCCCTAAAACCGAACGACTCTCATAAATTCACTTCGCCAAGAAGACAGTAGAGGGTAGAAATTTGATTGTTAAATAAATATATACAGTGGCTAGAAAAAAGTATCTGTACAACCATTGCATTTAATATATTTGCGTTTATATATTGACTAATTAAGTCCGAGTACGTCGAGTTTCACATCGTTTCGTAGTACGTTCACGTGACTATAAAAGTCAAATATATACGATAAGAATAAAATGTGTGATAAAACTTGTGGAAGCTGATAACAAAAAACGCTTCGTTGAAAATAAAGGGCATGTACAAGTAAGTTTACACTTCTCTCGCTGTATTATCCGGAATTTCTCTCATTAATGAACATTTCCTTCGACGAAATGAGAAACGAATAATAAAAACCTCATCGCGCAACTTGGTTGAAAGAACGAGGACAAAAGTTCTATCTGGCGCCTTAAAAATTTCGCGCTGCGAAATGAATAAATATTCGTCAAGCCGTACATTTTCATGTATCTCGTCGAGTTTTATCATTCCAGGCAGGAAGGTTTACCCGTCTGGTAATAGAAAGAGGCCTCACGCGTTGGACAAATTAAGCACCGGCGGCGCGGTTGCCTCTTTAATGAGACAGTCGCGCCGCGAATATTTTTTTTCCACGGCGGTGGAGTGTCAGTTGACGGCAGGTGTAATTATAGTGGCAAGAGGGAAAGGAATTGTCGTTTCGTTCCTAATCGTAAGCGCATCCATGGTCGTGTAATCGACAAAGACTTGGCTTGGTCTCGCGGCGCTGCCTTCGTTAATTGCGTTTCGTTTGTCGCGCTTAAGAAACACCTTTCTTCCTCCTTTTATTTTTTACCGAGCTAATTACGCTTGACGCGATCGCCTGTTTGGGAGGGTCACACCGCCGAATGACTAAGCAGAAGAAACTTCGTTCGCTCTAACTTGCTTTCGCTTCAAGATGAATTTCCTCTGACTGTCCGATCGCGAATAAAATTTGTCTGCATATCTACGCGACGACGATCTAGGCGGATAGCTTTCTATAATGCAAGAATCAATCCAGCTACGTGTGCTTGTGTCGTACGTATAAATAGCGTTCTTGTGTCGAACAATAAGGTTTAATGGAAGATTTTCTGTCTTTTCATTTATTTATACTGTCACCTATTTTTAGACCTTGAATATTGATTATCATTTTTATAATGGATAGTATAAATTGCATATGTCGATATGTCGTAATATAAATGGCATTCTTGCATGGAACGATAAGGTTTGATGAAAAATTGTCTTCCTTTTCATTTTGTTTATTTTATGAGACGTGTTTAGACTTTGAACATTGGTTATGATTTTTGCAATTAATATGTACGGAACAATAAGGTTTAACGACAATTTCTCTTCCTCTTTGTTTCTCGATTTTGTTACGTGTATTTAGATTTTGAATATTGCTTATGATTTTTGCAATTAATATTGCAAGTTGTACGATACGTCGCAGTATAAATGGCATTCTTGTACGGAACAATAAGGTTTAAGGAAATTTCTCTTCCTCTTTGTTTCTCGATTTTGTGACTTGTATTTAGATTTTGAATATTGATTATGATTTTTATAGTGGATAGTATAAATTGCGCGATATGTCGTAATATAAATGGCATTCTTGTGCGGAACGATAAGTTTTGATGAGAAATTTTGTTCCTTCTCATTTGTTCACTTTATGAGACGTGTTTAGACTTTGAACATTAGTTTTCTTAAGGTGTAAAATTGCCCGTATTTCTACTTTTTCATCTCGTAGAATGTATATGAACTTCGAATGTTGTTTACGATTCTTCCGATAGAAACTATAAATTGTATGATAAGTTGCAGCGTTTAAACGTTTTTTATATCGAGCAATAAGATTTAATGGAAAATCGCCAACTTCATTTTGTTATCTTTTCATCTTACGAGATATACCTGGACCTTGAACATTGTTTATGGTTTTTTTTTGATAGATATTGCAAATTGTTTGATATGATCGTAAGAAAAATCCAAGACGTAAACAAAGAACAATACTTCCGGAACAAATATGCCCCGATATTCGTGCGGTGTTCGGACTTCAGCATCTTACGTGAAATTTGTTGGGCAAAATGTCGCTAGTATACGTGGTAAGTTTGAAAATAGCGCCACCTTCGGAGAGCGTTAACGCTGTTAACTGGAGGCGTAAAGTTAGCCCCATAAAACGTGCGTTACCCTTTTTACGTGTGACGATATCGCGGGTGAAAAATAACTCGAACGCGTAAAAAAAAAAAAAAAAACGCGGGAATAACCTAGGCAGGATTTACGCGAACGCAGGCTGCGAGTTCCAAAGTTACACAGGGGAGAAATTGCAATTGTTATTAGCCTCTTAACCATCCGCGAAAGGATAATGCATTTAGCCATGGCTGTCTGTTGAAGCCAGTCGAGGTTGCGCGCTTTTGTGACCGCGAAACAAAAACTGCAACCATTATTCGCCAACGTTGTAATAGTTTTATATGCAGAAACGATTATTCGGCGCAGAATTTATACGGCTTCTCCCTTTGTTTTTCGTCGAAAAACACGGTAATATAACGCTGAGCTAACAATGAAACGAAATTCGTTTGTTCGGTTGTCAATGTCGATTCTCAAGCGATTGAAACTGTCATTTTTGCCGTGTTGTAAGTTATTTACTGTTTAATGCAAACTTTGAAAAAGCTCGGAGAATAATTAAATCTTCGTGTTTCCACAGAGTACGCACCAATACGATAACGATGAAAAGATTGGAAATATTATTTTTATCGCGATTCGTTATTAACAATTTGATGTCGATTCTTGGCAATACTAAAACACTGTAAAAAATGAATTCTTTATTCCTGTAAAGTGTACCGTTTTGAGTTAATTGACACGCTTTAGATCTGTTGATTCTTGCTGATTCAAATTAATTTTTTACGAGTAATTCCAAGCAGCTTCCAAGTAATTGTTGACGTGAACATAAAGTCACAGTTCTTAACACTCGTTGAATAAATAAAGAAGTACCGGAAACTAATTTCAAACTTGAGATACTGTTCTACATTTTTAATTCCAGCTTCTTACATATTAATATCCTATACATATACGATGGGTGGATGCGTGCTTCTCAAGAAATTACTTGTATTATTATTTATATAGACGAACGATTACAATATTAATATAAATGATTTAGACATGAATTATCTTCTGCGAATTATTTGGAATAATTATCAAGGCAATATTTCTCTTATATAAAAGATAACAATTATATTCCTCTCTTGTTACAAAGTGGATTCTTACAAATGACTCACGTCGCAAAGAGAAAAGAAAAGAATGGAGAAAAAATCGTGAGATCGAAACTGATATCATTTCTTCCCACAGAACAATTCTCCGGCTGCTGAACGGCGTGGTCAACGAAGGCCATTGTAACATGATTGTAACGTTAATCGAGTGATGGATGATTCTCGTAATTATGACTCCGCGTCATTAAACGAAGCACTTTTTTTTTACGTAATAAGGTCTTGAGGACAGGAAATCTTTAAAAGAAAAATCTTTCGTTGTACGAGATCTGTATATCTTCTACAGAAAGTTAAATTATTTCTTGATATTGTCCGTTACATTGTCTATTTGTTTAACTTTGTTCGTTCATTTTTAAATATAATAAGTCTCACAGGGATATTAACAAGTTAGAAGAGTGTATGAAGAAAATTCATGAAATTTCGAAGACATCTCCTAATAATATTATCCACATTTGGTGAGGACATCTGTCAATTATAATTAGCTTCCACGTCTATGTCTTGATGAAAGATAATTTTCATGAGACGTTTAATTGTAATAATATCATTAGACGGATTATAAAGAAATTCCACTATCCGGACTGATTTTAGCACAGTCAATTCCAATGCTCCAAGCGATCACGGCTTAACTGACCGCAAAATAACATAACCCAAACCTAATCCAGTACTTACGATTCAAATGAATAGAGTAAGCCATAAAATAGGTTAAGAGCACCAAATTAAAATGTTAAAAAACTAAATTTTATCGACAAGATCCACGAGGACGTCACGCATCAACAGGTAGGGCGAAATTTTTCACGTCTTATTTCCGTGAAAAACGACCCTCGTCTTGGACTTCAGTTGACCTGAAAAACCTGCGAGGAGCGGGTCATTCGAGCCGAATACTTTGCAGTTCGGATAGTAAATTATTTTAGTTGTCGGAGATAGCAAACATTCTTATTACTTTAAACAATAACAATGTCAGAATATCGTTGAAATTATTTCAACTCTTTATTCTCCATCCGCAAGTGCCTGTTATATCTTGTTAATCGGTAACATTATTTTGGACGTTAGTATGCAAATTTCGTTTAAATTACGTTGCATTTACCGTTCTTACATTTGCCCACAATTAAATTTACATTCCTACACCCGGCATACTCCGAGCGACTAATTTTGCAGCAATATAATCCTTGCTAATGGCAGTGTTTCACGATGAGGGAGGTACTCCTTCCTTAATTAAAAATTTAGAAAGCAACTAATTTAATTAAAAGACAATAGCACGGTGTTTTAGCGTTTTAATCGTTCCCAACTGCACTTTGAAATATAATCGCTGGATTTGTACCTTGATGAGTTGAATAAGTAAGGCCATAAATTAAATTTAAACAGTATATACTATAACAGTAGCAGGCAGGCAAATAGACATGCGATCTTGAACTAAAGAATCTGTTTTATCTAGCGTTTATTTTATTTTAGAAAAAAAAAAAAACAAAAAGAAAACCTCATTCATACCGAGTACTTTCTTACGTTATTAGTAGACTGTGTAATGTTTAAGTATTTAAGTGCATATTTTTACAAACCTACTTAAAGAGATGAAACTGAAACAGAAATTCACTTCGCCCGCTAAATATCACAACGAGCCTATCATACTTTGGATGTTTAATTTTGGATTTTTAAATTCCCTATAAATACTCGCGTAAACCGACAGTTTGATCATTAATGAAACGAATCGTTTAATTGAAAATAATTGGGAATGCTTCAAGAGCTGCAAGGTAAACCTCGTTACGTCCATCCTATCGTTCCATTATTATCTTTCTTTTTTTCTCTCCACACAGTCTTCTTCATTATACTTCGCTTATCACTCGTGAAACACGCCAACGCGATGACAACAGGAATTTACTTGTATCATCGATTCACGACCAAAGAAACCTTGAGTGGCCAATTATTTTCACACCTAAACTAACTCGAGTCACATCGAATCCAGGCAAACGACTAATTACGGCACAATTTCGTCGATTGGTTCACTCCACCCTTCGTAAAAGCTTTCCATGCCATCCTATGATAACATCGAACCATAAAACATCGACGGTCTACTGGACTCGCCTAATTGCTTGCGACTCTTTTCCAGGAGATTTTCTGTTTTTTTCCTTTTTTTTTTTTTTTTTTTTTTTTTTGGTAGAAGGGCATCCAAACAGCTGGACAGGCAATTCGTCGTCTCGTGGGCATCGATCCATCTGTCCAATGCATCGCGACATCCGACACTGCGACGTTTGAATAGAAGCCATTGTACCGCGACATTGTAACGACTCGATCGAACCAGTATCGTAACGGTCGAACGACTTCGCAATGCCGGCGACTACCGCGAGAAATTGTTTCTCAAAGTAGTTCGCACAGGTGGTGCCGGATGATTCGCTCTTGCTTCCAGACATTTCTATTCTCCTCCGTCTTTCCCCTCGGCCGCCCTTTCCTCTTCAACAGCCCTCCGGCTCCCTCGACACGTTCTGCGATCCTTCCTTGTTCTCACCATTGTTTCGAGTTATACCAGTCGAACTTGAATCTTTCATGTCGAACGCTGAAAAGCGGATGGAATTTTTTATCACACTCCTTCGGGAACAAAAGCTTCCGAATTCGGTTCGGTTTAGGTGCAACACGTGTAGTTGGATTTCCGTTTGTTTCAGTTGGTTCGTTCGTTGATCCCTGTTGAGCGTTGTGTTTTAGTTCAGCCACCGTAAATAAGCGTAATTAAACGGCGGATATTTATGCGAATTCATGGTTTTCAGCATTCATAATTAAGGAAATAGGATCTGCGTAGAAAAATTGTTTTCTCTGTTATCAAGTACTATGAACGGCGCTGCACTTTGCATATTTTATATATTTCTTCGTATCACGTGTATCCTGTACAATTCTTCATTTACAAATTTCCTATGAACGCGTAGAAAACCGCCGTCTAATTGTAATTAGTAGAGCGCGAATTTTTACGTATTTACGTGTATTGTGTGTTTACGGGTTAATCGAAGGGTGTAAAAATGCACAGAAAGCGCGTGATATACAAAAATATATGAAACATGTATAGAAAATGTATAAAAGTCGATAAATGAAACAAATCGATGCGTTGCTCTTCTATTTGCACCTCATAGCAATATGAATTTGCATGGGTGAGTTATCCGACGTTCAGTGTGATCTACTTCGCATCGAACGTGTTAAGGAAATAATAATTGATTATTTTCGATATTATCACAAGCCTCTACTTTGGATATTTTTTACATTTTTACACGTTATGTAAATTTGGTAAATCTTTGTAAATTTAATACTATGAAAATGAAATGTAGATCGCAAGGTGCTTTCTTGGCAGAAAAGAACACGTGTAAATGCTTTTCGTACGTACTGTATAAAATATACTATATAAAATATGACTATCCATCCTTCAAGTTGCATTCTAAAAGCAAATTGACAGTGTCTTTCTTCCTTTCCAATTTTTTACCATTTTTTTTATCCTCGTCACGATCGCACTTATTATAAGTTTGCAGTTGGTTGGGCAAGCTCGATGAAATTTTTCAAGTCGAAGTTTACGAGCAACTTGACTCTATACCTCGTAGTAGTTTCAACCCGTAGTCCGCTGTTCTCTCGTCCTTGATAGAAACGACAAGCTTATCGTCTTCGAAGAAAAGTTATATCGATTCCTCTGTCTCTCTGTATTTTCTGATTGAAAATTTACGACACGTATGAAAAACGTTACTGGAGAAATAATCTGCCAACGGTTGCTTAATTTTCTCTCAATCTCGAGCAAATAATCCGAAATTACCTTTGATTTCATTTTAATTTATAAAAAAATAAAAAAAAAGATCTAAGAAAAAATACCTAACTCACGTTTTCGGTTAAGAAAATAAATCTCGCATATTTATCGTTTGCGATAAAATTATATTGTATCGTTAAATATATTATATCTGCAAAAGTACCGAGTTATTGTAAACAATTAACAGTGAGCATTTACTTTGTTTCAACCCGCTATAACGAACGTATTAGTATAATTTTTGTACAACTTAAGTAACACGAAGATTATAGCACTGAAACATTCGCGCGATTATTTCAGTTGTCTTTTAAAACATTTAAAAGAGTATTTACGTGTTCCACGTTGGGAAACTGTTCATTCGTGAAAAATGCGGGATGACACGAGCAACGTTTAATATTGTCCCGTAATGCGGGTACTTGCGATGGACATAGTATACCCTAAAAAAAGGGAGGGGGGAGATAAAACTGGTACAGTTGCAAAGTCCGGGCGTACCTAAAAGCAGGCCATTTTTGTCGCAAGCTCTCTTCTCTGAAAAGAGACGAGTCATCCGTTTTATGTGGACGGTATGTGGCAGTCGCAGATTCGGACGCGAAAGTACAGAAGCGAAAAATTAGAGCGCATTACCCTGGAAAAATTTACAAAAGCGTCGAATAACTCCTGCCAACGAAATCCTCGTTAATCAGGCGTAAATTAGATCCTACAGAAACCATTACGATATAGGTTCGAGTTAATTGTGAAATTACGTTGACGTGACGGAAGTACGTGTAGGGTGTTGCCATTTAAATTCGATTCTATAATGATCTCCGATAATTAATTCGTTGTACGTAGTTTCCGAAATTTTTAATTTGACAAACTGTTAGAATTTTATTAAATCCACTCGCACGACGTTTATTTTAATTTACTAATTGGAGAGGGAGACGCAGAAGCGATCGTAACGCACAGGTGCAAAAATGTAACATATTTCGATCGTAATCCCTATATGTATACATGTATAAATTGATTTCGAGTGTGAATAATACAAACACGATACTCAAAGTTACAGTGTTAATAAATTTCGAAATATTTTATGTAGCACGTTGAACACGCACATAAAAGCTTCCATCGATAATGTCCAAATATTTTCATGACCCAGTGTATTTACACGAACATTATACGATCTATCCTACGCGTTTTCCAATAAAATTCACAATCACGAATAATTCTACAGCAATTGGAAGCAATCGATCTCTAACATACAGCAACGTGTCGCATCAGCGACATATCAGTGAAATAAAATTAGATTTTATTCGTTTCGGGAAAATGCCTACCAACGAAACCGTCCGAACTCACCGTTAAACGTTTCAAAAATAAGCGTTCAAGTGTATGTAAATATTTATTATATATAAATTCGTAAATCTCAATGCTGTATTGGCAAGTATCGAGCGAGTTGTCGCAACCAACGTAACACTCTGCCGTTCCAGTCAAACAAGTTACTCAAAATCAATTAAACATTGAATATAAAACACGAACGACAACGCCAAAAAGAAACTCTCGATACAGTGGCTATTAAAATCGCGAAGATTATATGGAATTGGAATTTAAAAGAGCAGATCCCCGCTGCTAATAAGCTAATGCAGGCCGCCCTTTTTGGTTTCATTTGCTTTGCAGCTTCCTCAGCTAGTCGCAGCACGAGGCTTAATCGCGTACACAGCCGCGGTTTCTGCAGCTTTGCTACGTGTGTCGGCTGCGGTGTATACCTACTCATCGAAACTTGGCTGGCAAACGACTTTGCGGCTTGGCTAGATACCGCGCCCGGATAGATCGAGATATCTCTTTCCCGCTTTGCATGTGTATTCGATCGTTACCTTTACTGTTCAACGAGGAAACTTCGTTAACAGCAGTACGTGTAAGTCCCCTTTCGCTGTTTGTCGAATACGAAGCGCGTCTACGCGATCCTGGAAACCGCGATCGGCTGATGTTTTACGTTCTTACTTTAGAATCGGAGCCGCGTTAATTCAACAAGTTTCGCGCGACGCGCAGCAGCCTGACGGTTTTGCATAATTTAGCGCGAAGATCGAGATTTCCTTCCTTCTTTTCCGTGGGAAACTTCTTCGGGGATATTGACACAAGTTTTCATAGAACAGCGGTTATTCTTCGGGACGTGTCGAGATGATTGTACTCGGTACGCGAGTACAATTTGATGGATCGACGGAAGTTGTTTCGTAGGAATGATCAGTGGCAGGATTTTTTAGCTTTTGTGAGAAACTTGAAGCTGAAAAAACTGCGTTGGTGCAATTTAAGATGGATGGGAGATTGCATTGAGATAAAAGAAATTCGTTTCGAATAAATGAGTAATATGGTATCGATAAAATGATCACAAAAAAAACATGATAAATGATTAGTGACAGAATTTGTATGCGTTTATGGGAAATTTGAAGCTGTAAAAATGTATAGTACGTTCGTGCAACGTTGGATTAACAAGAAAAGATAATAAGATGAATGGGTTCCGAATAAATTGATGCAGTTAAGTAGTTATATAGGAAATTTCATTATTTAATTTCTGATATTTAATATGATACTTCACATCATCTATCAAACAGTCTAAGATTGGAATATGATCGTTCTATACTCGCAGTTTAATATTAGACTGATACATACAAAACATCCTATATACAGAGTCTGACTTTGACCGTTTAATACTACTTATTGAATCATATAATATTGTCACTTATCAACCGCATTAAAGAATCACGTCTTAGGTTGTCCCAAAAGTTTCTGTCGTTTTACAAAGGAATAATATTTTATTATATCGATAGACCATACATAATTCAATAAATTAATATAAAACAAGAAACGTTGTGCATCTGTTATTTTCTTATAAAATAAATAAAATAAAAACGAAATAAATAAAAACGAAAGAAACTTTTGAGACAACCTGATACAAAGAATATTTAAGAGCTTTATTTTATAAATGATTATTTTAGACTTTGGATTCACTAAGAATTCCAACTCGTATTTGCATATATAGATAACTATCTTCTCTTGTTAGTTGTTTCGTAAAATATAACTCGCAGACAAAAATTTTAGTACGACACTCGTGTATACTATCTACAACAGAGCGTAGTTGGTTTCTAGTGATTTGACAGTCGGTGTATTATGTATCGTATCTTTTGAATGACAGCAGAGCGAGAAATAAAAATCTGGAAAATACAAATTGACGAACGAGATTTGATTTCTATGAGAGCTATTGTTTGCGAACAGGAATCCTGCTGACAATAAATCATCGTAAAAATAGTCTTTCTTGTAAGTGCGAACGTTGTACAAATTTTTATTCTTATTCACACTAACGCAATATCTTGGAAAAGGCGTGATTTCAAATTCTACATCTATCTTCTTGCGAGTAATACTCCGAATAAATTAGATAAGCGAATATTTTCTTTACGATATTTTATCAACAGACTTAGACTTTTCGAAGATTCTTTAAAATGATTCCACGGCTCGAATCAAACAGGTTCAATTTTATTACAAGTTCTCTCATTTATTACGAGTACGTCAATATCCGGCGGAATGAAAATGATGAAGCTATTCTGCGAGCCTAACACAATAGAAAGCTTACCGGGTATTAAAGGGAAGAGGATCAGAAGCGAAAGAGCTTTTTTAATGAATCTTTGGTTCGCGTGGTAGGATTTCCGCGTATCTGTACAGCTTAACGTTAAAGAAACAATATCGTTTTAATAAGTCAAAATTCATTTCGAAATGATTAAACAAATCGCCAAACTGTTCGCGTCTTGTATCATAGTATTCACGAATCTGCTATCTTTTAAACTCGTCTTTCTGTTAATTTTGTAGTAAAACTGCAAACTTGCAATGTTTCTACAATAATTTTGTTTCCATCTGTAAAACGTTTTGGCAAAGTTTAGCGAGAAAAGAACTAGAACACCTATGTACTCCGTACGTCTACAATTCTAACGATCGACGTAAATTTGTTTAGTGGTTTATATTTATCTTAAAACTCATATCTGTTCAATTTGTTGTTCAACGAATTTAAACAGTTAGAATCGGGAAGCATTTTATGATCGAAGTAATAGAAGGAAAATAAATACGTACATAGAATCGTATTTCCACTGGAATAAAAATCCGTATGAATTTTACCAAAAGCAACTACGCAGCTGTAGCAGTTGCAAAACTACAGAATAGTTTTATAGTTGTAGTCTGTCCTCCTCGGTTAAAATGTCTTAATCGTTCGTTTCTCGAGACATATTGAAATAAGTTTCTCATTCTCTAAAGTAAAATTATATTATACGAGACCGTTACGAGACAACGACTGGATATTCTGAACCGAACGAAGAAAAGTATTCACGGAAGAATGATAAGACGCTACCATTTCCACGCGTGTCTTAAAACAGATAAGATACGTAAATACGTGTATTTTAATTAAACGAAAGGGTAGTGTCAACGAACATTTTCTTTCCTCGAGCAATCGAACTCGCAAACGTTTATCGACGTAAAAACGATAATCGATGCTAAAAATTCTGAAAACCGTAACAGACGTAAGATCGTCGAATCGTTGACGCTGCTGCCGATACCCGGTTAATTGGTCGTTAGAGAGCAAACCTCGTGGCGTTGTCGATCGTCGGGCGACCGGCCCGGGATCGATGATATTTAAAGTAGCACGAAAAAGGAGGAAGCCGCGTAAAATATATACAAGAGGTTCGTTGCACGATTCTTATCGAGAAAGGGTTATGCCCCCGCGCGCGGTCGACGCGGTGCGGTCTCGGTCCCGTAGCCGAAGAAGAAAAACGCGATACGATCTCGTTCCGGCCAGCAGGTCGCTCCACAGAGCCCGTTCCTCTCTCGTAATTACGAAATTGCCTCTTTGAAAGATCCGCTCCGCGCTCCATTCTCTCTATTTTCTTTTCCATCGGCGTCGTTACCCACCGTTTCTCGCCATCCCTTCAGCCACCCTCTTCCCTCCGTTCGTTTCTTTCTTTTTCCTCGGCGTCATCGCGAAATCGGCAACGCATTATCCCGTCCTCCCCCCTCCTCGATTACCTTCCGCCCCTCTCCACGGCTCTTCCCTTCTCTTCTCTTCTTTTCTGCGCTCTTTTCTCTTCTCTTCTCGTCCATTCTTTCCTCTGTTCACCATCACTACCCAACTTAATACCAAAGATTCCTTCTCTCTCTGTCTCTCTCTGTCAACGTCTCTCTCCCCTTTCTTTCGTCGTTCCTTCTCACGCGTTTTTTCTCGTCGGACCATCGCGATCTTTGTTCAACGAGCGTCGGTGCCGCGTTTTACAGGAGGCTCCATCGTTCCAACTCTCTTTCTCTCTTTCTCTCTTTCTAGGGTTACCGCGATGGGTAATTTTAACGCCCGGCCAGCCTTGCCGAACGACTTCATCCAGCGGAACAGCAGGTCCGCGATCTGTGTCCGGAGACTCGATCCCCGTCAATTCACCATCGTTTATCCCCGTTGGCCGATTAAAGAAGCTGTCGACCGTTCGACGCGATTCCAATCGTCTGCTCTGCGCCAGGAATCGTGCCACCTCGGCGTCCGGGTACCAACCCCCTCGAGAGCTTCCGAATAAATGGACGCGTCGTGCGCCAACTTTCAACACCGGCATTGCCTGAATCCGTGGAAATGATGGGAGACGATGTCCGGAATAGAAATTCGGTTCCTCTTTGGTTACTTGTGATTTTTAATAAAATATGCAGAGGATAAGGCTATTGGCCTTTCGCATGAATTATAATTCAAGTTTTTATTTTTATCTGAATTACGATTCGGGTACTTATTTTTATTGCTATTTCTATGCGAATTGTAATTTAAGTTTGCATTTTTTTACGTTAATTATAATTCGCCGGACAGCGGATGTAATTTCGTAAATAACTCGAGCTATTTACTTGGTCTCTTTTCCATACATGTCGCGTTCTAATTTTAGATATTGACTACATGATCGTGAATTATATATAGTGGATAGAGTTTATTGACCGATTGTTGGTCATTTAATTTATTATTAATTATTATTGCAAGTTATATTTTTGTATCGTACAGATATATCTCTGCCTTGCTCTAACTTCGAACGATATAATTATATTTAACACGGTCTATTATACTAAAATCAACAAATTCTAATTAATTCGATCTAAATAAATGTAGCCTCGAGTTCAATGAAATTCCACTTTAATTTTAACATTTCGGTAAGGAAAAGAATCGTAAGACGAAGGAGCGAAGAGGGAAATTACGATATACATGTACCGTGAAAATTTATCTTCGCGTATCTATGTTCGTAACATGAAAACTACGAACAGAAAACAGGACAAGGAAGTTGTTCGATACGATCTTTATGAACGGAACCTAATTACCGGACGCATACATCAAATTAGGGAAGAGAGGAAAAGCATTAAACTAGAGAAATTACGAAAATGTTGGAACTTTGTTGTTATGCAAATACCTAATTATAGGGTGATAAGGCAGATAAGGGGAAATTAGCAAAGGTATCTTTGCCACAGTAATTAGGTGTTTAAATTATTATTCAAAGAAGAAATTTACTTCTTTGGAAGAAGTTTGGAGCAAGATGAATCTAAACAAGAAATAATCTTATAAATAATATGAAAATGTTTTAATGGATAACTGGTTATTTTGCAACAAAAAGGAAAGGAACATAATTTCAAAGTAATACTGCTAGTATAGTTCATCATCATTATACTAAGTAGTGCATTGAATATGATGTTATAATCGTGACACGTACGATCACTCGCCTTCATAGGCTTCTTATAACGCATCTTGGAAATCAGGATGATGCGGCCTTCAAATTGAACTATTTATATTCCTTATTTCTATCTCATTTCAAACTCTTACTATCTATTTATCTATTTATTAATCAATTTTTTTGTGAGAATGATTTTTGAAAATATTATGCAACCTATAGATTAATAGATTTATATATATCAAACAATAATAATTTATTAACTAGATGAAACATATACATGAAATATACGTTTACAGCGCATTACAGTGAAATGGAATATAAGTTTCGAATAAATATAATTGTTTTATTACGTTCTATTTTATGAGCACAGGGAATTATAAAACGTATTCTTGTAACAAACTATAATAGTAATCACATTGTATACGTATGATATTAATTGATATTTTACAACACGAAATAAGGACAATTTGATATATCAGAAATTTCAGACACACGAATCGATGAATTTACGAGCAAAGATCGCTACTTACATATAAAAATATCTGAATCCTCGCATTAGCTTCTTCCACCATCGGTAGAATAGCTGCAGAACAACGAGTATTTTACAAAAACCACTGGAATTCAGAACCCATTCACCCATCGTCTATTCAAATTCAATCAACAACAATCAGCATGATCTCCGTAGAATAAACCACTCGATTGGCGAGTAAGGATCTCACCAGCAGACGAGGCTTTCTTTCATCGCGAGCGCCAATTAAAATCCACGCATCTCGCGCATCCAGCATAGCAGATCGATCCGCGAGACTCGCCAGACTCACGATCGAACGAATTACTTTTTTCCCCGGTGATCGCTGAGAGATCTCATCGAGATCTTGTCGGCGATTAAAGTTACGCTTTTAATTATCCGTTCCCCACGCGAAATCCAGGTACTTACGCGGTTCCTCCGGATCACGGAGGAAGGCCATAATCGGTCTACAACGCGAGACGAACCACTCGTAGCCGGATACACTGTACATTGGCGCAGCGAAACAGAAATAACCGGGGATGAGATGCTTCAAGTTTGAAAATCTCTCGAAAGTTACAATCTTTCCACTGTAATCGTTCGTATGGAGAGAAAACTAAGCATAAGAGTTCTATTTTTCGCAAGTTGATTTTACTCTGCATCTCGAATTTTTATGTCCCGATCTCATTTCTGTTCCGAATGTAAGAAAATTTTCAATTAATTTTATTTTATTCGATATTTATCCGATATGTTATCTAATATTAATCACTTGATCGATCACTCAATGGTCTAATATATCTTACCGGGGATATTATCGAGAAATTTCACGTTTCATCGAAATATATAGGTCTCTCTAAAAAATAAATATCGCCGTATTTTATGTGATTATTTTGACCGTCTCAGTCGAATGATCGTACATCCTGTACATGATATAACACACATCAACCGATTCTTTTAACAGACACCTTACTTAAACACTTTACTAAACTGTACTTCGCTTCTTCGTCCCACTTCGCCATTGATCATTGATAGCTTACCGTGTACCTCAACATCGTCGATAGTTTACCACGTACCTGAAACCTTACATTAAAGGATATTTTTCCGTAAATAGAGGAATGAAATTATTTGTAAAGATTTGAATCCTTGATAGAACAGATAGTTCTCAAGGAAGAAGGGAAGAGTTTCGTTAAAGTTTCGAATTTGAGTCTCGGCGAGTCTAAAAATCAGGTTCCAATCCATCTCTAGAACGGAACGCAGGAACGAACGAGCCGGGTAACCGGTGTCTGTTAGTCGTAAAGGCGAATCATTAACCTCGCTGCAAGGAATTCCCCCTGGCGAACGACTCTACACCTGTTTCGAAGGTGGCTCTCTTCCTGCTGCTTACGTGGGTCACGCTGCCTGCGTTCCTCTTCCCCTCTTTCCACTTTTCACCAGACTCTCCTTCTTCTTTCATTTTTTCTCCTCGCGTGTCCCCACGTTTGCCCCCGTTGGAGTTCGAGGTCGTCCCACGTCCGCGATAATCCGACTAATTTCGCCGTGAGGTGGTTCCCAAGCCGGCGAACATCTGGAGGAACCAGCAAAGATGAACGAGATTCGGCCGATTCGTGACGTATCAGACCGGCCGGCAACGTTAATGTCTTTTACGGCTCGTTTTTTCTGCCCGGCGAAAAGGGACGCCGAGAAACGATGCCCACCACCTCGTCGCGATGGCCTAACCGCCGTCTGGATCGCTGTGGCCAATGATCGTTCGTATCTTTTTCTTTTTTTTTTCTTTTCTTCTTTTTTGTTTTAATCTTTTCGTTCTCTGCTTTGGCGAGAGATTACGTCATGAAGTACGGAGGAAAATCTTTGATCGAATCGGCCGTTTCGCTCGGGTTTTCATCGATTCGTTTTTCGGAAAGGAGCGAATAGAAATTAGCGATCGAATGGACGTGCGAGGACTGGTTTTCTGGTTTTCAAGACTACCAGATATCAGGTCACTGGGTTTTTATTCGCAAACCGAAATGACGTACAGATATGTAGGGAAAAATAACAAATATGTATAACATTGTTGCACTCGTATAAACATCGCTTTATTTTATGTCAAGTGTAATTTACTTTTTATTTATTTTTTCACCAAAGTAAAATTCGAAATAAATGTAGTTCCATACAACAGGATGAACATAAATTTGAAAAATATCCCAACCACTGGACTACTGCGTTTTATTATAATAATATTTCATAAACTTCTCAAATCGGTGGAACGATTTTAGTTAAAATTAAACGTTAAAGGAATTATTGTGTTACTTCGAATCGCAGTATGTTTGAAGAGTATAGTGTACGTAGTGGTATAGTATAGTATAATACAGTACAGTACGGTATAGTATACACATACAAATCGAAATGTTTAAAATTTACTTGAAATAATACAAAGTATTTTGTAACGTTAAGCGGCTGTCATTCGGGTTAAGTGTTTTTGCATAACTTTTTAGCGATATTTAATAAATTACAAAGACTACGTTCGTTATTTCATTTCGCGTATTCCACGTGTTACGAAATCTGTAAACGGTACTTTGAAACCGAAAGCGAAACTTTGAAGCGGAAAGAGGAAAGTATTGGTGATGTAATTAGTTGACGTAGCCTTAGTGCTAATTAGCCATTCAAGTACGAATGTACTAGCCTCTTTAAACTTTGATTATTAAGAAAATATTATAACGCGCTGACTGTTAGAGGAAAGCGTGTTTAACCGCATTTTTTCTCGTAAAAAGTTTTTCTCGTAATTTCGTTATTAATTGTACAAAATATTTGATTATCATTTGACAGTATTATATTTAAACGTTCGGTCGAATTACGTATTTTAGACTCGATATTCTATTTGCTAAATGCCACTGATATTTCTCGTTTCGCTATTGACTGTATTTTAATCAATCTGCGAACCACTTTGAATGTTTCTGCTGGTGCACTATCTGTTAATTAATTTCTGACAGAGAACTACATCGTGTACAGAGAATTGTCCGCGCAAAACTATACCAACTACATTCACATGATTGAAGCTGATGCGAGTGTAATTATTTTTCTTTCTCATCTGAAATAGTTAGTTCGCGGTATAATAAGAAATGTAGATTGCGATTCTGAAGATTTTATACTAATGGAATTAGATCTCGTTAAGTTTAACTAAAACCAGCAACCATTTAATTATCTGCAAACGACACAACAACGATAAAACAGAACACTTTGATTTATTCTATCGATTCAAAACGATACTTAACGAAAGCTAAGCCTCGAACCATCAGAAATAATAAGAAATTTTTGAGAGTTCTAAGAAACCGAAGAAACGATAAGTTCATAATTCAATAAAAATAGAAATCTTAATTTCTTCAAGCTACAGCTAATTACTTTCGCAATCTGACTTGCCCTCGCGTAAATCACATCCTACTTTCAAATATAAATTTTATCGAAAACATTTCTTCTTACTTTCCCGGACATAAGTTTCTTTTCCACGTTCAAACACACCCTCTTACGCCCCTGTCTACACTGACAGACATTGTCCGCATACATTTTCCGCCTAAGTCTATCCACTATATCATCTCTATATCATCGATGTCGATGAGTCGAGGATGTGTTAGAGATGGCACACACGGATTGTAGAAATCTATCTTTGCAAAAAACTTTTACGATCACCAAACGGGCGGTTCCTCTCATGTAGGAAGAATAGTGTGTACTTTAAACTTTTTAAACTCTGACTTTTAAACTATAAATACGTACGTCCAGTTGTGGAATCGGATATCGTAAAAATATAAATAATTAATATTGTAATGCCGAAAACATTTTCTATCGCGAAATATTACACGTATGTTCGATTGTTCGTATTTAATAGAAATCCAGAATGTAACGATTTTATTCGTGCTTTTCAACTCTTCCAAAAATCTCTTTGATCTATACCGATGGTTTTCCAACATAACTACACAGGTTAATAACTTTTTATAAGGAGTGTCATGATACATCGATCAACGTATAAAGAAGATGTACAGTTCCATTAAGAAAAATGAAGTTGACCTTTGTTCGATTATCGAACGATTCTTTGCGACATGTCCACGAAGAGACGGTACGTAACTGCAGTGATTTCGACGAACAGTACGTATCTTGGAATATTTCTACTTTCGCGTTTCCTTGCCTCGATAGCGAATACCGTGTGATAAATCTCAGCATCGCAGATCGGTATCGGTTTGCTTCGCGAACGCATTCCATTTAAAGCGTGTTCCATTTGCCGGTACACGTTGTCTCTCTCTTTCCAATGGAAGACAAACTACTTGTCCACGGACGTGCATTTTACGAGGCATTTTCCCCGGACGACGCGTGTCTGCCGACAATCGTCTGTCAGCGTGCACGTGTTTTTTTCACCCAACAACTGTCTCTGGATTTGAATTTTGTCCGCGGATTTTCCACGAAAGGCGGACGCTGACTGGCTGCGACACGTGTCTGCGGACAACTGTCCGTCAGTGTGGACTTAGCTTTATACCGCACAAAGGACGAATCCGTCTGCGAGAGAGAACGAACCGAAACGCATAAACCACCTTGTCAAGCCTATTATCGGATTATCGTCGCGTTTGCCATAGCCATGGTGTTTGCTAACTGCGTGGACGCCTGGTTCAGTGCCGGAAGGATAGGAAGGAGGAGAACTAAAGGAAGTAGTCGCGTGGGCAGCCGGCGTGGAACCCGATACACCGCGATCGATACTTCCACCGACTGGTTAAAGCTGACGATGACGAAGGGCGTTCGAGGAACGATACCGACAGGAGACAGTCACATAGACATCGTAGCGTAACATGGCTTCTAGTGTCGAATATCTTGCGAGGGGTTCGCGCCAGCCAGTTCCAACGATCAGTCGTTTCACCCAGGGGAGAACTTTCACGACCAGTTCTGCCCTTGGACAACCCTGTCTACCTATCCACCGTCTATTTATGTGTCTACTCTGTTAGATATACGAGAGCTACTTATTTATGGCGGATGTCGCGCAGAATTTTGAGAACCGTAGCGAGATTTTTATTGCAGAGATAGAAGAATTAAAATTGAGCCACATACATACGGTGGCTCGTATACAGCCAAGTATATGGCAGAAAATATTCGAACACGGTAGACGCCTTTTACCAATATATTACGCGAAACGTTTAGTAATTTCGTTGGCATAAGGCGAACGGATTATCGTGATTATATACAGCGTATAACGGAACACGTGGGGCTCACTTCGGCAGCTGATCGTACATTAAAAAACAAGGAATTACGTTCGTATATCTGTCTTCGTTTATGAGATACAACGAATTTTGTAAATCGAACAAAAACTATTGAAATTGTTGGCGTTACGTTGCTCGTACTTTCTCACAGGAAAATTAATCTGATACCTCGTATCGTATTACAGTGTGTAAACACTACTGGTTTCGTAACGTCGAAAAGATAAGTTATAAGCAAGTTACCATTATTATTACCGTTGGTCGTTATCGACTGCCACTGGATATGGTTACTCTCGGACAGGACGAGCAGAGGAAGTCAAAAAGCAGTGTTTCATGCGCATTAAGGAAGTGGAAACGATGCAAATGCCGAATGTTACCAAATTAATAAGCACTCCGCGAGAGTAACACGCACCGTGTAATCGGTGTGAAATCGTTTGAAACAATCATTATCTTTAATTAAAAAGTAAAGCAGACCGTATTTGGTCTGGGTACACGTGTATAGCAGTTGTATCAACGGCTGAGCTCGCAGGCCTTTCTTTTATCTTCCTGCTCCATACATCTGCTCGTTACCTTCGCTAATAATTTCAGGGCAATCGATTTTTATGGCTCGTTTATTCTTTTCGTCATGTCCGTCCGCATTTTAGGTATGCAACGCGTCTGCCGTGCAATAATGTGAGAGTATTGCGCCGTTTCTATCAACGCAAAGGGAAATTTCTATACAGGCTGGATTTTAATCTGCTTTTCTCATGGTGTTATTTACACGATATTACCTGGATGAAATATTAAGAATGCAGAAGGAACTAGATTTTTATCTCTCAGTCCAGGTTCGTTGATAATAACCCGTAGAACGCGTATATTTTTTCTTTTTTGTCTGTGAAATGAATGTTTTAATCTCTAATGATTTTTATTAATTAACATAATCGCCGTGTTAAAGACAATTCAGTTCGGAGGATGTATATTAGGTTTAAGAACTAATTACGCGACATGTGAGCTACAGCGTGCCACGCGGGTTATTGACTCGTCGAATTAATATTTAATGACATATTATTAAGTAACGTATATGTAGCAAAATTACTCGCATTATGCAATTATAAAGCTAAACGCGAAAACATACGCGGAGGGTACAACGATAAGATACAATTTGAAATTGAAATTGCGGGAATAGTTACGCTAGGAAAAAATGACAAATTTGCATAATTAGGATGGATGTTAAGAATCGAGGATATGTACACGTGCATACGTGTGTACTCCTACCACGAAAGTTTATCCATTAAGGTACTACCTCGACAACAATTTTCTCCAACTAATTGTAAAGTTTCGAAGAGAAGAATTTCTATCAATTGATTTCCAGATATTCCAAGTGTCTTTGATCGCAAAATTGCCACCAAACGGGTGCGTTTGAATGGAAAAAATATCTTTCAGCATATCGTAAGAATCGTCAGAACGTTATTAATATCGTAACGATAACAAATTAATAGAAGAAACCTTATAACGGCAATAAAATATCAATGAAAGAATTATAAATTGTAAGAGTGGCCCGATTTGAACGTAGAGTTATTCGAGGGGACGATTTATCAAGAAACGATGCCACAGTTCGAGAAAAGGTCTCAAAGCAGAAACTAAAAAGTCTTAGAAAGAAGCCGACATCCATCATTTTCATTCCGGTTCACGATTTCTTTCAAATGACACAGCTAAAAGCAGTCAAAATAGAGCAACGAGAAAGGGGAAAAAAGGTGGTCTTCTAACAAAACAGTGAAGCAGGATTTCGAGCAGAAAAGGACATCCGAGCGAGCGAGTGGAGTATCGAAGATGAAAAAGGAACAGCCGCCGCAGACGGCAGAATAATAAGAAGTTAGTAGCTGAAAAAAAATGAAGAAAGAAGGACAAGGTCAAGTGGCATTGATGCAGAAGAACAGCATAGTTCGTGTACTCCTTGCTGTCTAAACATTTCGTAACGGCTGCTTGTTATACGTCAAATCGTGTAAAGGTGATTTCGCGAATTCCACGACCAAAGTCGACCTAACTTCCACGTGGTCACGAAACAGATTGGAAAATGGATATTTATTCGTCGTTGTAGACACCCGAGTATCTGGCTGGGTATTTTTAAACTGTAAGTAGGTAATTACCTAGAATGCTCGTTGAAGAGGCTCAAAGAAGTATTCGAACACTTATCACAGAAAACTTTCATGCGTATATAGTGTACGTTTTGTATGAAACATTCTGAAATTTTATTAACGTTATTATGAGGCACGATTACATTGGCAAAAATTCGAAACACATCTAAAGCCTGACTCGTATGGCAAATTTATATTCGTTACTTCATGTACAATTTGAATAGCCACTTTAAGCAACCATATTCTTCGCATAGTTTGGTAAAATGTACTTTGGCGCGGCTACAAAAATCTCACGTTATAGAAACGAAGCATGTAAAACGTAATAAGAAGAGGATGTTTTATTTGGAAAGTGCGTACGCGAACATTTTTGGTAGCCGCTACAAACAAAATATACTTTAGTTATATCCGATGATCTAATCGATCTTTTTAACCATCGATAACATTTCGATATTATGAACACTTATCACTGATATTACCAACATCAGTATCGCTGAATAATAATAACCGAAACATCCATAGAACCGATGAAAATTCTCGTGTGTCGTCGTTATGATACATCCCTGTAACGTTAGTTATTCTCACGACAAGCATCGATATAACGTGATCCGAACGAAAGGAGGAGAAGGAAAAAATATTCCCATTCAATTATGGCAATAAATCGTAAGAGAAAACGACGTTCCGACGAACTGCTGAAACAAAAGAGTGTAGCGCGACAAGGACGACGAGGAATCTTCGGTATAACGGGGCGACGAGGAGGAAGGAAAACACTGACGGGAGATCGAGGACGAGGCGAAGAAACGAGCAAAAGAATTTGCGACCTTGCCGGAGCGCGACGGAGGCCGCGGATTCCAGCCGACGTTCTCCTCGTCTCGCGTGTGTCTGCGCTCCTTTTTCGCCATTCTGACACCCTTTCTCTCTGTTTTCATGGTGGTAAGATCGCTCCTGGCGCGAGAGAGGATCGTAGGTGATTATGGGAAGCCCCCGAGCCTCTGGACCGGAGGCAGATCAGAGGTGCCGCCTTCTGCGATGACGGAGCGATCTTCGCAAAATAATCACCCGTCTGTCCCGTCGGTCCTGTTTTCTTCGCGCCGGTATATAAATCGGCCCAAGTATAAGGTAGTCGGCCGTGTTGAGGCCGATTAATCACCTGCGAGCTATGGAAACGCGTCCTGACCAGCGACGATTATTTGCATCGAGTATATCCTGCGAGAGGAGAGAAGAAAAGAGAGGAGCCCCTCTTTTCAACGAATTATCGGTTTATTGTCTTTCCTATTTCGTATATCGCTTTTATATCGCTTTTCTTCAGACAGTCTCCGTTATTTTTGATTGCTTTTGAACGCCTCTCATCGGTGTTTTAGCGCGTTTGTTGGCTACGTTAGCGTATTAACAGTATTAGGTTGTCCGAAAAGTTTCTTTCCTTTCACAAAGTGATAATAGACGAACAACAATCGCTGTTTTGTATTATTTTATTGAATTAGGTGTGATCCATTTCGTTCTACTTCTATTATTATGTTCGTTCATAATTCAATAAACTACTATAAAACTAAAAACATTGTACGTCTATTATTTCCTCATAAAACGAAAGAAACGATGTTTTACGAGTAGCGATGTATCGTCGCTTAACGAAATAGCAAAGCATACGAATAATAAAGAATACGAATTCGGTGATTTTGAAGGAATTGCGTCAACGAATATACAGCGAGTCGAACGCGCACGGCGTACGCTTAAAGCGTTAGATGAGAAGCGTTTCATTTGAAGAAGATACAAATCTCTTCGATCCGCGAACACATGAAATTCGAATCGATACACGTAACATTCGGAGACGTATACATCTGTTCATTACATGTAGCAGCAACTATTACGTTTAATGAAATTGAAGAGGATTTTGTAAATCGCAGTATATTTGGTGGCTTCCACAAAGAATCGAATAAATCGATGTTTTTTCCATATCATATAGCAAAATTCTTTTTTGTACTTGCAATTCGCGATCAGCTGAACTTGAATATTTCGAAACTCTTCTCGTGCTTGCTTTCCTCCTGCTGCGCTGCACCTTCGTTTTAGTTTCGTTATGTACAGGATTATCGACACAGTGTCCGTGGTTTGTTTACAGTTTGGAAACGAAAAATTCGTAATATCGCAAATACGAAATGCAAATTTCAATCGCAAATCGCGATACGAAAGGTTACGATTATTTTTTAGAATCGTATGTATAAATAACATTAAATCGAATTAAGAATTTCCGCTCTCTGGACGCAGTCGCTCCTTCCGATAGCTTCGTGATCGAAGTATCGAACCGTGTTACAAATGTAGAGAATCGAAAAATGTATCGATCGATGTCGCAACACTTTCTTTCCCAGAAAAATTCGAAGAAACATCCGGGAAACACGAGATCGGGCGGCAAAGCCAAGAATAAAAATCACACGCGTCGCTTTCGTTTCATTTCGCGTTAACTGGTATTGCGCGAAACGATGGGCGCGCGACGAAGCCTCGGGCCGTTCCGCGCAAAACACAGAACAGGGCAAAAACACGTTTCTTTCTTTCCGTTCATCGAGCAAACGATCGAACGTTGCCCGATACAAAGGATCGTTCCCGCGTCTCTGTATCTTTTCGTTCCTGTCAGGACGGAAGAATAACACGATGGAAAGAGGGAGGGGGAGGGTTTCGTTCGTCGTTGATGCAAGAAAAGCCTGCGACCGAGTTTCCGGTCGAGGTGTTCCGACTTTCGCAACGTCGACGTCGTCGCCGTCGACGACGACGAGGAAAAAGCTGGCGAAGATGAAAGCTCCGTTGGAGTAAGGAAAGTGTACGGGTGGAATTGTCGAGCGTGTAGGAGTGGAGGTCGGTTAACGAGTCTCTCTCTCTCTCTCTCTCTCCATCCTTCCTTTCTCTTGGAAATAGGAGCAAATGCACTCTCAGTTCGCGACTCACTCGGCTAGTCCTCCACTCTGGCAATACCAACTTTGATTGCCAATCATTTCTCACCGCGGCAAGAAGGTTATTACCTATCCACTTCGCCGGAAGCTCCTCTTCATCCTTCCTTTACTCTTCCGGCTTTTTCCGCCACCCTTTTCTGTCCTCTCTCTCTCTCACTCTCTCACTCTCTTTCTCTCTTTCTCTGTTTGCGCGCCGCAAAAATATCGAGGCTCGTTGAGAAGTTTGTAAAAATATTAGTTTGGCACACCTATTTATCCCTTCCTTCTGCCAGTTACTTCAACACCTGCTGTTCGGCCGGCCGACTCTTTAAACCACCATCCCTCGAGTCTCTCTCATCGTGCGATTCCTCGATCGATGCACTTGGCCTGATTGGCCGACCGCCTCGATCGACGATTCAAAGAGCGTGCTGTTCGATCGCTGATTGATCGCGATAGGACACGATAACCGATCGCTCTTTCGACGTTTGCTCGTTGCTGTTCCGCGCTGTTTACGGTGGAGGATGAAGCGGTAGAAAACGTTCTCGGACAAGTGTGTAAGTTTATTCAGCGGTCGAAAACGTGACGATTTTTCCGACGAAATTGCGACGCACCGTGTACGTCGCCGCGATTATACAGCTGGAATGTGTCGTTATAATTGTCGTAGAGATGTTCCTGTAGGTGTTTAAATACATACGAGTGTGCGTTACGATGTAACTTGTTTTTGTTTATACAGCGTGAAGAAAAATATTTCAGAACGGTGTACAGCTTTACGGAGCTTATCGCTGTGTTGGGAATTATTTTTGAGAGGGTTCTTTTTCAGTAGAGTATTCCGTTCTTCTGTATTTATCTTGTTTCTGGCCATGTATGCAAATTCAGCTATCTGCGATGATACGATCGTAAGATACTCTTGAACGTGGTCGTCTATATTTAAACTAGGAGACTTTATGAATTCTTCGATGTTATTTTAGTACGTGGATCGTTAACTTCCATGAGATGCAACATTTTATGGTAATAACTAGCGCAAAAGTATGTAAGATAGGAACATATTTTTATGGCCATAAATATGCAACAATCGTTTGCTTCAATTACAAACATCTTTACATTAAGAAACATACTTAAAGTAGCACATAAAATATTAAAAACAATACGTTTTTATTTTATACTTTTATCGTGGAGAAGTAATGTCGCTTCTATTATTAGCACGTATATTTTTTATATTCATTTTTAGATCATCTTTTAATGTTTACAATTATTTAAGTATATCCGCTTAAAAATTGGACTCGTAAAAAAATGTTTAAGCAAAATGTTTAAGTAATTGTGCATTTTTAGTTGTGACAAAAGCGTACCGGATTGGATGTTTGCCATAATCTGGGTAATCTTAAAAGTACATACGTAATGTCATGAATTTTATATGCAGAAATTTCATATTCGGCTATTTCATGGCAACACAGTGCATGCGTACTCGCTGATAATTGCCACTTGATCACAGCACCTTTGAGCTGGTAATTTAACGGCCAGTTTCCATGAAATTTTGATTCCTTTGCGTGCAGAGCATCGTTAGCGATGCTCGCATGCATGCTCGTCGACAGTCTACTTTTTTCTTAATTATCAATGTTGATATAACATTTTCAAATAAATTCCACAATTTCAATATATCATCTTTCCTGCATCACTCCTATGTCTCGTCTCCTTCCTACAAAATTTCATTTCATTTTTAACTATTAGTTATTAGAATATTCGTCGTCGACAGGTGGAAAGAATCATCGAACAACGTTAATAATATTTTATTTACAATTATACGTAACATTGGCACCGCTTTGATAATTCCACAAGTATCGCTGTAAAAAGTGATTCTCTCAAATATTACGCACTTGAAAAGCTGATATATTCGTTATTATTATTTCGTCATTTGTAATTTA
Source organism: Bombus fervidus (assembly GCF_041682495.2). NCBI lineage: Eukaryota > Metazoa > Arthropoda > Insecta > Hymenoptera > Apidae > Bombus > Bombus fervidus. Next base: position 5,951,243 of record NC_091530.1, on the reverse strand, counting down.
AAATTGTCGTAATTATCGATTGTCCTGATATTTAACAAAAATTGCAGGCAGTATAGAATTATCGTGCACTTCTACTTATGGACCATAGTTTAACGTTAGTTCTTTTTTAATGGTCTAAAGAATTTCGATGAAACATCATGAACGTCCAATTTTTCAAACGAACCAATTTTTTCTAAAAACTAAATCACGTAGTGACAACTTTTTAACCAAAATATTCTCGAATTGTAAGTACGTTACTTCGTTAAATCTGTATATAAGAGGCGTAGCGAAGATAGATTTTAAATAACTGTTTAATCCTCCTCGGGTTAAAAAATGCAGAAGAAATATTCAGAACTTTTTTATTATCCTATTTTTCTCATTCAATACGAATACAATCTTCGACTCGTTTATAAGAAGGAATATAAAGACTTCGTTTTAGTGCCTCGAGGGTAGTCCTATTAAAAGCTGAATGCCCGCCCTTTTCACACCGAGGCAACAACTTTAATTAGGAACTTTGTCGCCGGTATTCTCAGGATTTGCAGAATGGCTAACATTGCTGCAGACGCCTCTAGAACGAGCCTATTGGACTTTGTATCTTTTCATATAAAACGCGAGGGAAAAGAATTCTTATGAATGGATAATGTACATGCACGTGTACTTCGTGCTTATCCTTTTTCGAACCACCTTGCACCTTCCAAACCTTAAGCACGATCAATCGATTAGAATACGAGTTATAATACCGATGAAACTTTGAAAATCGATGTTACGATAAAAGCGCTGTTTACCGCACAAGCTGCGTATCTTTTCTTTTATTTCATGAAAAATTTATTTTCATCAAAAATATTCTTAGTTCAGCTAAGAATCTTTGTATCTGCCTCGCTGCTTATTGTTTTGCTTACTCTTCTTATAAAAAATTATTTAAATCAACAACTGTGTCAGTACCATAGCTATGGATAAACATCTAGTAACTAAATTTTCGATCATTATAACGAGATAACGTACGTATCAGTAACGGTGAATGCGTCAAGTATTTAATGGGGCGCTTCAATATTTGATATTTTCACGTAAACGTTTCTGCTGTATAAATATACACGATCTTAAATATTTTCCAATGAAATATTACACTTTTTAGAATTCTCATTGCACGAATAAATGTCAATTCTGCATCGGGATATAAATTTTAAATATAAACGCGTGGCACTTTCCATGGTGCCAGGCTATGTACATCGAACTTAATAATGCAAATGGCCATTAATGAACTCGAAATTTTGCAAGTATGTAATCTAATTTTGAAAATTTCATCGGATGCCGATACGGCATTAATTATTGGAAAATCGGCGGTTATCCGTCCTGAACAGTGATTTTACAGCGAAAATCATTCACGCCGTTTAATTCGCTAATTGTTTTCGCAACGTAGGATCGATTTGACATCGATAGGTGATATCTCGTTCCATAAAGCAATTCATTCGCATCAATATGTATCGCAATCAGAGCGCCGATACGGAAGATCCATAATATTTTTCAATCGTACCTACGTTCGATTTAGTGCTGTGACTAACGTAATTGTTTTTTTTTTCCTCAAAATAAATATAGACATTTTATCGCCACGATACGTGCAACACGTGAAATATCATTGTTTCAACGTATTAATTTATTGATCTCGTGATTTCGAACTCTCTATGCAAAAATATTGGAAGTTATGTTTACACGCGCAGTGGTATTCCGCATGGAAATAACAGGAACGATTCATGCAGATATTTAGCTGACTCGTTTCGATTAAAAATAGCTCGGCGATAAAAGTAGAATTAATTGAATACGCAATACGAAGTATGGGATCCTGAACACGGACAATGTTAAAAGAGGTGTTTTATTAAAATCGTTGAGATTTTTGGAGGAGTAGCTTTTCGAAAGAGGATCTATAAGGTTACGATGCCCATTTTAATTAAAATGTCCCATTTACCATTTCGAGACTGAAGAAACCTCAAGTTTTATCATTTCCTCTCTGCCATCTTTGTTTCTCTTCGCTTGGTTTAAGATATTTAATCGTTAATTCGTAACGGTTTGTATAATACAATTTTACTGAGAAGTTACAAAATAGGAATATTCCGACGTATCTTGAGAAACAAAGAAATGGAAAAAGTATCAGGAGAAGAAAGTTCCTTAAAGGCCATTGTAATTATAAATTCAAATGCAACCAATTTGAGAAACCAGAACTAAGACTTAAGAGGCAATTTATTTAACAATTCATCGCTTTGTCTTATTGGCCTTCCTTCTAGGAAACTTTTCAATTTATATTTCTTTTCCATATAATACGCTACTATTCTAACCTACTGCTTCTTAACAAACCACTATAACAAACACAGTAAACGTCTCTAGTCAACCAAAGCTACTTCGTTTGTTAATAAAAAAAAAAAAAGAGCCAAATCTATCCATGAAACTTTTCTCACATTCTATCGCGCACAACGGTTCTTCGAAAAGAACGTGTACGCGTACATCAAGGTAAAAAAGCGTCTAAAATCGAAACACACTGTTTGAACGCATCAAGCGACAAAGGAAGGAACGTCGCGACGGAAACAGCGCTCTGTCGACTAGCAGCTTTTAACAGATTTCCGGGAGAATCGATACGAGGTGTCCATTAAAGACAGAGGGGGCTACAAAAAGACGAGCGCGGTGCATTGTGTGCGGGGTATCATCGGTGAAAAGGGAGTTAAAGCGCGATCGAACGAACGTGGAGAAAAAGGAGACGGTGAAAGAGGGAAAGGGCGAGGACGAGGGAACGCGGAAGTTTCACGCGAGCAAAGAGCGAAAGGTAAACGAACCTCGGCGACTTTTCGAATTGGATTGGACATTCCCGTTTTTCGTTGGCCGCCATTTCCTGCGTCGCCTCTACAAATTCCCGGACTTTTTACGGATGTTCGCCGGAATGAGATTTCCCTGGCGCGGCCGCTGCTATCTGGCCGACGCGACGCGATGCGACGCGACGCCCGGGTGACCGGTGTGATTTTTCATTCTGACACGGCTACCCGACCGGGCCAGTCTATGGCCCATAGCCTGTCGAGAACACCGACGGAACTAAGACATAGTGACAGCCGGAGAAAGATGTTGCAACCCGGGAATAGATTTCAGAAGCGAGAGCAGCCAGCTTTTAGCTGTTCTCGACGAACGATGTACGAAGATCGTAGATCGAAATTCTCGAGACGAAGAGCAATCTTTTGATCAAACAGAGCACATACTTTGACGACGATCGGCTGATGTGTAGCGGAGTGTTCGGCTTCGTCGTGTCTCGTTACAGTGCTACTGAGATTTCGTGACGTTTTGTAGAATACGTAGATACGAAGTTCCTAAGAGCATTAACTTTAGGAGTTGTATTCGTCTGTGACGTCCACTGTAATTAAAATATCCCATCATTTCGAGGCTAAAGAAAACTGAAGTTTTATCATTTTCTCCGTATCGTTTGTCCTCTTCGTTCAATTTAACGTATTTAATCAGTATCTCGTTCGTCTGTCGATGAAATTATTTCAGCTTTTTGTTTGGCGAAAGAATCTAACAGTTGTGGTAATCTAATAATCCGATAGGATAAGCATATATCGCTAAACCACACGCTGTTTTACATGGATTATTATTAGCCAAGTATATACACGAATTGATAAAAATTTAAATTTAACGAGTTATTTCAGAATGATCGCATCGTCTCATTAGATACGCACAAATGAACTCTTCAAAATTCGATAAAGAACTTGGAATCCTGCAAATTCCTCTATTTTCTCAACCAATTTTGTTTATACCTTATTTACGTATCTCTGAGATAAGAGAAAAATAAGTACGAGCAAATACTTGAAAGAAGCACAAGAGAATCCCCTAAAATAACAATCTTCCACCGGCTACTACCCTTTGATATCCCTTCATTTTCTCGACTCTTTCTCGTCAGAGAAGCCGAATCTTCGTGGCAATCCGTCTGTCCTAGAATTTCGATTTTCGCTTCGGGAACAATTACTCGATACTCGATCATCGGTGGACCCTCGCCAGGACCGTTTCTCGAAATTGGATCGGTGTGTGCCAAGGGAATGTCTCGATTCGGCAGTCAGCCGATTTCGTTTGGTCGCGAGCGAGTTGGCCGACTGAGAAACGGACCAGCCTGTGGAGGATCCTTCGAAGATTCTACCTGCCACCCGCACGCCGATCACCGTACAAAAAAGGAGCAACTATTAAGTCGAGCCAGGCGAAAAGCGACGTGGATGTGATCGTGGCTCGGGGATCGAGCCAAGATGGGAGGTCTCGGTTTTCGTACCTTCGACCTTTCCTCGCCGTGCCTTGAATCATCTTCTTTCGGCTTCGGGGAAGTAATTCGATTAAACGCTCTTCCCCGCTCCAGAAGCTCGTCTTCTGATTGTTTGCTCAAAGATGTCCACGATGCTTCTTGTTTTTGCGCCATGAACACGTCATGGACTTCCGAGTAGGTGAAATTGCGTTTTGATGATAGCAGTCAAAACGAGGAATTGCTATTAGCGATAGATACGAACCACGAAATTACTTTTCCGACTGTACGATATATTTTTATGAACGGAAAGATGGAACCCATCCAGAAACTTATTTCACTCGTTAAAATAAAATTATGCATTTTGAATGTTTCATATATTCTTGTGTAATATATATTCATAAACATAACATCCTACTACAAAGTTATTATACTACTACGTTCGTTTATCGATTATGAATTCTCGGCTATCCACCTCCGCAGAATCAAAGGGAAAATGAATAAGAAAAGAAGGTAGGTGTAATCGAATTTAGTTAGGTCAATGAAGATTTTAGATCCAGTTACTTTTATACCGCGCTGCCATTTTTTTCAGTCACAATTCACCTACGGCTTATTCGTCTAGCTCGAAAGCTGCGATAAATTATTGCAACAGTTACACGCGTAGAATTCTTCATGCTTTCTAATTAAGAAACTGGTTTTCTCATTTTTCTTACATAGCCTTCCTTAACATGATTATTTCATCTTCTCATTCTTTTCCATTTTCACCAAATACTCGAAAGAGAATCTGAATATCCATCGTGAAGAAGTACTAGCAACGTTCCAAATGATCCAAATCGGTCCAGGATGAATACACGGCATTCTTTGACGCCTAAACTCATCCTCCCACTTTCACCCAAACACACGAACAATCTTCTCGAGATTTCCAAAGGAAGGTCGTATCGTCGTCCGTTCATGAGATCACGCAGCTCGATCGAACGGTGCCATTTTTAGCGATCGGTAGAGATCAGTCGACGGACATGAATTTCTCAGGAGTTTCCCGGTCGTCTGTGAATATCTGTCGGTGTTCCTGGCGGCTCGTAGGAGGATCCGGTCTGGCACACCTCGTCCCGGCCCTCATGAAGAAGAAAAGAAGCGGAGGAGGCGGTCAGTGAAATCTATCGCGGAGGTAGGTCGAGGTAATCGGAACGTATCGGCGCTCTTTTATGCGGCTTGTTATTTTATCTCGAGCGTCGCGGTCGTTAATTTGTGGTCATCGCCACAAACCAGCCAAGAGTCTGCGTCCTGCTACACCGCAATTTTACTCGGCTAGCCTCGTCTTCGTGTTTATTCTGCCCTCTGGTCGCTCCCCTTGCTGTGAGAGCTAACGAGAGCAAGGGAAAGAGAAGTACGAGAGAAAATTAACCCTCGATTCGGTGGGGATCTTCATTCGGTTTGTACAAACTACCGTGGATGCTCGTATCGTGCCGCGATCTGTTTGATCAAACGTTTGAGTAAGCGGTTTTGTCATGTTGGATCTTGATGCTATCTATAGCTCGAACAACGCGTCGAGTTTTTAATAAATTTCGTAGAAAAGACAATCTGTGGACAAACGTACGTAGAAATGTGTTTATGACGTAATGTGATAAAACTGCGGATGCTTACGCAATTCTGTATCTTTACGAACGTAACTAAAGAAATGAAATTTAATTAGAAATTTTGCTCGTCTACCGAATGTCGTATCGATTACTCTGCGTTAGGTATTTTATATCTTTCGTATATTATACGCATTCTATACATTTTTACACCTTTTTTTTCCGAAATATGTAGACATCCGCGACCCAGCAATAAATTTATCTAATTTTCTTTAAATTATAAAAGAGTTTATGTAAATTACTAGAAACACGCTGCAGCGTTCTGACAAAACTAACGTCTTAATGTCTTTCATAAAAATCAAACAAGATCACATTATACAAATCTGTTTAATTACAAACGATTTATATATAATCCCCACATAGTTCAGCGACAGTCCTAGCGTTAACAAGACGAATCAGCATATAATCTCCCACGCGCTCTAACAACTGTTCCAATACCTTTTTCTAACATGAACAAGAAATATCAACGAGACAATACGTAATTGTATTATAACCGAACAACGCTCTTGTCGAGGCGTATACAAATTTACAGACATTGTCCGCTGCGTACATTGTTCGTGGATATTGTATGCAAACTGTTATATCATGTATCGCATACTATAATATATGTATTGTGCCCGTATCTTACTCATCTCTTACTCATCTCCTCTGACTCGTTGCACACATCCAAAAACGTCGTGAAAAAATTGTACACGCCTTAACATGCGTCTTCCAAACTCCTTCAACGTGCAATTTCTTATCGCGCGTAGGAAAATATCTATAAAGTTAACTACAAATATCTAACGATAAACTGAAATCAATTTACAACCAAAATTCCCTTAAGGCAATATATGTTGAAAATGACAACGTGAGTTCGCGCTCGTCATCTATATGCAGATGCGCTAGTTGCGATAAATAGTAACTAGAAGATAGTTCTAGATATAATCGATAGGTTTAGGATATTCTTTTGTTTTTATCCCTAGTCCATGCAAGAAAGCGCAATAAAGGTTTTTCAGCTCAGAACGGTGTGATAGATTTATCCGAAGAATAAACTAATAGCTATCGCGATCCTACCTCTAAATACAGAAATAGCAGCAATATATAATAATTCTGAATATGACAGTCGTCAAACGATCGATCTTCTTGGCTTATTACGCAGTACCAAGAAGATTCTAATTTCCCCTCCTACGTTAGATAACCGATTCTCTTTGCACGTTGGAGAACCGACTCTCTTCCTACGTTAGAAAACCGATTCTCCTCCTACGTCGGAGATCGGAACAACCGTTCTCCGAATGTTCGAAGCTTCGCGTTTTCTTACGCACACCTGTATGAGATGCCACTTTGAACGAGCACGCGTTTGCCGCCACCGCAACACGCAGAAAGAACGATACGTACGAACGTTTTACCGTTCGTTGCGATCCACCTCCTCGTTCTTAGCTCAAGACAAAGGAATTCGATAACGGTTTAGAGCGCGCGATTAAAAGCGGCCTGACACCGTACACCGGTTGTTCTGAAAGCAATAAAGGACCGCGATACAAAGTGTAAGAAGGTACGAAACACGCGCAGATGCATATCGAGCGGAAGAACGCGCGTTGTCCAACGAGGGAGGATACCGAGAGCGAAGAAGCCGGTTCGGTGGTGTTCAGCCTGGCATCCTGGGATCGTAGGATCCACGCTCGTAGCATAAGGTAGAGTTACTCGAGCCAGAAGGATATTTGAGCGGAGCTAAGTAATTTGCCTTGTAATTCGCCAAATTTGGTTACGCACAATTCTCAAGCGATATACGTTTGTAGATTGTTTAACTTGTTATATAGTAAACGGTAAAAATATATCTTGTACATACATGGACAGCTGGATGACAGCAGGTTTCTAAGAGCGCGCGTGATCTCCACTCATCGAAGAAAAGAAGATCGTTCAACCAGTGTTAACATTTACTCTACTTCTGAAGATTATCTTGTCGTTTATCGTATTAGTATTCCAATTACTCTACCGTAGGTTTATTCCAATCGTTTTCTCGGTTTTCATACGTTTCCTTTGCTGAACCTAAAACAAAATCCTGCGGATTTTTACGCATTTATGATAAATTTTATGTTGCAAAAATTCGCGGAATGAGCATGTACCTATGCATGATACACAGAAATATGAAATGTCCAAAGTGAAATACTCGTAAGAATGTTTAGAGGACTAAACTAGGTTCTATTTCTGTACTTCCCTTGGTAAAAATACGAGACTGTGTGAGAATCCGCAGCCCAGTTATCACATTAAAGGCTAATGGTGTCTCGTAATATACAAGTTTGATTGTTCCGTGCAAAGTTCAAGATTGAATTTTAAGATGTTGCAGCAGGTGATTGAAGTTAGGTAGCTCGAATAACCATGATACTACGCCACGATGTTCGTAACACCGCGTCCTCACACTGTTACAGTTATGGTCGCGTAAAAGCTCCTCGAATGGCGTATCGTCCTTTCCACGCGAGCCGGAAAAAATACGCCATGCAACGATACTGTATGCTTTTCCACCAGACTTCAAGCTCGTAATCCACGATCTTTCGTTCCTTAACGGAGTCATCTCTCTTCCGCCGGCCTTTTGTTCCTCGACTCGAAACTGACGATACTTACCGCAGATATATCTACGTTTTTATTCGCTTCAGCGGGAGCCAAATGTGCTGCTGTGCTGTTACTGTGAAGCTGAACTAACGAGGAACGTTTATGGGGAAATATTTCGATGGTTGCAAGTCGTCGAGTGTTTTAGCGTTGACGAATCTTTGTTTCTTCGTTCGTATTTCGATTATACGTATTTCCAAGTATAAGTATATTAGATATTTTGCGGCCTGCAGTAAATTGATAATTATCCGAAGAGATCTGAAGGTTCAAAAGTGAAGTTTCGTGGTACGCGTACGTAATTCGTTTCTAATTTGTAGGAAAAAATAAGAAGCAATAATTAGTCGTTCTTTTTTATCGTTTATTTCCTCTGTGGACTGGGGGAAAAATATTTCATTCGCAGTATTTTACGGCGAAAGTAAAAATGATCTTTTAATATTTGTTCCTTGTAATTTATTTTAGCCTCCATTGGAAATTCGTCGTGATCGCGACAGTTGAATTTTATAATCTTATTCCATCAATTTTATGTTAAAACTCGTCGAAAAATTCATAACGGAATTTCGTTACGCTAATGGCGCAAATTAAGCGGAATGTTTGAAACGTTCCGTAACGACCTCGGCCGTAAGAATTGATCGTATTTCGATTATTTTCTACATGCGCGTAATTTTTCCTCCAAATGTATTATCGCGTGCATCTTCGATAATAAATATCCAAATACAGAAACAAATTGAATTTGCACTTCGATTGATTTAATATCGAACGAAAAAATACGACTTTTGTTTGTTCCTTTGCTTTCTGGTTGTAAATCATCGAGTATTCGATCTCTACGTCAACTATAACCTTATTGCCACGTGAGCGTTAACTCTTTGCTATAATATATCGAAAAATAACTTTCAGAAAGTGTACCAGATTACTGTAATTTCTCTCGTCCCACCGAAACCTACCGAAACCTATATGAAACATACAATTTCACGAATAACGAAGCTACTTGAAAATTATATCTATAAATATTATATAAATTTATCTTATTTTTCAAATTTGAATAAACCATAGTCTACGTCGATGGCATTGGCGTTATTATTCTTCCCAAAATTCATCTCAAAGGAATTAATCGTCCTCCCGAATCTCTCCTCCCTTTTCGAACGCTGTTTCGCGTTTCTTCGCTCACTCCGTCATCGAAAAAATCTTGCAACAACAAAACCTGTCCCACCTTCAACTTCGTATCAAATCCATCAGGATACTCGACGTACGGTTGTTTACGGAAGTACATTGGAAGCGGAAGTTCGGCGGTCACAGCTGTCTGGCACGGAGATCGATTGAAAATGTGGGAAGAAACGGTGGAAGAGGGCGGATGTAGGATGATATATACAATAGGAGAGGGTGAAGGTGGAAAAAATTGGCGTCGTGCATGGAGAAAGAATTAGGATGGAGATAAGGGAACGGGGACAGTCGAGCGGCTTTGTCGCTTGGAGAAGAAAGACAGGAAGAAATGGCGGCGATTCAAAGAATAAAGGAAGGAAGACGCGGTCTGTGCTCGACACTGTGGGAGGAAGAGAAAGGACGCAGGAGGCAGACTAATTACGTTATTTATAAGCGACGTAGGCGCGGGCAACAACGCGTGGCTAGAAGCGGTCAGAAGCGGCGAGCGAGAAACGTTCGCGCGAAGCACGCCGCGAGCGGATAGCGCGAACAGGATGAAGCTTAAACCCGGCTGCACGCCGTTGAATACGTTGCTTAATGGTGGCTCGTGGATTATTCTCGAGACGCGACCGAGCTACACCTCCTACGCCCACTCTGGCTTCTTACTTACCTGTAACTTTCTTGCACGGCCTCCTGCCCCGTACACCTAAATGACGTCGGATCGGATAATTGTGTTTATTAAAATGTTACGCGTTCTAGTTCTTGCGTGTGCCTCCGCGTGGAGAGCGTGGCCACTCTACCATAAGACACCGTTAAGCCGCTATCAGGACCTCGAGTTCTCTGTTACCGTCTTTCTCTCATGATATCGTATATTTCTTTTAGAAATTTTCGAGCGTCATTCGCTTTTTTGTAGCTCGTGCATTTTATTTTCGAGTCGCGTGAGAAGAGATTCGAGGTAGAAGCGATCGGACGTTTGGAGGCGTTGAATTTATGCTTGTAAAAGTATAGTATGTATTAGGATAGTTACAGAAGCAGTTAGGGAATTATTTAAATATTTGTGAATTATTATTTAGATTTGATATTCGTGCAAAGACGATTTTAGTAGGTGAGAAAAATAAAAATGACCAAAGCTTCGCTACTTTTCATCGTCATTGAGTCAATCGTCAGGGCAAACTTTATTTTTAACAGGTTGTCCTGTTAGGTGCGATTTTGTTAAAAGAATTGGAAATTAATGCTGTTGGCGTAACACGAATTTTTATGAATACATAAATAAATACAGGAACCTTTTACAGGATAAATTTTCCATCGCCCGTTACGGCAGGAGACTAACGAATAAAGCAGCTATTCGTGAAATCGAATCAGGTCAACGCCGCCTTGTTTTATATTCTTGTAGTTTCACTTACAGTCGTAGAGGATAATCGGAATTAATGGAAGCGGACGAGACGAATTCTCGAGGAGAAACGAGAAGAAAACTCTTTTATTTCGGTCAATAAAACGCAAACGCTCGCTGCTTTTAGGTTCACCAATTATTAACATCTCCTAATTGACGTCCCACGTGATGCTTTATCTGGAAAGAGGGGAGGGAGAGGGACGAAAGGTACTCAAAGTGACAAAAGTAAATCAGTCTGAAGCAAGTCGAACAATTTAAAACGTGTGTATTAAAATGAATAGACATGCGCACGTTACATAAATTACCCTCTGACGTGTATTAATCGCAGGGACAAGTGTAAATTTTTAAACGTGTCAGCCAGTTATAAACCTGACTTCACTGGGAAGAAAAATTGTTGAAAAACGAAGAGAAACGCGCGTGATTTAAGTCACTGACTTTCGTGCTACGTGCTGCGTTTTGATAAATTTCGATTGCTTATCGATAAGCTGACCCTTTCGAACCGTTCAGTCTTAAATTACGTAACTCGTTTAATCCGAATCGATTGAGAAAATGATTAAAAAAAGGAACGAAGATATTTTTTCCCAACGATTATACACAAATTGTATAAATTTTCGATTACTTGCTTTTTTCCTTTATCGCGATCTAGGGCTACCGTTCCACGTTTCCTACATTTCCCACATTCTTCACATATTGCTGTACGATCGCGAAAGAAAGTCCACTTGAAATTCTACTCGTCTCTCTATGAGCATGCAGTCTCATCTTCATACCGCACGAATCCGGTGCAATAATCGGCGAGAAAGAAAAAAGGCCGATCGCGAGCCAAAGGTTTCCGATGAAAAGAGGGTGGTTGAAAAAACTTCTCGAGTGTGCCTCTTCGATGGGATTATTAAATATCGGATAATTGCACAGTTATAGAAGTGGCAGGCTATTTCAACGGATTGGCGCATCACCTTCCCGCGGGCTGCAACTCCTTTTAATTAAATCTCGGTCGACAGTCTCGACTTAATTAACATTAACTCGCGCGTGTCTTAAACTCCCTCTCTATCTCTGTCTCTCTCAAAGGTAGCCGGTTCGATCCTCCTTTCGCTCCTCCTACCTATTTCTCCTTCCTCTTCCTCTTCCTCCTCTTTCATCGCCCCTGCGACCCCTTTCAAGGACGAAGATCGCCTTGACGTTAATTAACGGCGTGCAAATTGAAAGCCACGAGACCTTTAAAGTGTCACTTGACATCGACATCGTCGTCCGCCGCGGGAATTTACATTTGTATGGCGCATCCGCTCGCTCGAATCGTGAACAAGCGAGATTTAGCCGGCGGTTTCGTCCAATTACGGGGCAAACAAAAATCGATACCGAACAATAGAGAGGGGTGGAGGCAGCAGGATCGAACGAAAACTAGAACGGGGCCCGCACAGTGAAAGTATCCGACGCTGCTGAAAACATCGCGCGCTCTCCTATCTTATTGCGGACTTTTCTATTTTCGTTTAATTAATAGAGAACGGACGATAAAGCATCGTGAACGGAAAGAATGAGGGAAGGGAGAGTAAGAGGGGGAAAAGTGGACGAAGAAAAAAGGAAAAGAAAAAGCGAATCGAGGGGGCAACAGTCGATAAAGAAGCGGGACAGTGAGATTCGGTGTAATTGAAACTGTGATCGCGGTCGACCGTTTCGAAGCAATATTTCGAAGTTGTTACGCCTATACGACCGCGAAAGGGAGAAAAAAAGAGACAGAAGAGAGCGGAGAAAGGAGACAGGAACGAAGGGAAAATTCGTACAGAGAAAAAAGGAGAAAGGTCCTATCAGCGACCATATTCTAGCCTTGTTGAGCGTGCCGGCTAAGCGTGTCGCAACTTTTTACATCATGTGGCTGCGTTCGCGTTATGCCGTTATGCTCCGTCGTTTCGCGGATATATGCATCCACACGCTGTCGAGAAGAGAAACGCACGGTGCTCTCTTCGAAGAATGCCTCGCCCGAGCGGTGCGCTGTTTTAGAAATGGCCATTTCTATCTACGGTCACGTAATCCCGCTTATTTTTTCGTGTGTGACTAGATTATTTTATCCCGACTAGGGATGATGTCAGTTTCGGTACGCGCGAGCCTCAGCCGATACCGAAACAAACGTATCACTTCGTACGGTTCGGCTATTAATTATTACTCGTTTTAAGTTAAGTTTCGTTTTCTGTTTCCATAAAGTACTCGGATTACACGTTTTACGTAAAAAATGTCGATCTTCAAGAAGAGTGCCGATATAGGGCTCGAGAATGTATTAAAGTGCAACGCTTTAGCGTCTGAGAGAATCGAATTTTAAGAGAAAAAAGATATTAGTAGTAGAGAATGACGGATCAATTTTCTGATTAGAATGCTTATAAAAAGATCGAGTCTACTTGGTCAAAGTTTAGTTATGTTTACAACTACCATTACGTCTATTAAATGTTGCAAATCTGTCTCGTATATTGCGCATAATATCTGTCCAATCTAGGCTGGGCTAATCTACTTAAAGTAGAATCCACTGAGTCGAGTTTCAATTATATTATACTTAAAACTACTATTACACGTGTCAAAGTGCTTGTAAATATTTCAAACCTGTCTCGTTTAATATTGTACGATACCTGTCCAGTCGAGATCGGACCAATCTACTTAAAAGTATAGTCTGTTCGTTGCAAGTGCTCGCAGCCTGTTCAAAGACCTCTGATCGGATTCGAATTTATTTGTAATGTTACTTGTTACTATCCCATCTTTAACCCTGACGATTTATCGAGGATAAAAGTTATGGCACGTCACCGTGGCAGCGATCGAATCATCTAATATTTGTACACTTGGCCGACCGAACGTTCGGAGGATGGCTGTTTGCGGAGAAAACTTGACTAATTGCCTGATCAATTTAATTATCACGTGTCTATGTACGGGCTACAAATATCGAAACACTAAATTAATCGGTCTCGGTATTTGATTTCGCTCAAAGCGACGCGAAACGGGACACGTGCTTTGGCCGTAGCTGTTTCGTGCATACATATGCAAACGATGACACACGTGAAGTGAAATTGACGATCGAGCGATCGAACAAATTGAATTGTACATTTTCCCTTATAAAAAGAAATCCTTCTACGTACATAATTTTTATACAAGTGTACGCAATTCCCAATTTTTCATAGAAATTTTATACATTTACTACGATTCGCTTTTAGACGTTTCAACGATCTTTTGTTGGAAAATCTATGGATAAAATTGTATACCTTCGATTTTCATTTCTTTGATTCAAGTTTCACAATTTATTGGTATTATTATAATATTTAAATAATACAAGGAGCAGTTATAGCCTGCGGTTCGCTGTACTTCGAAACGAATAACGCAAAAAGAAATCCTTCTACGTACATAATTTTTATACAAGTGTACGCAATTCCTAATGTTTCATAGAAATTTTATACATTTACTACGATTCGCATTTAGACGTTTCAACGATCTTTTGTTGGAAAATCTATGGATAAAATTGTATACCTTCGATTTTCATTTCTTTGATTCAAGTTTCATAATTTATTGGTATTATTATAATATTTAAATAATACAAGGAGCAGTTATAGCCTGCGGTTCGCTGTAGTTCGAAACGAATAATGCAAAAAGAAATCCTTCTACGTACATAATTTTTATACAAGTGTACGCAATTCCTAATGTTTCATAGAAATTTTATACATTTACTACGATTCGCATTTAGACGTTTCAACGATCTTTTGTTGGAAAATCTATGGATAAAATTGTATACCTTCGATTTTCATTTCTTTGATTCAAGTTTCATAATTTATTGGTATTATTATAATATTTAAATAATACAAGGAGCAGTTATAGCCTGCGGTTCGCTGTACTTGGAAACGAATAACGCAAAAAGAAATCCTTCTACGTACATAATTTTTATACAAGTGTACGCAATTCCTAATGTTTCATAGAAATTTTATACATTTACTACGATTCGCATTTAGACGTTTCAACGATCTTTTGTTGGAAAATCTATGGATAAAATTGTATACATTCGATTTTCATTTCTTTGATTCGAGTTTCATAATTTATTGGTATTATTATAATATTTAAATAATACAAGGAGCAGTTATAGCGTGCGGTTCGCTGTAGTTCGAAACGAATAATGCAAAAAGAAATCCTTCTACGTACATAATTTTTATACAAGTGTACGCAATTCCTAATGTTTCATAGAAATTTTATACATTTACTACGATTCGCATTTAGACGTTTCAACGATCTTTTGTTGGAAAATCTATGGATAAAATTGTATACCTTCGATTTTCATTTCTTTGATTCAAGTTTCATAATTTATTGGTATTATTATAATATTTAAATAATACAAGGAGCAGTTATAGCCTGCGGTTCGCTGTACTTGGAAACGAATAACGCAAAAAGAAATCCTTCTACGTACATAATTTTTATACAAGTGTACGCAATTCCTAATGTTTCATAGAAATTTTATGCATTTACTACGATTCGCATTTAGACGTTTCAACGATCTTTTGTTGGAAAATCTATGGATAAAATTGTATACCTTCGATTTTCATTTCTTTGATTCGAGTTTCATAATTTATTGGTATTATTATAATATTTAAATAATACAAGGAGCAGTTATAGCCTGCGGTTCGCTGTAGTTCGAAACGAATAACGCCGTAAGTTTGTTAGTAGCCTAAAGTTAATTTCTCGTTCTTTATATTCTTCGCTATCTAGAAATGAAGCTATCCTTCTGTTTCGCCACAACGTGCATAATTCCACGTCATGAATAAGACAATTTATCCGTAAGTAAGTTGTTCAGTGAAAACGTCAGGTTAATTCGAGTAATTTTGACGTTGTTTTACGTTGTTGCACACGATCCTGTCCTTTGCTTCTACGTAACTTCCGAGAGCGGCTTTGAGGTTCACCACTTAATTACATTCAGCGTCAGAAATGTCAGTTCTGTGATCATATGTAGCTCGGTAATATTTTACGTAGTATTACATCGCTTTATGTCGCTGAAATTGCTAGAAATGTTTGAATACTTCATTGTTGTGAGTTTATTCCATTTACGATTATATATCGCATCTAATCTTCCGCAGCTTCTTTCCTTTTTAATTAATTTGCCATATTATAGAAGCTATCGACATTGCTGTATAATAGATTTTCTTACACATCTTTTGGATTTTCAACAATTTTGTACGCGTTACATTCGATAATCAGCTCTACACGTATGTATTTAATTAAACAATTCCATTTCTTAGTTATTGAACTTTACTCTGGAATCTTTATGACTATCGTAAGACAATATTATAAGAAACTCAGTTTGACATCTAAAGATGATATTTCACGAATCGAACGAAACTAGTCTGCAATTAGCTTTTAACGAGAGCAATATTCTACTACATAATTCGAAATATGTAGCCATGGGGAACAGTGGAAATAGGAGAATTAATTAGCTACGTATAGTTAGCAATATTACACGTTCCAACTTTCAGATTCCAACAATTCCTCGATTCCTCTTTCACGTGCATGCTGACCATAAGTATATTACGACGCCAATTGCTATTTACCACTTTAATGTTTTCATATTCTACTTATTTGATTATAAACGTGTCACATGACTCGCGTGGTGTAACATCAAATACTAAATACAGCAAAAATTGTTACAATTTTTCTAGTAAAATACTAAACGAACTACATATTGTTAGAATTCTCCGATAAATATTAGCTATCCTAATACCTGTATGTAATATTTTTCAATTACAAAAATCCACCGCAAAAAATTCCACTACATAATATAAACAGTAAGTATGCATAAATTTCCATTCCATAGACTAACGTAATATACGTAAATTCAGTGCTATTTACACAATTACAACTTGTATTCCTCTACAACAGCGATGTCTCTCGCTCTCTCGATAGATTCGCTTTCTCTTCTTCCCTCGTCTCCGGTTTGCATAATTCCCTCCGCGTGGAAGCAGCGATTTCTTTCGGAGTACAACGAAGCCGCGCGAAAAAAGGATCGCGACGAGATATACTAGAGGAACATTCGGACGAAGGGTTTAGACAAAGGTAGGAAAAAGGCAAAGAGGAATTAGAAGAGATTGGGCCGCGTGTCCCGACGGAATCCGTGACCATTATTTCGGTCCGAGTCCTGTGTACGTCCGCTAGAAATGAATATGCAAGAACCTAGTGCCGGCGAATATTTACGGGCGGGCTGGTGCGCGCCTACGTACAACGAGTTTCAAAAGATGAAGCCGACCAGAACCGTGGCACGGCTCGTTCTGCTCCGCTCCGCTCCGCCTGTTTCCGGCGCTGCCCGCGACCTCAAATTCCGTTGTTTCGATCCGCGAAAGGATCAACGAACGATTCGCGTGTATACAAATAGGGTAAAAGGAACGCGTCGCTTCGTGTCTCCGTTCAAACGAGATTCTGACGAGCGACGAGAATTTTCAATAATTTTGCCCTGTACGCACGGTGTTTTAAGTAACACGTACACATGAATTTGAGGCGACTCCTTACGGAGAACACGAGAAGAAAGTAAAATTTGAGATTCCGTAAGCACCGTATAGTAGCGGGACACGATCATCGCGATTACGATGGTAAAATCTGAGAGGAATTTGAAAATGTACATAGAAGTTGCGAGACGCTTATTGCGAAAATACGCTCAGTGAAAAATTAGTATACAGGACGAATAGCGTGCTCTTAAACGTGCAATTAGTGCTGAAGATGATCTCACTGCGTGTTACTATGTTACTATATTATTGGTACAAATGGTAATCTTTACGAATAAACATCTTGTACCTTTTCTATACATTTTCAGATCCGCTTCAGATCGCGATAATCGTGTCACTGTCGTGCAGCTGTCGTTTACAGTGCTAATGAAATTTCTAAATGTTACATGTACGTAAAAAGTTTCTAAGAGCGCTCGAATACTTGCGTGAGCCACTGTACGAGATCAAAACGAAACGGTAGACTGACGAAAGACGAACAGAAAGAATACGTCCTCTTTAAGAGACGAAGCGGAGATTCGTAAACGAGTAAAATAAGGAACGGCTAATTAACGACTAGTTGAAGTGGTAGCCGAAGAAAGCTTAATAGCCAGTTGCTTATTAACAGTGCATCTTTTTCCGACGCGAAACCACTCGCCAGAAGAGGAGAGCAGCGTATGCATAAAACGTCTCTGTAGTTTCTTTCTCGACCAACGAGGATTCAGCGGGCTTGCTTGAAGCAGCAGTGTCCGGTTCGCTCGTTTTCAGTGTGTTTTCCCACACGGGGAATCCGCTCTAGGACCAGATCTCGCTATAATCGCGACGAAACACCTAATACCGTCTTTACTCGCAAATCCACGTTCGCCATTTAAACTCAGCTTTTCCCTCTTTGTCCTCGAACCAGAATATATACAGTTGTCGTACGTAATGCGCCAGTTAATGTATTTTCCCTTCCGACGCAGACCAGACTAGACGTCCAAAATTTCTTACGGCTATGTTAGCTAATAAAATTTCAAAAACCACTAGAACGTTGTAGAAAGTGTATCTGTTTGAAAAATCTGAGATTACAGTTCGACAAAATATAGAGCGGGAAATAGAAACATTATAGGAACAGGTGTAAAGTACGATTGGTAGTGTTTTGAAGCGATGTATCGGTACACTAACCTGATTTGTCACAATATACGCTGATGGCCGGAACGAAGGTAATAAAGAGACGCGATGAAAAGATAAAGCGGGTAAGAACAGTGTCGAGATGCGGCGGAAAGCTCGTAAACCTATAAACGACTACGTTACTAGTCATTTACAATTCTCTATAGACGTTTTAATTTCTCACGTACCGAACAAGGATCATCATCATCAGGCATCATCGGGAACCTTCGTTTTTCCTTTACGACCACTGGCTGATTAAGCTTATGAGTTTATGTCGAATCGTAAAGTTTTACGGATGCTCCATTACCGAGCTAGAAAAATATTATAATCACGATACAAAACAGTATCGTTCTAACGACGAATCTATTTTTTAACGAGTAATATTCTTTTAAAGATTCGCGAGAAATGTTCTTAATTGAACCGAAAAGAAACGTGTCCTTTGTAGATGTTTGAGATGTTATTTGATAGATGTTATTTGGAACCGTTTTGCTCAAGGATTTTCAGTTGCACCGTTACGCGAACAATATGACGATACGATTTACTTTAATAAATATTACGCTGAAATTTGACAAGTATCCGAAAGCGCGCGAATTTTAAATTATCCGATTTTTCGTATCAATCTTCGTTTTAAATTAACCTACAGAATCAAAGAGTGAGTCATCGGTGGTTCAGAATTCTGGTTACTCGAGTACCAAGGTAGAAGACTAATATCGTTATTAACAAAACCGTATTACCAAGAAGAGCGGACGGTAGAAAGGAAAACAGAGATTTTCCGGAAGTACGCCCGCGTACCGCGAAGAAGCTTCTATTTAAAAATGAAGGGTTTCGTCACATGTATGGACCGTGGTTGGTTTCAAGAGAGGTCTAGCGAAAAGGAGTACGAAGAAGCTTAAGAGGGAAAGCCGCGGCTGTCGACCGGAAGCGCACTTATTTCTGTTCCTTACGAAACCGCTAGTCTGCGTGGAAAAAAAGAAAAAGTAATTAGACCAAAGTCTACGACTTCTTTGCTGAAAGGGGAGCACATTTCTAAATATGTATAGCGCTCATTCTTAAGTCAACCACTTTCAATGAAAGGATCTTTGTAGCTAGTGAGTAAAAGCGAAGAGAAATGGGATTAACATAGGTACTTGAGTCCTTTTTATAAGCGGCTTTTACACGAACAGATTCGCATAAGATACGAAAACCTATACAAAATGAACTTAAGTATACTTTTATACAAATATAATACGAACATAAATATTTCTATATTGATATTCGTATATTTTATTCAACGATAATGTCGTTGTATCAAAATCTCAACCAATAAGATATCATAATACTGAATATTGAATCAATAAATACATGCTAATCAATGAAATCCAAATGGATAGGATTCTAATTCTTAAACATTGTAGAAAGAATCCCAATTTTCGGCGACTGGTAGCTGCTAATTTAAAAATTATTGTACAATACAAACAAAATAGGATAATGTAATAAAAAATACGTGATAATTATACAAAATACTACGTACGCATACATTGCGACACGACGCAATTTTTTGATAAAACGGAGCAGTGCCAAATTTCGGTATATGCGTTATATTTTTCAATCTGCCTTGAAACGTAAATACCATTTACGTTCTATAAAATGCTTGCTGTATAATTATCAATGGAAGGATTGCCATACATTTTTCTTCGACACGAGACGAACAGAAGCTCGCGTGTTTAACAGCAGCTCCAACAGAATAGATAACCAGAGTATGGCTAGGAGCAAAGTGTTCAGTAACAAGAGAAGACGTCACATTTGCGCGGGCATTATATTCGCATAGCCTGTAACAATGCACCATCAAGCCGAGGCGCTCTCACAGCTTCTCTGCAAAAATGTACTCGGTGACAGGTGTGCGGCGTGTTGCAGTCTGCGCCAGTGAATCGGTTCGGATCGTACAGACGTTCCGACCGTGACAGACATTCCCACGTGATAGCGGACACTCGACAAGTATATAATTAACAAAGAGAGCTATAAATGTCTTTATTCGAACGGGCTGCGATTTATTTCTGCATTTAAGCTCAGTGGTTCTCGGTTTCATCGAACCCTACCTGTCAAACGGATAATCGACGCAATTTTTCGATTTTTCGATGTGACGATAGAGACGATAGATTTGACAATTCGTTGTTTTACGCCAGATTCTTCTGCTAAATGTTTATATTAATGATCCTCGAGTTTTTATATTTCTATGTTGCTCGCGTTTTTGCAAACGATAATAATTCCGAACGTTGTCGGAAAACGGTTAACAAAAATTTAGAACGAGAAAAATGACGCGTAAGACTTTTCCTATATTTTGTTCAAACTGTGAAAAAATATAATCGGACCGAAAGTGATCGAACGAACGTAACTAGGTTAAGTATGATAGAACACCCAATTTATCTGAATTTATCGGAGTACAAACAGTTTGTATATAATTCGAGTTCGCGTAATATAAATCCACCGATTGCTTTTACGACCTATGAATTTCACTTCATATAACGTTCACGTTTCGGTGAGTAGATTCAGCCGGCAGTAGTTTATTTAATCAGACAGAATGCAGGTAAAATTTCGTTCAAATAGATGCACTTCGTAGAAACGGAGTTCTAGCGTGTTACTAAGATAATTAATCTTGTCAAGTTCAGTATATACTATATATACTTCCGCCCTAAAGTAGCACATTTCCAATTTCTAATAACAATTTCGTACTTGGTGTTGATTACGAATTTTAAATTCCGCGCGTGTTTCAACAAGATCGTTGAGGTACTAAAAGCGTCTAATTTCTTCGTCGTACAAATTCTCGGTATCCTAATGATAATTCATTCTTCGCTATTTTGAAGTTAACGTAAGAGCTGCTTCGAGACTTCAGAGCGGAGAATATACCACGTCGTTTTCTCACAAAATATCTGCAACTTGTGCTAAAGCGATCACCAGGAATCGTAAAACCATGCTTTGCGCCTAATTCTATTTTGATGCAGCGTATTCGAAATACGTTATAGACGCTTACGCCAGATTTTCGTACGATTAACGAACAATTCGGAGAGAGGATGAGAAGCTTTCTTCGATGACGCGCTAGCTTTTTTCCCGCGCGACAATAGCATCTAGCGCGTGAACGCGAGCGGCGCAACGTTGAAATACTTTTCCACTTGGCGAAGTGGCGTCACGTCATAATTTCAATAGCACTTCCGCTCGAGAACTCTTACGAACGAGAGGGACACCTACCTACAGTTAGGTATCTCATTAATTGCAAGCGCTATTACGCGAGATACTCCGGCTAAAGAGCTCTACCGTCGCTCATCGTGAATTTTTACGCAGCTTTTAACTCGTTTCGCTTTCGCGATAAAACACGCCGGAATAGAAACACAGTTTCGTCTCCTTTGTGCGCAGAACGAGAAAGAAAACGCTTTTAGTTGGCCGGAATTTTACGCGTATCCGTATATCCGATTGCCTTTTCCCACCGTTATGTATAGATAGCACTGGCTGGCTTCTCTTTTTCTGCACCTGTTACGTTACGCTTCTCTCGGTATACACCATCCGCTGTCGCGTTCAAATTCGTAAATGCAAAGTGATTGCTTCTCAACGTCGATCCTACTTGTCATCCTCTATTTTCTCTGCTACGTTCCGTTGGATTTTGTTGAAATTCTGGAAGTACACGTTGATTCGAAATCGTCCATTTCGGCTGATGCGTCTGGAGCGTATCTTATCCGTCTCTTGAATACTTGAACAATTTCTATGTAGATCAATTCTATGATACTTGATATATTCTATATTCTGAATAAAATTCTGCGGTTAAAGGCCACAGCGTGACGGTGAAATATTTCTGGAAATTCGGTAATGTCGAAATTGATCAATGAAAGGAATTACTATTATATTATCTGCTATAATGATCAAGCTATCGGCTCTAATAAGGGCTGCACATGGCACTCGTGTTATCGATTATATTTGATTAATGTCTATCATATGTTAGGTATTCGTAAATTATATTGACCGTATAAGCTATCGTTTGAGCTATAACGTTGTTTAAAACTATATTTGTTTATAGGCAAGTGCTCGATACATAATACGAATCCTCTTAACATCAAATAAAAGCAACCAATGATTTTTAATTACAAATCATTTGGACGCGAGAGAGTATTTTCTAGTTATATGTATAACTTATATTTTGTTATTATTCTACTTAACATCGTATTAATTATTTGATAGTAGAATAAACTTTTTTTAACAAAACATTTTTTCTTGAATAAATCTTGAATTATTTTAGATATATAACATTTGGATAGATGAGTTATGTATTATACATATAATACATTACATATGATATTCTCACGAAAATTCTAGAATGGTGTAGCACGTGCGTTCAGCATATTATTACAGATAGTAGGCATTAACTATGTGCACAATTTAGGTCGAATTAGCGACCCGAATATCCTATGCTCTCCTCACAAGGGATATATATATATGTCGGAGTAGAATTGTTTGAGTTTTGATTATGGGCGTGTAAAGAATCTTCGCCTGGATTGTTCATTGTAGTTTCACAAACAAGATAACGTTTATTAACACAAATTCAGAAGAAATAGGTTTGAACAATAACAATAGTAACTAAACGCTGATAGCAATGATCTTAGATTCGATATAGCGAATCCACGGTCCACGGGCTCACTTTTATTAAACTCAGAATAGAATTTCTACACACAAAAGTATCGCTCACAATGACGCTCTTTATATTGCTCTCTAGACGATGTGTCACTCACCAAGGAGATCTCAAGAATAATTGAGTAAAGGAAACTTTCTTTTCCTTACGGTTGCGTTGGCTTTGTTTAACGTTGGCCTGGGATACCAACAAACTGTTACCGTTGCTAGGCAGACTCGCATAACTGCGACATTGCTCTTGCCCAGGGTTTGATTGTTAATACAACGTGTGTCTCACAATATTGGTACTTTTCTGTTAAGTGAAACATTCATCCCGTGACCGCGGCTACGCTCGGCGACCGGTTGTCGCCTCGAGCCTAAGCTCATTGTCTCAAGTTTCGAATGACTGTGTCTGGGTTGTTTCGTGAATGATATTGAAGCTTTTCCAAGCAATTCCAACGGGTGACCCCGTTGTCCTTTCATCTCCGACACGGCCATCCTGACTGTCACACGTCCTCGGGTGTATCTAGAATATTGGGTTTTCCTTATGTTAGACTCGATATAATTGGTGTTATTTACAATTGTACTAAATATTAAAATAGGTCAAGGGTCCAGTTTGACAACAAAAATTCTGATCGGATGTTTGATAAAGAAAGAGTTAAAAGAGAACAGAAATTCGAAACGTTATGATTAATATTCGAAGTACTAGTTGCGTTCAGTGAATCATCAGTCCGAGCGTAATGGTAAGATGGACCATCCTCGATCTCACACCTCAACGACTCTCACTCTATGGATCATGTTACCACATTGAGCATTTGTGAAAACTCATCGTATTTTGCCCCACTGGGCACTCGTGCGAACACTATGTCAGATGTTATCACCATAGTGCCACGAAACCATTGAACTCATAGTATTGCTCCACTGAGCACTCACAGACTCATCATATCGCCCCACTGGGCACTCACAGATTCATCGTATCGCCCCACTGGGCGCTCGTGCGAACACTATGTTAGATGTTATTACCATAGTGCCACGAAAACAGTGAACTCATAATATCGCCCCACTGGGCGCTCTCAAACTCATTTTATCAAGTGCTGTGGTCAAAGTGATCCTCCTCTGAGGCCGGGGCACTCGCATCGCTACGGCCACTGCTCTCACCCCCACCGCAGACGTCTAACTCAGTAGGAACGCAACTATCAGGCATTTTCTTCAGCCTATCATGGCTGTATTTATACGACCGTTTGCCATCTAACGTTTTTAAAATGTATCTGTCTCCCTCCAGAATTTCTGATATCACAAATGGACCCCTAAATTTCGGATCTAGTTTCGTTTGATTTCTTTCCTCGTTTTTCTTTAATACAAAATCACCGACATTAAATTTAACAACTTTTGCTTTCGTTTTGTCAAATCTTTCCTTATCATACTTAGCGCTGTTCTCTATACTTTGTACAGCCTGTTGTCTTACGTTGGAGATGTCTACTTCCCTTTCCTCGATATTTCCAGGTAGTAATAATCCATAGGGTCTAGCCGTTTTACCAATTAATAATTCCAACGGACTCGATTTAGTCACACGATTGGTGGTGCAATTCAAGGCTAATTGAATCTCTCCGATCGCGTCTTGCCAGGAACGTCCGGTCGTCTCTACTGTCGTAAACATACTTTTCAACGTACCCATAGTACGCTCTACCTGTCCATTCGCTCTACTAGCACCGGTTGCTATTAGGTGTAGTTCAATCTGTTTATCCCGACAAAACTCTTGAAATTCCTTACCGGTAAAACATCGCCCTTGGTCTGCTATTACCCGAGAGGGGCTACCGAATAAGAATATGGCAGATTTGAGTGCCTTAACAGTGCTAAGTGAATCTATCTTACGAGTATGATGTAAGTACACAAATTTAGTAAAGGCATCGATTAAAACAACAACATATTCCTTCGAATCATTCTTACCGCTCAGTTTTCCGGTTAGATCTATGTGAATCGTATGCCAGGGTATGCTGGTCTTAGGTATGGGATGTAATTCGGCTTGTATTTTGCCTGAATTTGCCTTAGAAATCTGACAAGCATGACAATTTTCTACGAATTTGCGAACATATTTCGCCATTCCTTCGAACCAGTAATACTCGTACAGTTTCTCAAGCGTTTTATCCCAACCTAAGTGCATAATCGCCTGATGTACGTGATTAATGACAGACCACCTAAAGCCTCTTGGTACGATGGGCAGGCAGAGGGTCCTGCCTCTCCTTTGGATCTTACGGTAAAGGGTACCGGATCGTAATTCGTATGTATTCGCGATGTCTTCCGCGAGCTCATCATTTTTCAGTTTATTAACGATTTCTAAAATTTGGGGATCGCGACGCTGTTCCGCTGTAAGCCAGTCCTTAGAAATTTCGGCGAGATTAATCCTCTTTTCTTTGACCTTACTAACAGGGGTATGATCGATATCGACAGGGTTACGCGAGAAGAAATCTACATGAGACATGCGCTTACCCTCTCGGTACATGATGTCAAACGTAAAAGTTTGTAAATAGGCCCACCACCTATAAATCCGGTCACTCAAATTCACTTTATTGCGAGCTGCCTTCAAAGAGTTGCAGTCAGTCACAACAAGAAATTCCCGACCGTGCAGATAGTGACGAAAGTGTTTAATGGCGTTTACAACTGCCAGCGTCTCTAATTCATAAGAATGATATCTAGATTCCGCGGGACTCGTTCTTTTACTATAATATTCTACTACCCGGTTTTTTCCTTCAATTTTATGCATTAAAATTGCCCCATATCCGTCCGAACTAGCATCCGTATGTAGTTCGATCGGGTAATTCGGGTTGAATATTACTAGCACCGGCTCTTTTGTCAGAACAGAAATTATTCTTTGTCTTATACTTTCGTGCCTATCTGTCCAAATTAAGTTCTTATTACCGGAAGTAAGCGTGTACAACGGTTTCATTATTTGTGAGAATTTAGATATAAATTTTCTAAAGTAAGAAGCTAAACCTATGAATTGTCTAAGTTGAGTGACAGTTGTTGGTGCAGATAAAGAAGTCAAAGCTTGTATTTTACCAGGGTTGGGACGAACCTCTCCATTATGAATCACGTAACCAAGATAAAGAACCGTCGTCTTTAAGAAAGAGCATTTGGAAAAATTGAAAGAGAACCCGGCGTTTACGAGGGTATTTAATACAATGTACAATCTATCCAGGGCTTCGTCTACTGATTCAGCAATGATTAAGACATCATCTAGGTAAACAACGACGTAAGAATATGCAAGATCGCCCAAAGCGTTTAGAATGGCCCTTTGAAAAACGGATGGTGCATTCTTCAATCCAAACGGCATCGTTAGATACTCATACTGACCATCAGGGGTGACGAATGCTGTGTACTCCGTCGAACTTGGGTGAATGGGGATTTGATGAAACCCGCTGGCCATGTCCAGACTTACAAAGTATTTCGCCTTTTGTAATCTCGCGATTTGATCTGCAATAAGGGGCAGGGGATACCGGTCCGCGACCGTATTTTTATTTAGTTCTCGGAAATCCACACACATCCTATCCGAACCGTCCTTCTTTTTTACGAGTAGTATAGGACTCGCGAACGGTGAGTTGCTAGGCTTTATGATTTCCGCTCTAATTAATTCGTCTACACGCTCGCGTACTACGGCTCGTTCCGCCTCGCTTAATCTATAAGGACTTCTTTGTACGGTGATGTTAGGGTCAATCAATCGTATTTTCATCTGTCCCGTCTTAACACGTTTACGCGGAAACCCCGTAATAAACGAACTCTTAAATTCTTCAAGAATAGAAACCAATCGGTCTCTATCCTCTCCGAACGCCTCAGTATCAAGTGTGTTAATATCAATTTCGTTTTCTACAGTTTTGTTACAACTGTTAACGGTCTTTGCCCTACTAATAGTGAGACTATTTCGGGAAATATCTATGTTAAAACCTTGGCTTAGGATTTCGCGGCCTATCATGATGTCACACTCAAGATAGTTATCATCGAGGATATGGAAAGTTATCTCCAACGCAAAATCGTTGATACGCACTACAGACGAAACTTGCGATGTACAGTTAATGCGATTGTTTCCTATCCCTCTCATCACTACTACATCGGTCGTTCTTTTGCCAGAAAACTTCGAAGCTATGGACTCTTTAATTAGTGAACATTCGGCTCCAGAATCGAAACAAAATGAAAACGACTCACCCAGGTGACTTAATTTACCCATTGGAGACTCCACCACACAGGAGTTTACTCGACGTTCGTTATCAGTATCGCGGTTTGTTTTCCGCAATAACGGACAGTCAGGTGCGATATGGCCCTCCTCGCGGCACTTGAAACAGGACACCTTGGATGATACAGCTGGTCGACTTTTCTCCGGGCGTCGTGTAGTCTCCTGTTTTTCGGCCTTCATCTTCGTACGGCACTCCGCCATTTTGTGTCCGGGAACTCCACAATAATGACACTTAATCCGGGGGTCAGACAGCTTCCGTCGTTTTGCTTCGAGGCCTGCCGATGGAGTTCTTGACGAAGGCGTCAGCCTCTACTTCGCGTAATGAAAAGCGTTCATTTCCGCCGCAAATTCATCCATAGTCCTCACATCAGTTGTAAGCGCTATCTTCTCGACACACTCATCACGTAAACTCAGGTGGTAAAGAACGACGGCGTTGACTGCTTCGGTTATTGTCAAATGTTCCCACCTTGCTCCAAGGAGAGAGCGGAGACGCATACCATAGGCTCCCGTAGACTCACCTTCCAGCTGAGGTTCGGCCAGCATCTTCATCAACGCTGAGGTTGCCGTTTCTTTTCCACCGAAACGCGCAAGAAATTGTTCCTTGAACTTTGCCCAAGTAAAGCCTACGGCGGTCGGTATATGCGTGAGCCACTGCGCAGCAGTGCCCTTCAGCGCACGGCTTACAGTACGAAGTAATTCGTTATTTTTCATGGGCATTTCCTCCATGAGCTGATTAGCAGTTAAGCACCATGCGGCTGGATCGGCGCCTGCGTTATCAGGATTAAATTCTGGTAAAGATATTTCTTTCGGTTCCACGCTCTCCCTTTGTCCTCTGGATTGATTCATGATGGCTATGAGCTGGTCCAACGTTACAAACGGCGACGATCCCACTTCTGATGTCGGAGTAGAATTGTTTGAGTTTTGATTATGGGCGTGTAAAGAATCTTCGCCTGGATTGTTCATTGTAGTTTCACAAACAAGATAACGTTTATTAACACAAATTCAGAAGAAATAGGTTTGAACAATAACAATAGTAACTAAACGCTGATAGCAATGATCTTAGATTCGATATAGCGAATCCACGGTCCACGGGCTCACTTTTATTAAACTCAGAATAGAATTTCTACACACAAAAGTATCGCTCACAATGACGCTCTTTATATTGCTCTCTAGACGATGTGTCACTCACCAAGGAGATCTCAAGAATAATTGAGTAAAGGAAACTTTCTTTTCCTTACGGTTGCGTTGGCTTTGTTTAACGTTGGCCTGGGATACCAACAAACTGTTACCGTTGCTAGGCAGACTCGCATAACTGCGACATTGCTCTTGCCCAGGGTTTGATTGTTAATACAACGTGTGTCTCACAGTATTGGTACTTTTCTGTTAAGTGAAACATTCATCCCGTGACCGCGGCTACGCTCGGCGACCGGTTGTCGCCTCGAGCCTAAGCTCATTGTCTCAAGTTTCGAATGACTGTGTCTGGGTTGTTTCGTGAATGATATTGAAGCTTTTCCAAGCAATTCCAACGGGTGACCCCGTTGTCCTTTCATCTCCGACATATATATATATATATATATATATATATACGTATATATATATACATTACAGATGGTTTAAGTTGTATCTGTAATACGTTATACAATCAAATGTGTGATACCTTGAACGAAAATCTTCCGTTAAATTTCATACGTATACCCTGAACGTTAATCTCAATGTCTCTATAATATATAAAATCAATAGATTGATATTGGATTTATATAAATATTTAAGTCTAATAATTATAACGTTATCAGCGTATATTTATATACACGCATCAGATCAATATTTAAACAGGAAGCATAAAGTTTTAATAATGTTTCCGATACAGATACCGAAATTGTTAAAATTGTAATAGTAAAATCCGTAATGATTAAATCTCATTAGCGCGAACCACTACACCCAAAAGTGTTTATGTATTTATCACGAAATATATGTGCAGCAGAATTTAACCCTGTAAATATCTTTTCGTTGCTTAAATTTAAGAAGAGCTATCAAGAATGTACAGGCTACTAAAAAATTCATTCGTATTCCGAGAAAAATATCAGCCGAGAAATTCCAAAAATATTTTCAGAGAAATGGAATTTATACTAAAATAAAAACGTACCTGCCTTCTTCTAAAATACATCTCGATGGAAATAAATGTACGTATATAACAGAAAGTATGCAATAACTTTCAAAAATTATTCTAAACTCAAATCTTCGATGTTTCGTATAAATCTTGGAAATATTTTCGGCGTCGTAACGATAGTTCTTTTTCCTTCGATTCTAATGTATTCTTGACGCAATACTCAACCTTGAAGAACGATACAAATCTTCCATCCGCATTATAACTGCTCGAGGACAGCGTTAAATTTTCTTCGCTTTCGTCAAACACTTTCAGCGATTTCCTTCGATCTCGCTACGAACTTCGCGAACGATGGCACAGGCAAGACGACGAATTCCTAAAAGAGAGTAGAAGTAGCGAAATGTCGTCGCCCGATGCATCCCGATAATAGAGCTCACGATTAATGACTGGTCTAGATATTAAATGTCGCGACGATTCCTCGATAAAACGGAATCGTCGAAATCGCTGCATTTCTTTCGATAAATCGTTCCATCGAGAAATACATTAGTCTCGGCGCATTTGTTGCGGAAAGCATTTGTCTTACGCAATTGCAAATGGATCGTCGAAGGATGTATTAACAAGGTTCGAAACGTTGGCGAGATATGTAATGAAAACTCGAGGCAGCGCCTTCTTTTCGCGTTTCGTTGAGTTTGTAGGTTTCTCGGACGATGCTATCGTAAAAGTAGTTTTGCGTACACGCATACTCACGAAAGTATCATGGAGAACGACTACGGAGAACTTGAAATTACATTATATGAAATTAGTTTATTATATGAAACATTATGAAGTTTCGTTACTACCGTAATGAGACGTTATATTGCACAATTTGAAACCAATTTAGGAGTGTATGTATCGTATGTATTACATGAAACGTAATATTCATCGACGTATTAAAACCTGCTCTGTATTCCGAATATGTCGTACGTATTGTACAAAACGTATTATACATTGGCGTATTAAAACCTATTCTTTATTTTGTACATATCGTAGCGTATCATATAAAATGTATGGGATATAGCTTTTAGTAATTTGTATGGAACAATTGAGCACGATTCTGTACTCTATGGCAAATAGAGCGTGATATACAAATCATTGGCCTTGTATCCAATTCACAAGATTAATATATAACGAAAATTATTTAGCATAAATTGACACGAATGTAAAACATTTTTATGGTAGAATGCTAACTATGCTATCTATATTCTAGCAGAATTATTAAGTAAAGTTAGAAGATTGAATCTTTTAATTTACAACCATTGTTAACGACATCGGTATCTAATATTTGCGTGTAGATTAAAACCTTAATGTCTCATATTTCTACCCTAGTGAGTTACATTACTCAACAAATAGCGATTTACATCTCCAAATATGACTAGATCTCTTCTATAATTCCGACAAATTGAATTGTACGAGAAATAATACAACGATATAATTTACTACTAAAATGTGATATTTTTTTTTTTTTTTTTTTAAGAAAGGAACTAGAAAATAAGGGCAAGAACGAAAATGGTCGATCCTTAGCCTAACTCCTTTTACGCCGAAGGATAGAAACGATAAGCGAGGCGTTCCAGTCTCGCAAACAGGAGGCACGTCATATTTACGCGTTGTGTTTGCCTCTGTTGATTACTGTTTGACGTGCACGACTGCCCCCGCGTTTCCATACTACCGTCTTACGTCTTGTCGCTTGTCTTTTTTTTTCCCTCCTACCTGAACGTTCCGTGTCTGCACGTCCTACTCGTTCTCCATTCCTGTTCTACTGCCCGTACATAGCCGCCTGCCTCTCCTTACCGAGGATTAAATGCACATAACCGACAGCGAATTTCTTGATGAGTCGGAAACACATTCCGTTTGTATACGTGCGTTTTCCCCCTATCACGGCCGGAAGTTTACTTAAGCACAGTGACTCGAATTAATATTCGCGTACATTATCGTTGTACACGTTCGTTTCTAACTATGAACCAGTTTGTCTTTTTTTTTCAATATATCGTGGTTTATGGAAACGTATTTTTTATTCATTCACAATGCATATACTTCTCCTAAATAGGAAACAACAAGGTAACTAATTCTTAAATTTCACGAAACGTCGGATTATCGATACGTGTCACCGTGCATCTTTTGTAAGTGAAAAGATTAATCAGGCGAAGAGGAATTAAACGTTTCATTGTTATTCGGTGCTAGGACAAAGGCGGGAAAGTTATTATATACAACGGTTATAAATAATATACAATGATGATATTATCGCAAGTTGATGAAACGAAAACAAAAACTCGCGTGGGATGAAATTTCACCATATGCAATAATCTTGAAGAGTTAAATATTCTGAAGATCGCAACACCTATCATCATTTATCGTTTCTCTATTAAAATTATCTTCGTACTCTCAATTACTTTGAAACTGTTATATGGAATAGAACGAATACCTCGTATATCTACCCTCTTCTTTACG
This sequence comes from Bombus fervidus, assembly GCF_041682495.2. Taxonomy (NCBI): domain Eukaryota; kingdom Metazoa; phylum Arthropoda; class Insecta; order Hymenoptera; family Apidae; genus Bombus; species Bombus fervidus. The sequence goes on along the minus strand of NC_091530.1, from coordinate 5,919,207 downwards.
TTTTACTCGTTGTAATATCCTATCAGAAATTTCTCAAACTTTTCCGCGCTCGTTTTAAGACGCTCCATAGAACAGAGATTTTACACATGAGCCAACGTCGGTGTGCAAACGATTAAAAGGAAATTATGCGTACGCTCGGAGGACCGACTCTTAGCACGGTAGACTTGTATTTTGCGGGCAGCTTAATCCCAGTTTGCCACGCGTGCCATGGAATCCCGGTATATTTATTCGCGTCATAGAGCAGCGAAAGGGTTTTGCAAAGAGATACGAGGTCAAAAGCGATTCTAGTCGCAAGAAGCCGAGTTTACGAGGGCTCGTGTAAATCGACGATGCATTTCGACGTGCAAAAAACCTTGCCTGGTGGAATCTAGCCATCGACCGTGTATGTGTAACGCGGATTCGTGGATCCGGAAAGAATGTTATTGACGCTGAATGCTCGTGAAGATGGTTGAGCCAGGGCGGCGTGCATAGAGCCCTGAAAACACTCGACATCTCAGTGGCCATTTTTACGAATTAAATTAGAATGTGCGCAAAAGGAAGGAAAAAGAAAAAGAAAGAGAAATAGGAAGAGAAGAAGGCGGGAGTTTGACGTCATGGAAAAAAGTGCAGTCCATTGAATAAATGAAAATAACGTTGGCTGAATTCGTCGAGAGCTCTTTCGGGTCTTCAACGAGCCTTGAATATTCACGAAATTTTTAGCGTAATGCCCTATATAAAGTACCAGCGTAAACAAATAAACAAATGCCACGGCCTGCTTCTTCCGCGTACTTCTGAATTTTATTTGCGCCGCGTTTTTATCACATCATCGCTGAACTCGTCCCGAATATTACCTATATTTTGATTTCCGGCACACGAGCAGCCCAATTTCAAAATTCTTTCTTCGTTCTTTCGACATTCTAGAAGAATTGTAGCAGATTTGGATACGAACGACTTTATTTTCTCTTGCTATTCGTTTCTTTGTTCTTTAATTTCGCTTCTATTACGATATGAGCGTAACATATCGGAATAAAAGATTATATTTATATCGTTTCTCTTCTTGAAATATTCTCCTTTTTTGTAAAAGATGAGTTTCGGTATTGCGCGAATCGTGAGATTTATCAAATTATATAAAGAATCAAATAAAAGTCGAGAGGCTGTTAAAGGAAATATTAATATTAAAAGTAACAATGTTAAACTTTCACCAAAGTGAGTTTTTTAAATAGAATTTTAGTTTGACGGATAATAATCATCTACGGAAGATTGTAAAAAGTTGTTCTTTAATAAATAACGATACAAAAATCGTATGTACTTTATCACGCTTTATCGGTGCGAAACTCGTCTCGTTAATCCGTCGATTGTTTAATGAATTTGTATAAATTAAAAAATGTATTCCTCGTTTATCGTATGTACGATGGTGGTTTTTATCTTCTCGCAGCGCGTTGCCCACACAAATACACGTAGTTTCTTTGGACCGGTCATGAACTGTTTGCTTGGAAAGCAGGTTATATATGCGGGTGCACATAAGTCTGTTTTATCCACACACGTTGCAGTGTACAGTTATCGGCGTTAACGCAGTCCAGCATGAGGGTGGTATGGCTTCTCCGACAATAAAAGAGCTCCATTCTCGTCGTTCCGTTTCTAAGTTTCGCAAACAGTGGTTAGTGGTTACCTTCACGTATTTTCCTAATTTCATAAGTAAACTACCGATATTTATGCAAAATACAGGCAACAAATATATTACGAATATGTTTATACATTAACGTGAATTTAATTATTAATTTAAATATTAATCGTTGTGTTACTTCATTTATCGTGATTTCAATTGCAACGTGTAGAAAGCAGCTGTTTCTCTAATGTTATCGATTGTTCGTTAAAATTTTCTAACGATTCATAAAATTAATCTGTACGCTGGAAAGTACAGTAAAAGCATATTAAAATTTGTATTTTTATCATAATCCACAAATCATAAATGCAAATATGTTTCTTCATATGTGTATATGAGATAGAAAATGTTCACGAACGTATTACACATATCTAGAAGCATATTCTTCCCTTTTAAACGCACGATCGAACAAAAGTTTGTATTGGTATTCAGACGTTTGCATGCATTTGTCGCGAATTTATCTACGTTCGCGATACCACTTCTGCAAATCGTATTACATACAAGCTATGCATTCGGAATTCGTTCGAAAATTCGTCGGGTGTGTTATCGCGAAAGTCCGCTCTTGGCAACTTTAAAATCCCACAACTACCTACTTCAATTTCAAAGTGGCTTAAATCTATGTACATTTAACCGTATCGACGTTTACGATATATTTCAAGCTTCCTCCTAATTATTACCTACCTAATAACCATGATACGCAATTAACGAATTATTATGGTATTTGGATCGTGTTACGTATACGATTAAACTGAATTATTATTCGAATTTGGAATATTTTAAAATCGAATTAATTAATACAGTTGCGATTAAATTAGCTTAAGTAATAAACAAACAACTGTGATCGTCGATTAGATCGCGAGTGTTTACGCATCCACGAGAAACTTAAAGTCACAAAAATGCATAAAATACACAAAAGCATAGAAGATATTCGATAATCGTTACGATATTCAGCAAGTGAAACAAATTTTTGTTTTCAGCTTCTTTCGTCGTGTTCATAACAATAAAAATTTGTATGAATATCAACAATTTAATGATCACACATAAACATGCTTGCTAAATAAATAAACAATTATCGATATATATGTAATGACCTAACGCGTATAGTACATATATTATTTCAATTAAATCAATATAAAAAACAAGCGAATAATATAAACAAATAAATCTACATATAATTATGCTTCCATTTCAATTTTGTCGAAAGCGTGTAAGAAATTTCGTCGAAAAGAACTCGTCAAACGTCAACTTTGATAGTTCTAGCGTTAATATCGTTCGAAAGATGAAGCTTCCTAGTTGAGATAAAAATTGTCGGATATTTCTGTTCGCGTGAGTGATCGAAACAAACAGTAATTAACGTTGATGCCGGCGTCTTTGATATCGCGACGTCGAAGAAAGATGGTTTTCACATTCTCGCTAGGGGCGATTACGTTCCCCTGAAAATGCGAGCTTTTTCATACGCAACGAAGAAGCAGAGAGGATAGGCCTTGAAAGGTCACGCGGAACAGGCACGGGTCTCGGCTGCGATGAAAAGCAAAGCGAAAGCTGGCTGCCGGCTCTCGAGCACAGCGGTCTTATTGCTAGATCTCCTAGGGAATCGACGCACGATTCACACGCGTCTCTTGTATACCACCCGAGGACTTGGTAAAAGCCTTCAGACGGATCGCAGCCCTCCTTCGTTTCTCTTCCTCTTCGTCTTTAACTTCTCTCAGTGATCCTTTAGCCACGGTAATCGCCAACTTCTTTCACATTCCCCTCTTTTCACAATCTTTTGAGAACGTGTCTGCATATCGTATTCGAATCTGTCTGAGCCAGTTGCGTGCGTTCCAACTTCCTGGTTGTACATTGGCTGGAAAAAAGCACTGGCACGTCGTTGTATTTGAATCGACGTGCTAATTAACCAGGTCCGAGTACATTAAATTTGGTAACATCCAGTATGTAGTACTCTCATGCGACTAGAAACGGTTGATGACGACTATGAAAATGAAGCGTAGAACATGAAAATATGATTTAAAGAGACTCGTTGATATTTGATTTGTCAATTTTTAAGGTAAAAGTAGAGAACAAAGAAAATCAATAATGAATATTCGTTAAGATTAATATGTACGTACGCGCTTATTATATTTTTATCTCTTGAATGTACGGCCAGATGGAACATCAAATAGTTAAATAGCAGATGGAAGCGGAAATTAACAGGAAATTCTGTAGCTTTGTATTCATGAGATTTGTTACGTCACAGGATGTCAATTATATCTATTGGCTATTATCTTAAAACGATATCGAGCTTTAATTTGAAATTATAACGTATTCAAATACACACTATATCGTCAGAAATAAAGGCACTTTGCGGTAAATTAATGGAATTGTAAATGATACAAATGTAGACACGTGTGATCTTGGTCCATGCATACGCAGAAAGTTATCTGTTCGTTTATTCCTATATTTCTTCTTGGTGTTATTTCTGCGTCGAATTGCTCGAGCAATTTCGTTCGCAAGAAAAACAATTCGAAATTAAATAAATCACTGAAAATGTTCGCACATGATAAAACTGGCGTATTTTCCCAAATGAAATCTAATAGCTTATGACGTAGAGAGCGGTAACGAAAGCGGAAATAAGAATAAACCTACATTCCTACCTGTTATATGATTCCGATGTTAACTGTACTAATTAACATTTTTTTCTGTGAATACGCGAATAACATGGTACGTTTGTTACATTTTTAATTAATATAAACTCCATGGAGGAATAATAAAAATTCAACAGAATAAAAACAAATAATTTAGTAAATTCTCATAAAATAGAACTATTTACAACACAAACAATCGTATTTACCGTAATGCCTTTTATTTATTTAAAATATTCCCGTCAACGTTGTTCGAACAAAAGTCCAAATTAATTTGTCGTACGAACATCAATAATATCTCATCGATCGATAAGAACTTTCCAAAGAATCGCTGATTATCTTGTTAAACTAATCACCTTATACTTTTCTGTTTCAGGTAAGTCGAAACGAAATTAATTTCTCAGTACTCGGATCGCATCGTCCACGGGGGTGAGTGTGCACGCGATGAGGTAATAAATAAAGCATCGTGAACAATAAATATATTGTCCACTTAGCAACCCGCCTATAAAGCTTCAATTCGTTTTAAACGTCTGCCCTGTTCGCCATTCCCCTATTTCTTTCTCCATATATCTATGTATCACACGGGATTATTCTCTTTCTTAAATATCGCCCATTTATAAGTACTCTCGAAGATTGTCCTCTGAATAATACATGCTTTCGTCTATTTCTCTCTTCCTTAGCCCGATTCTAGTCCTCTCGCGGCAACCAGCCTCGTAAATATTTACGCACCAAGCACTCGATCGCATTTGCATGAGGAATTCACAGTGATTTCTAAACGCGACCTGTGCGGTTGCAACGTAGCTTGTAGCAAATGTTCGGACGAACGAATTTTCGACCTCGTTTCACCGCCATGATGAAAAAATCGTCGACGAAATGGCCATTTATAATGGAAACTTTTTTCAAGATTCAGAGCTTCCTCTTCGCTATATATATATATACCGTACGCGCGATATAATTCTGAGGAACATACTGTGTCTGAATTTAATAGAGGGATACGGCCAGATTGGATAGGGAGATTTTCGAAGACTGGTACGTTTATTTTTTCTTACAGCCATTATCTTACGTTTTAGGAGGAATAATTCTCTGGTAATGATAGTAGAGGATGAAACATTCTAAATAAGTAGATGTAATATTTTGGTAATTATTTGCGAATGTTTAAGCAAATTCAATTCATATTTGTATTTACTACGTACATATCGGAACTTGCATTTTACCTTCGATATTTTCTACACTTTACCATATTTTTACCATATTTACCATATTTATACAACAATCGTAATACAGCGATTACTCGCTACGGCGAAGTTTTACTTTTATCCTATCGGATATAAATGTTCAAAAAATTGGTCGTAACGAAATTTGACGAATTACGAGGCAAATGGCTGGTATGTATGGTTCAATGCAAATATTCTACTAAATTATGCAAGCCTATCTTAGCCTTGTTCCGTTCTTTTGTCCTGTTTCTGTCACAAGTTGCCCAAAATGGTACCTTTTCTAATAGCGCAAACGTTTCGGGATGGAAATTTTGTCAGCTTCAAATTGTAGCAGAAATGTAAGTAATTTTTATTAGTTTAATAACTTGTTAACTGGATCCCAAGTATGATATTCCGATTATTAGCTATTAAATATCAAACATGACATAATGGACACAAATTATACCCGTTTGGAAAACGGTTAATGGCTTTATTGGAAGCACATGACACGAGAGTGATGCGTTTCCATTAAGTAATCCAATACGTATGTTAGTATAGGTACACAAATGCATTTAACCGTTTTCGACAATAGAAGGTGATGTACATATTCGAACGAGATAGCGTGTTAGTTAACTATCTATGAATCCATTTCTCTCAACATGATAATCGTTTCGCTTCATATTTAATGCTGTCATAACTTGGCGTTGTAATTTTCAAGAGCTAGTTACCTTCAATGACGTTTCATTAAAAAGGACCATGTGTTTTCGCGTATGCTATATTCGCTAATGAGAATGTTATAATTTATCGAAGATGTGGAATTATTTGAATAAAGTCTAATTTAATCGCTCGGGATATAGAACGACGCGGATGTTAAACGATTACGGATAATTATAATTTTAAAACTAATTTCTTTTTCAATACATCGTTATTCAAGTAACGCGTTATACTAGCGAGAAACGAACAAGTTTGTTACTTAACCGAATATTTTTCATATGAAACGTTAGTTCCACGTATTCCGCGTATACCGGTGATAAATGTTTCGCTAAGAATTTAATTATTGGTTTCGTAACTCTATGTATGTTTGTTTTATGCCAGTACACATCCATTAAACCGGATAATATAACATAAAAGACATTAATCAAACATCGCAACGATAAATACCAAAATTTAAAGAGCAACAGTATTCTGTAAAAATAATGAAACTCGATCAATAATTCCGCACGAACGATTGACGTGACTGTGAACGATCGATTAAAATAAAGGAAGTGACTAATGTAGAAATTCTATCTGGTATCGCTCGAGTCTTTTTCACGAGGAATATCCCGAATATTATAAACGAAACAATTTAAGAAGAAAATATTCGAGGCGTCGTAGCTATCGGATCAAAAGCAATACTTCCATAGGAATCCATATAAATTCGTAAGTTCCGAGGCGTTAAAATATATTCGTTGCAAACAACGTGAGAAATAAAGTGAAAGTGACGAGGATAAATAAATTCAGGAGCGTGCTATCATAGCGCGAAATAATTTTTCATAGGAATCATTAGTTAGCCGCGAAAAGCTGTACGATAGGTCGATCGAAAACGAGCTCGCTCGGAAAGCGAATATTCTCATAGAAACCTAAACATTCAATATCGTTTCGGGCGACGATCGAGTATTCGGCCAAACGAAATGGGCGGTTTCAATTGTGATGTTTCCCGTTTAGAAATCCCGGCGAGTTTGACATGCAAATGTGATCAGGTGCGTTGTAAATATTTACGAGCCTCCGCGGAGGCTTTGCCATTGAATTTCGGAGGTCTTCGTCGTTCGATTTCGCCCAGCACACGTCTTACCGCCCCGTCGTTTCTTATCCCATTGAACATGCACGCCAAACAAGAAATTAAACGATACCTGTGACATCGATGATGTAAGTAGTAACACTTGCAATGTAAAGTATCGTTCAGATTAGACGATTTGTTTCGACTGAATTCCGTTTCGAAACGTTTGAAGTTTCCACCGATCTTCGTATTTTATAGCAACGCTCCAAGTGAAATCGAAAGATGTCAATTTTGCAGGTAGAAATCTTCTGGTTAAAGAACGACGTCCGAACTAATGTGCGGTTAATGAGTCTAAAAAAAAGAGATACTTTTTCTTCATGAGGATAAAGAATATTAATAATTAAAATTAAAAAAGATTATTTGCGAATGTACTTTTTATACGCGAGGCGAGTTCGTGCGCATTTTCATGCGCTTATTATGAATATCATTTTATGGGAATGGAACGAAGAAGCTACGGTTAAAAAGAGATACGTGAGATGATGAATACATCGCAGGCCGAAATAGATTTTAATTTCATTCCACTTTGTGGTTAGAAATATGAATGTAATATGTGTAAATTGTCCTGAAATTTAATATCGATATCAATATGCCGTATGAGGTATTAATTACATTCTTTTTCACGATACAAAAATTAGAGTGCGTGACTTTTTTAATTTTTACGAAGTTCTAGAAATCGGAAGAATTGTTTGAAACAATTTTGCAAAAATCGCGAACGGAACTCGCGTTGAATAACGTGCCTAACGAGTCGTGTTACATGACCGTCCATTCGAATTGCCAAATTTTCCCGTTAGAGCAGCCTCTTTAATTAATATGCACGTGGCTTCCGTCCTGCGCAGGAAATTGATTTGTTAGAGCGTACGTTACCTAAACGATCATTCTCCTCGTTTACGTTTCCCAAACGTATACATGTGTAACTAAATTATTTATTCGATTCGAACGAATTCGATAAATTCCAAGATTTTTCTTCTCACAATAACGGAATAACATTGTAATTAATATATGTAATAACATTGTAATAATTACGCGAAAATAACGTTATATCGTATATTTCAACAAGATAAGTAATTTTCTAATAGAATATTTAAAAGAAATGTAAATTCTCTTAATGGCTACGGAACGGTGCAAAATATTCTAAAATCTGTCCTACGATTTATAGAATTATTACAAACTGGTAATTTACAAATTGATTTCTTAAAAAAGAATCCCTTTTTACATGGTTTGTATAGCAACTGTACACATGTTTTTATGCTATTACTAAATTCAAGATTTTTACATATTAACGAGAATTCAAGGTGCAAGAACACATAGAACGTACATAAGATGCAAACATCTATAAAATACGAAAACTATGGTATTCGTTAAAGTATTTAATAAGCTTAACAAATCTTCCTCGATAGATCGTCTACTTATCACTACTATTCGAGAAATCGAGATACAAAGATGCATAGAATACTAATATGCAAAAATATATAAAATATCCAAAGCATAGTAGTTGTTATAATATCTAACAGGTAAACAAATTTCTTATTTAAATACAATTTTTTTATTTATCCTCGTAAGGATATGAATTTGTACAAATATCCGTGCAAATGAAATCGATATCGTCGATCGTCATCGTGTAAGTGATCGCGATATGGAAATAGAAAGAGAACGCTGCATATAGTCCTCATCTGTCCATATGTAATCAGCCACGCACACTAACGTTGCTCGCAGATCGATGTTGCACTTTCGTACGTATTTACTGCTACGAATGTGCATACGTTTATCTGTTTTTTATCAGAAGCGTTTATTGCCAACATACTTTTTCCATTCCTACATCGCATTTTTCCTTTATTCATTCTTCATTCACCCTTATGTCGATGAAACGAACTTTCTTACCTGATAAAATGCCCAAAAAATCGCAATAAAATTGAAAACGAATGCAACTAAATGTAAAAGAGAAACAGAAGAAGAAGAATTCGCCAGGAAGGCGAACATCTATTCGCGAAGAAAGAAGTACGAGGACGAAGGAAAGCGAAAGGCAGTAAGTAAGCGATCGCGTAGTCCCGGAATTTGATTAAACGTTTCTCAGTTTCGTGGGCGGAACAGGGGCGATATTTTCTCGACGAACACGGAACAAACGGCCGGGGCAAAGGTCGGTGGTTGGCGGTCGGTGGTCGGTGGTCAACGGACGGTATTCGAGGTTCCGCAAGGCAGAGAGTAACTCGCAGGAGTAGCTGCTAGTTGAAGAGTAGCCGCGACTAAGTAGGCGGCCGTATAGCACCACCTACCTGTTTCGCCAGTTTTGCCTTGCTGCGGTATTCAACAATGCGTTCATCTCTCCCTTCCTTCTCTTCGTCTCTGATTCATCCCCTTTCAAATTACTGCCAGCTATTATAACTGTACTTGCGCCGTTGTCCGTTCTGCGCTCCAAAGCTTCATCTTCTCGCCGCGTGTCACGTCTAGAGTATTGCGTTTGTTGTTCGCGAAACACGGTAAACTGTGGAGTAACGAATTGTCGGAGTTAGGTCGCTGTGTGTTAACCTTTTACGTTCTGAACATTTCTGGAATAGAATTACTTAGCGACACCGGTGTATGTATAGGTGTGTTACACAGTGAAATTTTCTTTAGTAGTGCGGCTTTTGTTTGGAAGAGAAAAAGGCTATGAATACGATAGTCTTTTCTATATATGGTTTCCTTTTCTACCTTTTGTTAGTGGAATATTGTTCGTTAGTTATTAAATGTAGTAGTATACGTGTTTCTCTTAAAACAAGATATTTTAGGAGTCATCCTACCCGTCGAAACAAAGTTTCGTTATATAGATATCCTTATAAATATAAATCAATATAAATAAATATTTCCTTAATTAAACATATAAATCTCTTTTAATTACTATCTTTCAATTACTAAATAAATTCCGAATTTAAATATTTTCTCACTATTTTGAGATTCTATTCGCATCAATTGGTTTTCAATTAAAGGTAAGAGACTGCGACGTATCCGAAAGCAAAACCGATGAACGGATAATGAAATGTAAAAAGATCGCTGAAATAAATTCCGTATCTAATATTAATTTAATTTGAAGAATTTTGCGCAGTTTAATTCGACTTTTCTATTTAATCTACACTCTTCTGATATTTTACCTTTCTCATCTCCACCTTCGCCGACATGTTTATCGCAGCTTGCCTTTACATCTTCCGTTTCTCTTGTTACAGATTATAATACACTTGTCTTATACACTTGCGTTTCGTTTCCTTTGATACGGCTTTGCTTTCCTCTTCCTTCCTTCCTTCCTTCCCGTATCCTTTTCTTTCGGCCGGCTTTATTTCTAGCTACACGGTCCACGGCCATATATTTCGGTAGGAGTTGCGCCCCTTTTTAAATGCAAATCCACCATGGTTACGACGCTTTTCTTCTGCCCGTCGTTTTTATTGCTACAACGTCATTTTTATTGTTTCGATATTATTTATGCTTTACAGCCGAATGTAATCCCCTATCTTGATTTACTCGTCGGTCATTCGACGAGAACAACGGTTCCTTAATACGCTTCTTCTGACTTAAAGTCCAAATTTATACGTCCAACATGCTAATTTTCTATTATCTTGGTGCACGTGTCCTTTATTCGTTATTTTCTTTCCCTCGTATTATGTGTATTTCATTAATTTATTTTGCTCTGTCGAACGTAAAAAATTTCTACGAGTATTACAACAGTATTTCACTTAGCCAAAGCCGCTTATAGATTACTGCAATGAAATCTAATGGTCGATTAAATAAATTTCTGGCGATAGAATCTAATTATTATTTAAAGACGAATTCCGATTGTATATACAATTTATTCCGAAAATAAGTTTAAATGAATGGAGTTTTGCTTCGAATGCAAAAGTATTAAATAGAGTGTAAGATTATTCGTAAAATTATAATGAAAATTATACGATATCAACTATGGATAAATTTCATGATACAGTACTTTAAATCATCAAAGGAAAGATCATCGAGGAAAATTGACATTCGATTATCTGTTTAATTTAATTACACAATTTGTAATTTAGTAACGAAAGTACATAAATAGTTGGTAACAATTTGTTAATAATTAGCTATTGATATAATTATCATGGGAATATCGAAGTGTATATACATATACGTTAATAGTTTGTTATCTGATATTAGGTCGCTGTTCGATATTCAATAGCTCTCCACGCAATGAAGTATTTTACAACGAGAGGACGAGTTTAGGAACAATTATTAGTTGCTAATTTTCATTCCAGAAACTTAGTTGGTATTTTGAATTAATTTTATTAAAATACGTACGTATTGCCTTTGGAAGAGAAGAAAGTTGGGCAAATTTGCAAAATTAAATTAGTATCAAAAATTTCTTGATTTAATATCCCTTTATTAATTTAAATTCCAATAAGGACATGTGGACACTTTACTTTCGATATTATATATATTTTTGCATTTATGCGCACCATTGTACACTTTTACATGTCCACGCTTATCATACACGCGTAAACACACATACAGCAGCTGTGAAAAGTATTTCCTAATTGTTATTTTCCAAGCATTCTTCGTATAAGGATGTACGTTTCATTTTCCACGGCATTCGTTCGAAACGATATATAATTTAATATACTTGAACTTAATCAATGAAACGTGTATAATTGCCGTGATAATTACGATGGTTACGCAACTAACTGTACGATTGTCAAATTTTAACACGCATCGTATCCTATCGCGTTACATCTACCAGGATGCTAAAACTCTGGATATTCCAAAACCAACTAACCGTTAACATTAGGGAAAAGAAAAGAAATCTTCTAAACAATAGAACAATAAAATAGCCGCGAATTATACTTTTTACAACCACCGCGTATTACACTGTATACAACGCTACGCTACGCTAATAATACGCAATCAGCTATTCACCAGTGAGCAGAGTCAGCAACAATGACGGCAATCAAACCGAACAAAACTACCATTCGATTCTCTAAAATTTCCTAAAACAATCCGGTTTCATTAGTAACCAGGTCTCGTTCGCTCGATACGTGGCACGCTTCTGAGAACCCCTGGATGAGGCGACAGCGCGTAAAATACGTATCCGGCCACGCGTTAAAAGACAGAAGGAATCGGCGTTGGACGCGGGAAAAGGCGTACGTACGCGTGGCCCAGGGTTCCGTCACCTGCGCGCGGACCTCGCAGAATGCAGATCGAGCGCGTGCACGGTAAACACGAAGCGGCGAAAGAAAGGCTGGCCACCGTGGAGCCGCATCAATGGACGCTCAATGGGCGCCGGTCAACAGTTTCCCGGGCGCGGAATCGGCGCGCGCCAACCTACGTTCGCCGCAGACCGAGTAGACGAAGGTGCAACCGTATACATCGTACGTAAGTTCAACGTGGAGTACACGGGATAAGAACGGTCAGGGAATAAGCAGGCGGTTTGTGATTCATCGCCGAGAAACGCGTATAATACCGGTTGCTAGGCCCGTGCCACCCTTCCGTTCTACGCTCCATACTGCATACAGGGTGTTTTCCAAGTTGTATTAGAACGTGATACAATAGGGACGAATAGTCGGGTCATTTGGAAAATTCTTAAATATTCTTGGTTTCGTAGCAGTGGTTAATTGTATTTGGTTTCGTTTATATGCTTCATTTTAGAAAGTGATAATGTACAATGCGTAGGTAAAATGTATAATGTAAAAAGTATAGGGCATTTACCTGTGGAAAGTAGCGTTTCGCTTGGCACATTACGAGAATGAAAGAGAATTCATTTAGGTGAAGATAAACCTTGTAACAAGAATGTATAAGATTATGCGATATTCGCGAGCATTGTGTGTTACGAAGGTAGGAAAGTGGGAAACAAGGTACGAATGTGGAAAGGAAAGGAGGAAAGTAATTTCATAAAATGTAATGAAAAAATATAACGCAAGCACGTATATGTTTATCTAATCTATGTATACGGTACGTGTACATAGTTGAAGATTTTCATTTCAAAGGAAATTGGTATCTTGTCATTTATATAACAGGAATCGTCGTTGAATGTGATTATGATAGTATTAACATCGGACAAAGGCTTCTTTCAAAAACATCCTAGCGAAATAATATTTTCGTTTCTTAAATGTCATTCTAGAGATCTATAGAAATATCCGAGCATTTCTTAGATCTCATTTGCGAAATTAAGTAAATATTTGCATTCGTTTCAACGTTCTCCGATCCACTAGTCAAAAAGGAAGATAAATATTGCCTATCTGAAAAACAAAATCTCGCTTTCGCTAAAAGGAACGCAATCTCGTTTATTCGTCCCGGCTAACGAACCTATGTAACGAATGACGAGTTCGTAAATTCTAGATAAAATGGCTGGCCGAAAATTTCCAAAAGAATTTTGCTCGCCACGTTTCGCGGTTTCCACAATCACCTTTAACAAACGATTACATCGCTCAAAAATCCTACAAACGCCCGTTACAGCCAGCGCGTCGCGCGCCCCCGCAACAGATAAATCCAATCTATTCTTTCACGTTTATTTATATCTCGTTTTGCGAAACGCTCCGTTTTTCTTTTTTTTTTTCTTTTTTTCTCTTTCTCTCTCTGGAACACGGTGTACGCGTAAGTTCACATTGTTGCAGATACGTGGGTGCAATATGGGTGTTGGCACGGATTGTCGCATTGACATCCGCAAAAATCCCACGTGGCGGTAGGTCGATAACGTTGTTGTGCAATAAAGTGTTCCGATCACTTTGCGAGATTTCTGTCACGGTCGTTAGGTTTCATTGAAAAGTGTAAATCGGCGTTTCCGTTCGTACAGTTTCATTCGTCTCCAATTTACTTCGAAGCGAAACGTTTTTGAATTTCGTACGGTGGAAGAAGCAGGTAGAAGTAGACTTTGACGATGAACGCCGCTGTGTGCGTGGCATATTTTCTTTGCAACGGTGCCTTTGGTTTTTCTACAAACTCGAAAATCTCGAAATGTAAAAACCGACTCCTACGACGTTTCGTTGGTTTCGCATTCAGTTCGAAGCAAAATGTGTGAATTTCGTATAACAGAAAATGTAGGAGGCAGCAGATTTTCATCGCGAGTCTCACAGTTCGTTCTGTATATCGTCTTCGCAATGGTGCTTTGGTTCTCCCATTATCGGAAAAGTCGCGAAATTTTTGAAACTTTCGTAACATGGTGATTTTGCGACGCTAGTAATTATAAATTCATATAGCGAAAAATGTAAGGTAGAAAAACTTTGATCTTTAAATTCATATTTGAATTCATATATCGCAGTAACTATTACCTTCCATCATTCCCACGCTTATTTTTCTTGTCTGTAAAAATGACGCTATCGCCTGAAATATTAGATTAATATTTCACCGAAAGTAATAAAATCTCGACGTATAATTTAAGCTCCTCAGAGATTCGCACCAGTGAACAGAGAATGATCTCACACATTCTACACACAGGCATTCTCTACCCTAAATAACTCAGGCACTGAAAGCGATCCATACTCAAACCGAGATTACAAACTTCTTAATTTCTTTAATATCGCGTTATTGATACATATCGATCGATCTCGAGGCAGATTGTAACGACGATAAACAACATAACCACCGTTAAGTAAATTTACTAAACTTTTTCAATTATTTAGTTCTCTGTAACGCGTCATGATTGGAAATTTCGAATCGATAACGTAGCTACGTCGAACGTAAAAGTACGTATCTTACAATTACCTAGAATTTTATTTGCTGTATGAGATCGGTACTATTAATAGAGCATCGTACTAAGCCACGCAAACTTCGTCGTGACGGAGCGTTAGAAAATTCATTGGACGTAGAACCGATCGTTTCACACGCGTTGAAAAATACAATGGGACAGGAATAGGCCAGCAGGGATGCATAAGTATGCGCGCAACGACGCTGTTAGTTTCCGGCGGATCGAGTTCTTCCTTCCACGGTTTAGTCGCGTGGGTAAAAGGACACGGACGCGGAGGACGAGACGGACGCCTCGACGCCGACGCCACCTACTCCACCTTCTAGCTTCTTGCCTCTTGCTCCTCCACCGGCAGTGACTCTCGCTGCCACGAATTATGGCTTCACGCTCGGTTGAACCGACGATTTATGAAGCGAAAGATCGAGCGAGGTGTCCGAGGAAGAGACGAAACGACGCGACGGTCAGAGAGTGCTGGAATCGGGCGCAGCAACTTTTCTCGAGATTCGTTCGACCCGCGTGTCCTTGCAGATAGCCAGAGGCCGGCCATTTTATAGCCGGCTGGGCTTTAAAATTTAAAAGTGAAAGATTCCATTTTCCATGGTTATTAATCGTTCTCACTCGCGTTGTCTTACCGCGTCCATACGCGTAATTCGGACGAATCTATGAGATTTATGTTTCCTACCCGAAGGTTCGCGCTGATTCATACAATACCATTCGTAGGTTCGTATTATACGTTTATTAATTACTGGCGATATCGTGAGGAGGTTGCGATCGAAAATATTGCAGTCGAAGCGCGAAATCCGCGACACTGCTTCGAATTAAACGGATCATCTATGGTTGGTTCGCTGTTGTACCTCTTCTTGAAGTTATGTAGCGATAAGTCGAAGTTATTTGAGTCGAGCTAGGTAACTTTGCCTTGCAATTCGTCAAATTTCATTGTGAATATAATATTTACTGTTTTTAAACGATCTACGTTCGAAGACAGATTAATTAAAACATTAGTAGTGGCCGGATAAACTGCACCGGATAATATAAATACCTTTTACATAATACGTACGATACACAGGTTTTCATATTAATTTGAAATTGGACCAATATCATCAGGATAGCCTCGTTACTGAGCTTACAAAGTTTGAAAATGTTTTGTGCAATACATACAATAATATACATATAATACATGTTAACAAGTCTCAATATAATATATTCATACAATACATACAATATACGCGTTTTTAGATTGGTTTGTAACGTGACCGATGTAATCGTGAGGCAGTCGTGTCTCATTACGATGCCTATGAAATTTCAAAATGTTCTATATAATACATACAATAACATACGCAATCTCGTATGATATATTTTCACACGTCACTATGCGTTTAATACGTATAGTATACGCATTTTCAGATTGATTTGAAATTTCACCAATACAATGATAGCAATCGTGTCTCGTTACGATGCCTATGGAGTTTCAAATTGTTTTATACAATACGTCGAATAACATACGCGATTTCACATATGATAGACTTTCACACGTCGATATACATATAGTACGTACAGATTGGTTCGAAATTTGACCAATATAATTGTTCGGGATCTGAAGTGGCCGTCTGTTTATGACACCTGCCTTTTTTGGGAAAGTCCGAATTTCCCTCGTCCCAAGTTGTAAACCTTACGACGCGGACCACATTGAGAGGCTAATAAACACCCTAAGCGCCCGATGGATCAGGTCTAAAGCAAACATCTGATACTTGCTGTTCAATCAACAATACCAGAAGATACGCGCCTACGAGAATACGCGACCACAATATTTGAAGTAATAGATTTCCATCCCATAAAATCCATGGTGAGAAGGAAAACCTGGAGACGGAAAGTTAATATACAAGGACCAGGCGAAGCTTTTCGAGGATTCTTCTCAGTATGAACAGAGTTTTAACACAGTTTTCGTCAGAACGTCATACTCTTCGTGCTACACTAAACCGTATTAACTAAACGTAACATTATTCTGTATTTTAACGTGCTAGTGATTCTCTTTGTGTATACTAAAGAGCACAAATGAATAACCTAAACGTACTACTACTCGGCATCTTTCATTTATCTTCACCTTGAGCGTTAATCTCGTTCAAGGTTCGCTATATCAAGCGATCAGTTGCAACCTGACTGATCGCCATTTAGTTGAGAATTCGCGACAATAATCATAACACTTGTAGCTCGTTACAGTGATAATGAAATTTCCAAATGTTTCGTGCAACACACGTATACGATATACAAGTAGAAGTTTTCTATGATAAGTGTTTAAATACTTTCGTTAGCCCCACTGAATGTTTTATCAAGGAAAATATTATTTCAACCCAATTAGAAGTTCCCGCTGGCAGCGAGTTGATTGAAAGAACGACGACAATGTGGCCCGAAGCTACGCAGCACTCCGCGCCGTCATAAAAATTTTCAATTTCCTTTTGTTAATGGAATCGAGATTCGTCCTTTGTTCGCGAATCGTAACGAAAGTATTCGAGGAGTTTGTAGAAATCGCGGGAAGAAGAAGGTGGAAAGCGTGGAAAGGGAAGAAAGGGGAGGAGCAAGGGATTGACCTCTGTCTCCCGGTAATTGCTTGTTTTATCTTAATAAGAGTACATACCGTAGCGGTGGTTACAACGTCTAACGTATCCCTTTTAATTAAAGCACCCGACTAAATCGATCTTCCTTCGTCTATTTTCTCTCGCTTCCTTTTTATGTCTGTTCTTGTCGAATTATTTATCCGCTTTCTGCATACCTTGATCTTGTCGTTTGTTCCGCTGTTCTTTTCTATTACCGAGTCATAAAGCGAGAGAAAAAAAGAGAGAGAAGACGAGACAGGAAAAGAATTCAGAGAAGAGAGAGAGAGAGAGAGAGATGCAGGGAAGTGGTCGTACATATTCATTTAGAGAATATTGGCTAGAAGCTTTTTCCACCCTTCCGGGAGAAATTCTGTAATTACACGTGAAATACGTCCTCCCCTACGCATATGTTTAACGTTCTGCTTCGATCCATTTTCATTGTTATCGTGCGAAAGGAATTACGCGAAAGCACCTGCATCATGACGATGTGGAACACCGGAATTACTTGTTAAAGCTCCGTGCATTTCCATGTTTCTATACAAGTCAAAATCAAATCAGCTTTTTTTTTTTGACATAGTAACTGCAACTGCTGCGAATACAGTAAATCGTCGAAGATATCGTTGAAGTAGCCTCAAATAATATTTTCACACAATCTCTTTTCCCACGGAAATGTTTCTTCATCGGGTTCTATAGCCACATGTATTTTCTATAGTTTTACGTATGAAAGTACCATCAAGTGACAGAAAATTTACTCGAATCTAATTAATCAATATGCTAATACCTTTCGTTACCACTTTGCGAACGATCGTTTCCATTCGCAGCTAAATTATTCTCATCGTTTAAATCGCAGCTTCGTTTAAAACTCTGCTCGTATCTTTGCTTCGTGTTTGCAAATCATGACCTATTTTAATATCAATATCCATATACATAAATTTTAACGATACATCGTCGTCTACGCAACACTCGCGCGTTCCTTAATTGGTTAACACGCGACGGAGAAAGAACGCGAGTAACGGCGCATTTCTATAGAAAGTGGTGCGCGCAGGGCACAAAGTTCGACCGGAAGGTAACAAACTCGTTTGACTTACGAAACAAGGCGTGGAATAATGTTGCCGTGCGGCGTTAAAAGACAAACAACTCGGCATCTTCGGCAGACGACCACCAATCTACCGGCAAACGAAGACACATCGAGTTTCGCTTTCCGTGTCGTTGGAAGGACCAATTTCGCCGTTCCTCGGTCGCCTGCTGCCACGTTAATCGTTATTTATGACCGTGGCTACTTTCCGTGCGCGCCGCGGAAACACCTTCTATTTGCTTATCGATCTACGGCCCTTGCGAGATTGCGAACGGACCGAACGATACACCTCCGCAGAGTCCGCGGCTTCGCTTCGCTTCGTTCCGCCAGCCCACTGTCATCATTTTTCTCACGATCGGCCGCGACACGGATACACATCACCGACACGATGATTTATCGCTGATTCACCATCACCGTGAAAGCCGTTGTTACGCGAAACGCTTTTAAAACGCGTCGCGTATTTTCACGCTGATCCCTCTTCTGCCAGTTTCTACTATCTCCATACGACCGAAAGCAAGCCGCTATTTTATGCCTGTCCGGATCTCACCGAGAGCGTAACACTAGTGGCGGTATTATACTTGCTTTATAGTCAAAGTGGCTCACAGGAAGTATTCCAACATTCTAGTAGAATAAACTATTTACGAATGTATTCTGCGCTATTTATGAAAAACATTTAGAACTTTCGTCAGCAGGTATTGCTACAAGATTCGATTATCACGATGATCAGTTAGACGGCGGATTTTTACGCGTTCGTGGGGAATCGAAACATACGCAGACGAACAGAAAGCTTGTAACGTGGGAAAATATATAAAATATTCAATGTGTAATAGCTTTTACAATTATATCGAGGAGGAAACAATTTTCTAGGTAAGATCCACCTTTTTAAAGTTATATTCGTAAATATATGAATTTACATGGAAATTCGTGGGCTAATGATTCTACCGATCATCACAGCTTTGAAACAACTGTGAAAATACAGCACGTAGAAGCTACAAGATATTCAGTGCAAGTAAATACGTATAGACTGGATAGAAACGTATTTGCACATATTTTATCTTCCGATGAAGTGTTCCTTTATCACGCATTACATATACATACACATTACATTATACATATACACATTACATATTTACATATACATTTACATATTTTGCAATTTTCTGAAAATACTGTTTTGCGAATGTACGTATATTTTACGGACATAAAAAAATGCTTAAACAGTCAATTATCGATGTATACACTAAACATAACTAAGTTTTTTTACAAAATTTTGTCTAACATCTATCGGTTTGAAATTCCAGCAATATAATCACGGCGATCATGTTTCATTATTAATCGTTGCACTCAACAAGATCAACGAGATCAATATATATGTATTTGTTGCTTGTATTTATTGTATATATAAATATATTATTGTATCGTATTTGTTTCTATATATATGAAAGCTTTATGTCGGTGAACATCGTCGATGGAACTTTTGTTCATTTAAGTCAGTCAGTGGGCGTTCCACCCGCAATGAGAACCGGAAGTGTGTAGGTGTCGCGCATCTCTAGAAACAACGAAGTCATGTTGGTGGATATATCCGTATTAAAACGATCCGCTGACACGTTTCCTGCGTTACTCATAGAATGCGTTAACGTTCACGTTAACTTGATTAAATCAATTAGCAAAATTGTGATTAGACGTGGTGGTATTTTTGCCTACACAAATTATAGCAGGTCTGCGACCGTTTGCGGTACAAACATTACATTACATTTCTCCACAGTTATTTTCTAATATTATTTACCTATAAATTAACTGTTTCGCGTATACCTTTCAAATAACAAATTAAAAAATAAATAAAAAATAAATGAAAGTCGCAAAAGGTAATAATTTTCGTGATTCTACGAATCACGAGAAGAAGATTGTGTCGCTTAAATTTGTATTATTTTCTTTTTTGTTTTTAACTTGGCATTCCAATTAACGTAAAAATATTTTACGCGCGAATGTAACGTGTCACGCGAGAACACAAAATTCACGTTTAATTAAACCGATACAACGATAATTAATAGGGAATTGCAATGTTGATTGACCTACGAATAATACATTGTATACTTGGACTCTGAATAGCGTTCAAACCACGTTTAAACTTCAATAACGTATTCCGTACGTTGTGTATCAAGTTCTTATTGGGCTCCAATAGTTCTGTATATCAAAATGCGGATTTTGCTGGCACGCCTTCTCCCGTTTCTAAAGTTGCTAAACTTGCTGTAACCGAAATGAACCAAAGTAGACACACACGAAAAGCCGTACGCATGTTCGTTTAAAGATCACGTTAATGACGTAAGAGCAGACGCTATGGCCGGAATAATCGGTACAATTACATCGGTATAATTTAATATTCTTTATTTATTTAAAATTGCTTACAGCGGATACATTTTCTTCGTCGTTATTCGAATTGCAAACGCAATATATATTATTACAAATAAATTTTAAATGACACGTTATAAGTTTGACGACCTCATCGTCAGCACTAAATTCGTTAGTAACGTAACAATAATCGATTGATTCGTATGATGTAAAATATACGAAAGCTTCAACATTTCCATATCTGCTATTTAGTCGTTACATCGTATTTTGTCCGTTAAAAAATTGGTATAATTTGAAACATTTCTTCCATCCAACAAAAGATTCTCATCGAATGTTCTTAATCCTCCAAACAGTGGCAAACTTCGTCAAAAAGTTTCAAACGAGCACATTGAACGCCCAAACTTCGTGTCCAAACACGACTGAACAACCGCATACGCTTTCATATCCACGATAAAACGCGCAATCTCTACATGAAAACGCAATTAAAAACGGAATTTTGAAAAGTCCCCGAGCGCCTCTGCGACCGGTAGGTTGCAGAAAAACGAAAAAGATAAAAAAGAACAAAATCAGGGAAAACTTGTCGGCGTTCGTTGTACGATGCACGGCCCGTGTAGTCATCAAATTCATTTAGGCAAATATCAGATCAACGTAGCAGAACATCCAAATGGTGATCGCGAACCGAGCATCGCCTCTGTCGCTTTCGACAACAGCGAAAAGCGACTTCTACATCGTCGTTTCGCGTTTGCACGTGTACGGCCGTGTATAAACGCGGAGGCGTAGCTTTTTCGTTTCATTCACCAGCCATTCAGGCGTCCCGTGCACAGAGAATCGAGGCATCAAGAATGTAACGCGTCGCCCTGGCACACCATGAAGCTCATTCATGGGAAGAGAGCACGTGCTCGATCGCCGACTCCTATGGCCCCGTGAACCGGAAGGGGATACGAGCTCGTCTCGAAGCTCGGTCAAAAATAGCGAGAAGGAACAAAGACGCGTCGCGCCACTGCTCCGCTCCTTTCTATCCCGCCATTCTGTCGCGAACTTCGCGTTTTCCGCAAATTTACTCTGCAATTTTTGCCACGTAGATTCCTAAAGCGCCAGCTTTCCAAGGGAAACAAAGCTTCTTCTTGCTTGAAAGGTTCGCTGGATTCCTCTTACGCGTCGGCTAGCGTGTTTTAAATGAGGTTTTTTACGAAACAGGAAATTCGAGAAAGAGAAGCTCGGTCGTGAAAGGGCGTAAATTTTTCTAATTGTCTCGATATGTGAGAAACCGCGTGTACTGAAATGGGACATTTTAATGGAGGATCTGTTAAAAATGTGGCGTCTTCAATAGCTTACGATTATCTTATTCTTGCGCGGAAATGATAGTTAATATTATCGAGCGTTCTTTACGGCTGTGCGTTAGCTTCCGGATAGATTTTTCTTTTTATAATCGGATGGTGGTATTTTAAAGAATTTTTATTAAAATTGTATAATCGTATAAGAGAATTTATTTATCGTATCGTTTTTTATTAGTTGCTATACCTTTGTACGAAATATTCGTTAGAATTCTGTTGGATATCATTCGTGAAACGTGGAGCGGGAAGTCTATCTAACTGGAAACTCTTGCATGCCGCTGTGTACTTTATAAAAATATTCTCTGATAAAAGTGTTATTTGACGCTCTTTCATATTTTTTTATTAACTCGGTTAATAAAAAAAGACAATTATTCCTGAAATATAAAATAAAAATGTATAGCCAATATGGTCGACTATACACAGGCAGAAATTCCACTGTGTCGATTCTTACAAATTCGTTAATGAAATATTTATCGATCGACGAAAAATATGAACCATTCGGAAGACACGTTGATGAACTCCATAAATTAAAAAGCAGAAAAAGCGGCTATGTTGCGAACATCATTTTTTAAATTTACCTTGGAATTTACTATTGTTTATATCATCTCCTTGTAACAAATGGACTCGTGGTAATGCCATTTGTTTTGTGAAAATTGAACATCAATTCTGTATTTACGTAATGAAACTGGGAAATCGACGAAAACCGGAGTTGGTCATTGATATAGTCAGTATCGTCGATTATCTTTACATACAGAGAATCGATAAGAATGACCAGTTAAAATAACTCGCTACCTAATTATTTTGTTCAATTTATCAAAAAGTGTTTGAAATAAAATTTATCGCATTCGAGGGACGATTGATCGGGTGAGTACAGTTTGATCTTTTAATACCTTGCATCTTTCGAGATATTGAGGCGACCTTGACATTTTTTAAACCACGTCGTATATTTTCTATAACATTAGTCGACCCAGCACGTGGACGTACTCTTGGACATTCTCTGCAGAAAAATTTGTCAAGTTCAACGTACGAAGACAAAAACATAAGAAAACTGCTTCGCGATTTTCCTTGTCTTTCGTTTGATTGGGTTGAGAAGATCAAATTGAAGTTAAAATACGTTCTGAACTAGCAATTTTTTCAGTATTAACAGATTAATAAGGTCTTTGTGTAAACAATATCCACCTGGATCGATTAACGTCATAAAAAAAAATAAGGTGCCATTTAAAAAACACAAGTTCACCTGAACATCTCAAAGAATATAAGAAATTAAAAAATCAAACTACATTCAACCGATGCTTGGTAAAGTCAATGGACAACGAATTATTTCAGATGGTCATTCTTACTGACTCACCCTGTATATCAGGCGAAGAAAAATTCGACTACCTTCGCATAAAAAATCGACCACTCCCAATCCTTCGAACAGCCGTGTAAACGGCCTTAATCGAATAATCAGAAACGGAGCGTCGACACGTGAATGCCAAGAAGGAGAGAAGAACATATTTCTCCCCCTGCGTATAAAACGCGCGCCACAAGAATGGCAGGCATACTGATCACCAATGCGAAGAACGACGCGGGCACAGAACGAGAGAATTCGATGCACAACCTCGGATAAAGGCCTATCTATCGGCTTGTATTCTCCGACGATTCTAAAACGTTCCTCGATTTTCGGTCGGATACCGCACACCCCGAGGCGATGCGCAACATAAACGAGCTACCTAGCTACACCACGATGGCCCCTGCAAAGTGATCTAAAGCAGCAACGGGAGATTATTTCGCTGCGTTGCATTGCCACGAAACACTGGCCACCGCTGTTAAACACGATACAGTATCATCGTGAGCTTCGATATTAAATTCTTTTCTCTTTATCCCAGCTGCGATTCGAAATCGATTTAAATCGCGAGACTGCGTCAAATACGGAGATATTACATCGGTATGGATTTGAACGCAAGACCTCGTGTTCAGGGTGAAATTGAAATAAATTGATCATGGGATTTTTTATCTTTCTTAATACTTTTTTTTCAAATTGCGACGAGCCAACGTTTACGGATTCATGTTCATTTACACTTGCTGTAGAATATTGCTTTATTTAACGTATAGGGGAGACAGATAGCTTGGGAATTATCGAAATTGTTGCAAATTTATAGAACGTGTTTAAAGATGGAAAAGTACCAATGAGAATCTTCGATTACTTTCTTATGCTATTTTTTTTTTTTTTTTTTTTTGTTTTTTATCTCTTTCGCCAAGTGAACTAACAATTGGCAATTTTGGAACGAAAATTACATAAATACGGACTTAATAAGAATTTCGATGCAAACAATTCTCCTGCTATATCACAGTTTAATGCTAGTTCGATCTCTGCGAAACATAGCTTGAAGAACTTCGATCGAACGTAACAACTACGACTTTTAAAACAAATTCGATATCGTAAAACACGATCTATGGTTTCAACTGGGTGGCGAATAACGTATTATAATGATTAAAGCAACTGTAAACTATGAATCAAAGAAAATACATTTATCCGCGTTGTTTGTTCGCAGTAAAATTCCACCTACGGGACACTTGAATCACACATAGATACTGCAAGCATAGAAAAGTCAAAATATCCAGTTTCTCGGATTTTGATCGTAGTTTGGCAAAAATCCCGAAAAGAATTTCGCATGCGAGGACTAAAGTCGTCCGATCACTCGACGACCGTAATAACAAAGAAGAGAAAGAAGATTCAGTGGATTGGGTGAACGGTTTTGCGGGTTCCTATTTATCGACCCAATGGCCGGTAGTCTGGATGGAAACACGTCCCGCTCCCTGGGGTGCTTTCGTCTGCATATCGTGAAATTCATGCGACAAGGGTTATAAATAAATATCGTACGTCCCTGGCACGCCCGTTTGTCGCTCTTCAAGTGGTTCTCTATAAAAATACACCTTCCGAGGGGAATACATTCCCCTTGACCCGTTCCGCGGCCAAACGTTTATTATTCAATGCCGGTAGAGAGATCAAAAGTAGTCGGCTCTCGTCTTCGTGGTCTAGGTTGTTTGTAGGTCACAGAAGCCAACGGTTCTTTTTTTTTTTTTTCCTCTTAAAACAACTATATTAAGAGAACATTCATAAAATTGATTGAAAATTCGTATTACGCGTTACGAAACGAAGATATTATTTCAAATTTTCTAGATCGCTTGTGAATCGAGTTTAATGAACATTTCTGAAACGCTGATTTTAATAAAAATTTCCCAGATATAATACGAGCGAGATGGTACTCGTGTTAATCAAAATTTTTAATTACAGTAGGAGACGAAGATGGCGTTTCTTTTTTTTTTTTTGATAATAAAAATTAATAATAAATCGTATTGATAGACGAATACAAAAGTTCAATAATATTCAACCGTTGGGAAAAGGTAACATGATGGAAAGTTAAAAAAAAAATTGCTTTTCCTAAACCGTGCACGCGTCAATGTCTACTTTTACTTAGAACGACGTGCGTTCATAAAATAAACCAGCCGAAGGGCGATTAAAGGCCGGACGAATTACTCCAGCATCGTTTCACGATCGACGTTAATGGGAGTTCCGGCATGAGAAAAAATAAACCTATAAGAGTGCTCCTCCCTTGTCTCCTTTATATCCCCATGTTTTCGTCTTTATTGTTTTTTAATCTCTTGCTCTTATCTCGTATTTTTTTCAATTTACCGCGTCACATTAAATAATACCGTTCGTTGCTGCTGCTACTACGTCCCATAAACATTTATAAATAACGTCATAGGTCGATAAATTTGAAATTGATATTAATACGTGGCAAAAGTAACGATTAAGCGTAATCGAGAAGAGAATGATGTTCGAAGATGCGAAAGCAATTTTTATTTCGTCGGATGTTATTTTTAAAAGGACCAGCAGCTTGTAAATGTCACGTAGATCTTCCTATTATAATATAACAGTTTGGAATTTCAAGCTACCATCGTAGTAAATTTACAAATTTAATACAACGAATATGAAAAGAATATAAAAGGGCCAGAGATATTTATATCCGATTCAGTTTTATGATAAATGGCGAATATGTGTCCCCCGAGCTTAAATACAAACATCGCATCGAAATAAACTTGCAAGCTCGCTATACGAGAACAGTAGAACTTTACGCTATTATAACTACATAGATAGTGAGAATAGAATGTACGTTCGTGTAATATTTTTCACTTAAAATGGCTTCCTAGATAAGTTCTCGAAGGCTTTCTCACTCGTTCTCGGACAGTCTTTACGATGTTTTATCATATTCACACGATACGATCTACGAGTTTCAGGAACGAGGTTGTAAAACATTAGAAGATGCGTTTAATAAATTTTGCGTGTTTATCACTGCGAGGTTTATCGCTTTGAAATCTACATCTTTTAGTCGCGTTTCCGTTCTTTAAAAAATTTCTCAAGAAAATCCGTAGGAAATTTCCAACGTAGAAAATGAATCGGAGGAAGATTAAGCGAATAGATAATGAAGTATGGCAGTGTCTTCTTGCGTCAAAAATTTTTGCGTAATTAACGTACCATTGGGTATCCGTTGTCATAGCAGAAGAAAAACGATCTTTCATCCAACGTTCTAAAAGAAACGATTCATTAACTTTTTCGTAACATTTTACATTCATTGCGCAGAACCTATGAGCAGAATTTTCTACCAGTTACATCCCGGTTATAAAAAGTTCTTTCATTTTATTCGAGCTATTAATATCGACTCGATTTCAAGACTATTTCCGGAGCTCCACTTACTTTAGATTTTTTTATACGGTTTCACATATTTTTAATTCGACGAGTCGGTCGCTATACATAAAGCTACTGCCACGGTCAAGTATTATTTTCAATATTAAGTTTATCGCGAAAAATTATTAATATTTTACTCTTGCTACCTTTTTCCAAAAATTTCATTCCGCTTCCTTCGTTCGTTTACTACTAAAAATGGAAAAATCTTTCGTGTTACACTTCGAATCAATCGTCTTATTTATTTGACGCGAAAGAAGCGCACACGCGATATCGATAACAATCGATTATTTCACATACAATAAAATCAGCATGAAGAGTGAAACTTTCGATAGCGCGTAAAATGTATAAAATACAGCGGGAGTCCGAATCGCTTCGATAATAAAAAGTTGTTTTATCTGCGAATCATCGTTGGATACGATTTCACCGCGGAAATACATTCTAAATACGAAATATCATATACCGTGCGCAGATATCCCGCTGAAAAGCTTGATTTCGCGAAACGTAGGAAATTTAAAAAATGCTCCTAGTAATTTGATCGTTAATGCACATCGATTCGCCGATGTGAAATACGCGCGTCGTGGAATTCGCATAATATTCGCGGCGTATTTGAGCGCTCGCGAGAATGAACTTCATCTCGCTGCGACTCGCATTAATCTAGAGGGACTAGACGCGTTTAATTTTGAAATACGACGGTTTAATTGCATTTTCGTGTAGGTGGAATACTTCACCTGCGATCGTTATACCGGCCCGCGGTATATTCATCGACATTTTACGCCCTATTTATTGAAATTTCGAATTATTATACCAGTCCGATGTAACATTTCTATCCGACACGATTTTTACGGAAAAATTATTTCACCAAGTAATATTGACGTTATGCGTTCAAACGTGATCAGCGTGAATTAACACTCAAATATTCTACGTCGTTTCTTTATATTTAGAAACGTGTATTTTACGAGAGATCTTTGTCAATATTATATTATATTATACGTATATTATATATTGAAAGAATTGATAATACAAAAATTGTCTGCTCTTGTTCGATATAGCGGTATAGTGTCATTGATTGAATATGGTACTCTCAGTCAGCAATAGTTAATTTCTTATTTTCAAGCTTCATTTTTACGAATAATTGCGAAGAGTGGCGATAAAAATGGCACGCCGACAATACGATTTAAGCGACGCGTAGCTACCAAGAAACTTTTGCTTAAGCAAGACACGCGGAACGAAATTCTCTCGTACAAATTTCGCTGGCCTGCATTTATAATTTAATTTTCTATTCGAAGACACGATGAAAACAAGTAAGACGATTTACATGAAAATGTGATTTTCCATCTCGTGACAGGTATTCGGAGGGAAAAGAAAGGGGAAAAGGTAGAAGCAACAAGCTCGCCGAGAAGAAAAAAAAGTAATGGTCTTCTAGAAACGGCAATTTAAGAGTCTCACGGATTCTTTTGATTTAATCGTCTAACCGGAGAGAATTTTCTGCCAACGGCAGCGGTGGCATAAAAAGAACGCGCGGAGGCGCGGGCGTAGCCTTTAAGACGTTGCAAAACGAATTATCCACGTGGCAATATGCCGGCGCTTGGCGTCGTTTACGCGCCACTTCGTTTTACGATCGCTGCCGACTGTTATATTGCTCTCGCCCGGTTGTGTTATCGCGATCTCGCGACTTTCTTTTCTCGTTGCAGTGCCATTAAAAAAATATTATCAAGCATCGAACGATGATACGACAGGTGGTCCGATATCGAGCAAACGTAACGCCACATTTTTCTCTATGAATCGTTCGATGTTGATATAAAACACTGGAAAAGATGATTCGCACGAGAATTCTATGACAACTTCGAATAAATGTCCATAGCACGTTTTCGTCGGTGTTGACTTAACGATAATTAAAAATACGGTTCTATGGTATCTGTGGGTCGTTTTAGTACACGCAGGTTGCTGATATAGCGACGTATCGTTGAAAATGATCTGTGTTCTGACTTATGGTCGAATGAAAATTAAATAGTTTTATAAAATCCATCTTTATAACTTCACGATTTGAATCGCTCGGGGGCCATGTCGATCGACTGCAGTTTAAACGCGTAGAAAAACGACAATTACAAATATTACTTCGTTTTCTTAATTTATCTTAGAATTTGTGGTTATTCGTGCCGTCGGTTTGCGATAAGCAAATTCATGAAAATAGGATTTCTTTTTTCAACTGCTCAATGTTAATTATGTGCCTGGATAGCGTGAAACTGATAACTGCGTGAAAAGTGGACTAGGTCAGTCTGGGTCCCAAGAGACATACTTAATTAAACACAGTTCTTCCACGATGTAATAGCAGAAACATTTGTAACAATTTCGTAATACGAGGAATTAAAATATTTATTTAAAAAACATTGAAACGGCACCGAACAGAAATTAGGAATTCTATTAGAATGTTCCCTTATTTTCCTACAAAAGGAGCAAACATAGACAATTCTACATCACCTTGAATCGAAAGAATAAACTTTCGAGTTTTCGCGTATTAACATACGTTACATAATCTCTCTTTTATAATAACTAGAAATAAATTCCAGCATTGAAAAGAGTTCGACGATCGATCGTGAGAGATAAGCAATTAGTTGCGTGTAATTATACTTAACCTTCCGTCGATCAGATAAACGAGATGCAACATCCTTCGATATAAAAGTAGAAAGGCATATTGTACCAGCACGCAAAGTTCATATATCGCGCACTTTAGATGCTATCTTTTCTCTGGTTTGACATCTCCGCGTTTCGTGGCTGTCTGAAATCGACGTGAATCGGCGACATCGCGGAAAAGAAAAGATTAAAGTCTGATTGGCTATTCGTTTATTTAACCGATGATTCTTCGCCGATCTTCAAACTTGCCTCGTTCATCGTAATTGCGCCACTCCACTTTGAGATGTAAAACAATAATATTACAATAATCGCAATAGGAAGACGACTAAGAATTCTATATTTGACGAGTTATTTTACTGGGCTATACTTTGCATTTTTATTTAGCAAGTTATTTATCTAAAAGCATTTATCCCTTTTCCTCAAATTACTTCAAAATTCAGATTTTTCTTTTTGCAATATTATATATTTATTTATAGAAAATGTTGTTCTAATATAACATATGATTATGTACAGGGTGTGTTATTTTAATCGATCCATGCAAGCATCTTTTAAACTATAGATTACTCGAACAAGGGTTTCAAATAAAACTTGTCCTGTTTCAAGGGGAACGTCTTATGGTGACCGTCAGATTTGTTTCAGTTTAGGTCAGGTGCAGGCGTTTTCGAGATCTTAAGGTGACCTTTGCCTTCTTCTGAGTGGAACTTCTTTTATATTTTTTTCAATTCTCCACGAAAAGGTATTATGGTTGTATCTGAAAATGCTCAGTTTAAAAGGTACTTCGATGTTAATTTCATCAAGCTGAGTATATAAAAGACAAGGAGAAGATAAACATAAACGCATAAAGATTAAAGTTAAAATATCTTCTGTACTAATAACTTCTCGATCCAAGTACCTTAACGCTTTTTCGCGAATTAAAAAATGCATCGAATGATTTATAAAAAGATGTGTAGTTCCATTTAGAAAAAGAACCATGAAATCTCAAAGGTCCACCTTAGAGATAAGATTTGCGAGTATCGCAGGATGTCCCATCTCGAAACAAAGTAAGTTCTATCCGAAACACTTTTTCGAATAACGTACGATTAAACTCGGACAACCTGCATAATCCATACGTTTCACGTGATTACGATTTAAATATAGTGTACTATGCATATTATTGAGATGCAATAAAATTTTAAACAGTTTCATACAACACACATAATAAAATCTTTCTGCGGTTCGAACACCATAACGAGCTACTATATATCTTACCCCAGAGACTCCCCAAGGATTCTACCCCATACTAGAATCATTCTTCGTAGAAGAAAACCTATCCTCTCTTACCCTCTTGGTCACGTCATAGAGTATATGGCCATGCAAAGAAAAGGAAAAAAAATCGAAAAAGGGGTTGTACACGCACGTGTTGACGCATTTCCTGAACTATACCTTTCCAGTGATGCCAACGAGAAAAAAAAGAGGAGGCCGGTTGGATGAAAAATGGCGGGTCGTTCGATCCGCGCAATATGAATATCCTTTTAAATGAATCAAAGAGGGTATCCGGCCAGTTTTTCACGGGCCACCCCCGGATTATTAGGTGAGCGAAAAATGCCCGGTGCCATTGCTTGAAAAACGAGCGATCGGACAGCCCTGCCGTATTGATCGTTACAAATAGCGCGAGCCGGAGAAGAGCCGCGTGGATTATCCCCTTTATATCGAGCTATTAATATTACTTTCTGTAGATTTTCTTCGACCCTCTGCCGACTCACTGGTGTCCATTCGAGGTTGGCACGTCGAACAGGTCGGGCTTTTGCTCTAATCGAAGTGACGACGCTGTCGTTTGATCATCCACCCTTTTCTCGTTCTCCCTTCCTTGTTGATGTTTTCCATCCCTCCCCCCTCGTTCAATTTTTTAGGCGATTGAAAACGAAAAGCGCGCTGGAGCTTGGCACGAACACTGAGAAATCCAAAGTACAAGTACGTAAGTGGTAATGGTAACTCACTGCGTACATACTTATCGCTCTATGGAGATAGCAATTCAGTTGCACTTTTATTGTATATGTATATTTGATTTTATATTTCCACCAGGTTTTGCCTATATTGTAGTATCGTGGACGAGGGGCCTGGGGGATGTCGTGCGAATTATAAACAAGCGGTTGCTTAGCATGTGCGTGGTGGGGCTAAGACAAAAGATACGAGGCTAAGACAAAAGACAAGGGGTTGCTAAGGGACGATAAACGAATTAATAGCAGTATGGGTTGAGAAGCCAGAGAGTGCGAATTGCGTTGTCGAGATAGTGTTGCTAGAGTTGTTGACAGAGAGTTGTATCCGTGGTGACGAGACTTGCTAATTAATTATCTAGTTGTCTTAATTATAATACGTTGTTGTGATTAGTTCACGTTAAATAACCACAGTTTTCTGCTTAATCAACATCTGTTTAATCCATTTATTATAAATAATCTAATCATAGTAGTACAAGATAATACAATACGTTCTTGTACTTCGTCGACCTTCTGTTTTTATCCTTTATGACTCATTTACTGTGATAATCGAGACTGTAATACTGGCGGTATATAGCGACGGTGGAACGCTGAGATGGTTGGACGGTAAAAGAAAAAAGAATCGAACGCTGAATACATTTCTCATGGTAGAAAAAGTCAGAAGGTAAGAGACTCTGTAGACGAGGAACCTTAAGTGCACCTTATGCAATCAGAAAATAATAGATTCCCCTGAAAAAGAAAAAAGAAATACGGTAGGGTATGTTGCAACGAATAATGGTACAAGAAACGAAAGTTATAACAGTTGTTAGGAATAGAGTCAAAATGTTATAACGAACGAACGTGTGATAAACACGGTAAAGGTATTGTTAATCATGAACCCTGAATACATGGTACACTTAACTGAATTGATGCTGCAACAGATAATATCTTTAGTGCCACTTAATTAATTTGGTCTACCATATCTCACTATACTTGACTGAAGATCCCACGAGCATGAGTAAAATCGGCTATTTAAAACTGTTGAAGTAACTACTTCAAGAAAAACTCTACATCTTTATTTAGGTATATCCGTGACCTGGTGACTGCTATTACACAGAAATATTCTAAATAAGGAAAGGTGCATATTATTGTACCCTTGAATATACATTATGTTTTGGGTTGCAAGGTCTCGGAACAAAGAAAATAATAAACAGATTTCTATTTGTGTTCCCTGTAGCCTCTAGCCAAAGCTATAAGCTTAACTGTTTTGGTCCTTTTGCTATAAATATATGAACACGCTCTCTATCATTCCATTGGATAGTAACACTAAGAGAGTAAGGATCTGAATCAGCATAAATTTATAGTTATACATTATACTTATACCTTTAATTATTTCAATATATTTTTCTATTACAAATTCATCCACTCGTTCTTCAATCAGTCAACGTCAACTTCGACAGAAACTACAGGATGTTTCGGTAAAATCGAACGTTTCTATTATTACTGCTACTATTTATTAATGATAAGAACAGCCGACTGAGAAGGATTTCGATGGTTTAAAGGCGAGCATCTACCGGCGATGAAAGAAACGTACATCGAATCCGCGTCAAAGGAAAACATTCTTTTTCAAGACAAGTTTCTTTCTTTCTTAATACAAACGAAATGCGCTATTTTTCGTAACGCTCTTCGAAGGGCGCACGAGCGGTACGTGTGATACATTCGTTTTTCAAAGTAACGTCTCGCGTGGCGAACTGTAATAACAGGTAGAAATATTTGCGCACAGAAATTATCGTGTGTATGTGTGTACGGTAACTTTAAGCGTCGCCGCGTTGAAACGAGTGTCGTTTGTCGCGTCTTTTGTTTTTCGATTTATCGTTGAACATTACATGCCGCAAAGGGCAACGAAACACTAGGGGGTTGAGTATGCTTTGCTTGTAGGAGGAAGTGTTGCCTCTGGGCGTTTCGTGTTGATGATGCAGAATTGCATGGTTCCGAGTAAGTACATGGTTTTAGTAATGAAACGGTTACATTCGTGTTAATTCTGATTTGTTTGTGCTGGCTTCCTATCTCTCTCCCCCTCTCTGTTTATTCTTTCTTTTTGATTAATACCTTTCTATTGTATATAATTTAGTTTAAATATCAGGTAAAAAGTGGCGTTTTAATTAAAAGCTTGAAGCGCCGAACGATTAAATTTACATGAAATTGCAAATTTCAGTTAGACTTCTTGCCGATTTGTTACAATTGTACCGCATACACTACCGTGTAATTAACGTTCGTATATTATTCCCATACATTATTAAACGTAGAAATTGCGTACGAATATTCGAGTAATAATTCCTGTTTATAAATATATTTAACAGCGAAGTCGATTTGCATAGAGTTTTAATGTCGCCAAGATGGCAACGCTAACTATAACGACTGAACGCAAAATAATTAAGGAGTTCGCGACTAATAAAAATGTAACTTCATTAGAGATGAAAGTCGGTATGGACGAGCCAACAATTATTTACATATAAATACGCGAACGTGCTATTAAAAGCTACTTACACCAGACCGACTGTTACGTTTCCTTTCTATAAATCTTTATCTTACCTAGTATCGTACGTGCTTTGAATACTGAAACGACATATCGATGTATTAGGAAATTTTTAAGCGCTTCGAGCTTTAACTAAACATTTTGAATCTGCATAAGACGCGAAAAGGCTCGAAAACCCTTCGAACTTTATTCAACGATATATACTAAAAAATTATATAATTTAACTGAAAAGATATTTACAACATTTAATCCGAAATGAAACTAGGTCCATGTATATTGGTATATAAAGATACTTCTTCACCTTTTTCAAGTCTGACGACGAAGTAACGTAACTTAGCCTCTGGAAATAAAAATAATTTCAATAAAACACTGCAAATGAGTTTTCGTATCGAGAATCAGGAAAATCGAACCATTTTTATCGACGTTACTTTCTCAAAATACTCTTCAACAGTTCAACGTAAGTTTCAAACATCTTCTAGGTAAAGCCAAGTAAAACTGTTGGAATACAACGATATTACACGCATAGGCACACAAATACTCTTACACAAGCACCTACACAGGCATTTGATCAGGACACTTACACAGGTCATACTCGTTACTGTATAGAGAGTGGGGTTTAAAATATTTAAGGGATCATGGTTCACTACCTACGTTTAGTCTGAGAGTAACTGGCCAACAATTAACAATTCTTGCATACTTTGTTAATTATATCACTCGTTTATATTCATTTGGTTCTGTAGTTCTGTTTAATAAATATCACTGAATATTATTTTAACACAAACATCGTGTCTTCCACAGATTATTAATCTTAACTTTAAGATTAAATTCTAACAAAAACAAAATCGTTTTCAACGTTCGTCACGGATACCTTCTCGCATTGAACGTGTTAAGTAAGAAAATTAATTATTCTCTTAATGTATAATAGCATGAAAGACGATAAAAAGCATCGAAGCTAATGAATAAAACGAACCAGACGAAACAAGGGAACAAAAGAGGCGGATAAGATTATTTCGGGTATTTATAAGCGGATCTTTTGTTCGAGGACTTTTGTGTCCGGACTTCTATTTCGGCGTAGGGTGCATCAGAACGCGGAGCGTAGCTTTCGAGGTCATGCTCCTCCCTTTGGACGCAGCGTTTTCCCCCTGTACGAAAGGCCGCGAAACAGAAAGTTACCGAGAGTGACGAGTCCGCTGGGAAATTTCCAAGTTTCCTTTTAATGGAATTATAAAGAGGAGCAGGCGTGACCATGTGACAGCTGACGAACTCGTGAAAATCCCTCGCGGGTAACACACGACGCGTTCCGGACGCGTATCCAACCCGCCAATTTTTCACCGTAATTATGTCCGCCCATGTTTCACCCTTATTTGATCGTCCTCGTCGAATTACGCTCCGGATAATAAACAAACTTGAATCGGTAAACTCCAGTAGGATTTTTCGGCTCTCTAGTTGCTCGCCATTCTGCGTAATGTGGCGGTAGAGGCGGGCAGACATTGTAGAAATGTTCGTTGATTTAATCGTTCGATTACGCGTTCGATATCAAAAGTTACAAGTGTAAATTCTGTTATAGCTCTTTACAAGAGACGTGTGACGAAATTGTTTAACAACCACGTCGAATTGAAACACGCAGAGATTAAAAATAATGAAATATTAGATTGTCCGGAAAGCGTCTTTCTTTTGCAAACGCGTTTTTTACAACAGTGCACCTTCATGCAAACGTGAAATCAAATCTGTAAAATGTCGCGGTGTTTATCTCGACAGAACAAAATGGATCGTACGTAATTCGACAAAATAATGTAAAACAATAAACGTCTTGCGTCTATTATTTCCTCATCAAACGAAAGAAACTTTTCGGACAACCTAATACTTATGATAATTGTGGCAAATCGATATATTATTAAGGAGAGATTATTTGAAGCGAGGAAATGACATTTCAAAAATTGTTTAACGTTGTTAACAGGACGAATTTAGAACAACGATATTGTCAACTTGTATAGTTTTCTAATACCTGAAAATATGTTTGAAAATCTTCTTTCTCTAGTTGCTCGTAAGTAGTATAGTTACTAGGATCACAGTTATCCTTCGTCCGAACAGGTCGCACCTTTTCTACTTAAATAGATTGAGCGTATTGCGGAAGCAACAGAAACTAATCGATAGAAACCGTTCATTCGTACAAAGTTACTATGATTACAGCATATTAAGGCACCGGTAGATTTAAATAATTTTAATAATATACAACTTGCTGCTAAGCTTCGTAACAAGATCAATTATATTCGATTACAAAAATTGAATTTATAAACGTGTTAATATATAAACGTAGCGACTAATTGATACAAGCTTTGTAAACCATATCCCATCTCGATTTAACTTCTTCCATCGATGAATTAACAACAATACCGGAAACCTGCAAAAAGAATTTACAGTGACCGCAAAAAGTACTGACGCGTCGTTGCATTTACTATATAGGATTTTTCATACTTCGTTAATCACTTAAATCCAAGTATATCGAATTTCGTATCGCTTAATAATATCTGTAACGTATGGCCAGAAAATACGAGTACAAACACTTGATACCATCGAAACAAAATGCAAAGCCAGATAGAAAAACGTTCCATTGGGAAATACCGATACGTGCCGATACCTTTTGTAGCCGCTGTAAATACTTAAATCCTGTTAATTGGCGGTCACAGCGACCGTAGCGAAATTAGCCGCGAAATTAATCAACGTGATTTAACGTTCAAATTATAACGCGTCCGTGTCGGTAGTCATTCGAAAGTGTTCCATGAGGGTAATTACAGATTGGGATCGCGCGTGCCAAGAGAAAAACGTATAAAACGTAAAGTGGATTTAACGCCCGAACAACTTTGCACTATAAATGCTAATGGCTCCGGCTCGCAGTTAGTTAACCACCTGGCCCCGTAGTTCCACGCGTCTTTACTCAAGCCTGAATCAAGAGAGGGAGTCTTGTTCTCGGCTTACGCTGGGTAAACTCGGAACTCGAACTGTCTGCCCGAGTAAAAACAACTTCCTGCCTGGAGAAAAAATTGACGGATGGTTCAACGTCTTTGCGTTCCCGCGTAATACGCTCGTTATTTAATTCGTCATGTTAATAAATTAATAAAAATGTCTTCTGTACGATGAGAGCGAAAAAGTGAGCATACGCTTAACAAAAATGAGATTCGTATAACGTTGAATCACTCACGGATATACTTACAGACAGACATATGTTTTTTCGCTATTAATTCGTGGAACTAAATGCTTCCATATTTTTTCCATCAACTTTCGATTTATGCAACGTATTATACGTAAGGAGTTTCATCAGACGATATCGGCGAAAAATAAGTAATCGTGTGTACGCCACGTGCAAAGCCCTCACGAACCGTAATAACAATCGTAAAAGGGGCTAACCCATGTGAGTCTTAATACGACAGCATTATCCGACGTCTCCTTACCTTCCAGAAGGTAATATCACCTAATATCACTTTGGGGATTAAGTTAATCGAAGAAACGAGGTCAGTGGTTCGGGATAGGAGAGAAAAATAGTTTAGATTTCGCGCGTGGAGACTAAAAGCTCGACTCGATCATTCCGCGAGCAGCAATTTTCCGTCGATGCAAACGGACCAGAAATGAGACTGTAGATCATCGAGGATCGCGCGGTGTGTAATGGCATTACGTGGGCGCGTCGAGCGCGAAAGAATCGCGTGCCTTCTTCTACTGTAAAGGCCGGGGCAGTCGGACGGCGAAGAAGATTGTCTCGAGGATAAGTCGAGGCCATTAAGAAGAGACGCCCCTCTGCTCTTTCATTAAGCTGCCCTTCTGACAGGTAGCCACGAAAGCTTCTCCTTAAACCGCGACGACGCTCGACTTTATTCCCGACCGCAATGCGGAAACGTGGCACGTCGACGGCCGTACAGCCGGACGTCCCGGAGAAAAGCACAGTGAAGAGGAAACAGCTGATCGATA
Organism: Bombus fervidus; assembly: GCF_041682495.2. Lineage (NCBI taxonomy): Eukaryota > Metazoa > Arthropoda > Insecta > Hymenoptera > Apidae > Bombus > Bombus fervidus. Next base: position 5,881,115 of record NC_091530.1, on the reverse strand, counting down.
ACGGAGACGAATGTGCCGCTGGATACGCCGTTAATTGAAAATAATACGGAACGGTTTTCCTATCCGTATCACGATCGTGTTCTCTAATACACGTTCAGGCATACGAAATTAATAGGAGTCTAATCTAGTTTGGTTTTACCGTAACTATGAAATTAGGTGTTGAACAGAGTAAGAAAAGCCAGATAAATTCTACCTATTTTGTCCTAATACGTGTTCTCTAATACACGTTAAGGCATACCGGATTGATAGGAATCTGCTCTAGTTTGGTGTTACTGCAATTATGAAATTAAACAACAAACGTTAAAATTGAACAGAATAGGAAGAATGTTACTCGACTACGAGGAGATCGAGTATTGATTCGGTCGTGATTGTGTCACGCTACCATGTTTAAATATCTTTCACATCTTCGCTCCCTGTACTAATTGAAGCTATCGTAGCAAGAAAGATTCTTATTCGCTTTCTTTGATCAATGGCATTTTTAATATCTGTCCGCTACATTTTTTATAAAAAAAACATTTGCACGATACACGAATAAATAAATCGCACGATTACCTTAAACGCGTCTACACTGATATCGTACAACTGTCGTCCAGATAAATCATAAATTTATAAAAACATCGCAAGAATTCTATTTGTAGATCCGTTGAATTTCTCTTCGATACTGAATCAATAGATAACTCACTCTATCGTTAATTTAATACCATTAGAATATTAGAAACCTCGATATTAAAATTGAACAATTTGACGAGAGTCGCTTCTGTTACGAGTTTCTCGATTAATTCGTTTCATCAATTCATTCGTATCTTCGTATCGTGTATAAAACGATCGCTTAATTCGTTTCACTCGTCCGCGCATCGTTTCATCGTTAATTTCCATCCTGGCTAGGATATTGAAATTGTCGCTTTAAAAAAAATCAAATCAACAAATTCCACAAGAACCGTTTCTCTTGTAAATCCGTTGGTTAATTCAACGATAGAGAATTCTCGGCAATTTCGTTGACTAAATCCACGAACGGTAGACAAAAGCGACAACGATTGGAGGCCAGGGTCACGTGTGTCTGCTGAAAGGGTAGGGCAGAATCCGGTGGAACGCAGGTATCCGCATGTATATGCATTATGTAATCACCTTACGGGAGCGGTAAGGCTCGCTCGTTCGCTCGCGAGCGCGTGTAATCCTCGGCAGGTACGCACGGAGGACAATGGCGCATTAACCCAATGTTCGTAGTGTCGGTGGTGTGTAGTACGTCAAGACGGTCCAATGGGAGAGCACATCTCCACTCGTGCTCATTGTCAGTCGAGTGCCGTTGCCATTGTGCCATTCCTGGCGCACACTCACGCTCTGCCGCGTTTCACGTGTCTCCCTGTGGCGTATTCTGCCGCCTGTTGTGTATACTCTGTCACGTGACAATTTCAATATACTCCCGCATATATATCCTCGGCTATGACGCAGCCGTCGGATCGCTTCCCATTAACACCTTCCGCGTCTACCGCAGCGACCGGTTTACGCGCTAAATTACAGACACAACCGCTTTTTAAACCACTCTTTTACGTCACCAAACTTTTCCTCCATTTTTACAGAAAACACATTCTGCCTACAAGCTGATAAATTTGAATACATCAGAGTCTCGCTTAATTCGAACTAATAGGAAGACAAGGATAATGCAACTGATCGGTCTTACGATATGAAATCTTATTCGAGTTCGAGTATACGGATTACAATTAGTCGGCAGATTCTTCGAATATCTACGGACTTTGTATCTTTCTAGCTGCCAAGTCACATAACTTTATCGACGCAAGTAACTGCATAGATTTACGGTCGTTTTGTACTTCGAAACATCGAAGCTGCTTTTCGAATGTTAACGAATGCTTTGGCATTAGAAGTCACCTTTTCATTGCCACTTTCGTTCGTTGCTTCCGCTTGTACAGAATCGTCGTCGTTGTATCGTATCTTGAATTGAATTAACGCAATAGAAATTACTGTGTGTTTACTTCGCAAAGAAAATTTAATTTGTTACATTGTTCTTCTCTTTTTTTTTTCTTTTTTTTTTTTCTTATTATTCGAACGATTTGAAAAGTAATGGACGAAATTGAGGCAGAAGAGCAATATGACCCGCAAAATCGACGCATCGTTCGAATATGTACTTAACTGAGTGCCATTCGATTAAGGGGTGGCAGAGTATCGAGAACCGATGTCCTAATTATCAGTTTCCTTCCCCAAACTCTATTAAGTTGACTTCGATTATAACTTGGTTCGAAGTTGGGGAAAGTTTCTCGCCCACCGAGGTCGCCGAGTCCTGATTACATTTGATTGTTCGAATAATGTACAGTCGATCGCAATAAAGCCGTCAATGAGTTCCATTTTCGTCTCTTTATCACTTTCGTCGAACAAATTCGACAGCTTTCGCTATAAAACTTCAATCTATTTCGCCTATTCCCTTCGCGATATCTTTCTGTTTACGATACTTCTGATTTTTCTATGTAAAATCTTCCTGGTTTGCCATGAAAACTCTACCTCTGTTACTTTACTATCGTTTATCGCGCGGTAATCCTTCCTGCACGAAAGTAATAATGAAAATAAGCTTTAACGGGGACAATTCGCGACAGAATTAAATTTACATAAATACGGAGATTCGACGCTGAGTATAAAATATAACAGCGGAAATTTATCCTGCTTTTAAATGCTAGTTTCAGTTAATTAAAAAATTAGTTTGCCACGTCCATTTGCCGAGGAGCGTACCATTATTTTCTATAATTTCAACGATTTTGTAAAACGTTTCCTCTCTGCGTATCGCGTGATTAAGATTCTTTATGCAAATTACTATACTCGATGTGTTTTAGGTTTAACGTTATTGTTCCATTTAATGTAATTAACTCAGCTATGATATAAACCGTCGTTTCATTTTTAGGACAAGGAAATGATCGTTCTTTGTATAATGGTAAAATAGAATTTTACTTTTTAACGAGATAATTTTACCGACGTAATGACGTGTGTGCTTCGACTGATAAATTCAGTCGCATGTAGAGCAGTTGCTCTTATAAAGTTGCTTTTCTTAAATAACTTGCTCCGCTGTGCTACTTTGATACTTTATAATTGAATGTAAACAGCGTGCATACACTTTCATGTTTGACTTGCGTGTTAATTTCCGCGGACGCAACTTCATATCCCATCCCTCGGTTTATCGTGATACCTGCCACTATATTAGGGGAAAAACCTTTGAAATACTTCACGCAACTTCAACTTTCCACGTAACGGGAAAGTCGTTTCGTTCATTTTTAATATCGCCATTTATTCTCGACTAAATCGTTGATGTATCGACGTTTCAAAAAATCCATAGAAACGTAACGTCGTCTTTGCTTTCGCGACGGTGCAAGAAATATTCGATTCTATGGTTCGCGGAACAGCGGTTAAAGTAACTTCGTTTAATTTCATTTAATTCAGGCAGCGAATATTCTGGTAGCGGCGTACGTATTTGTTGCGCGAAGGTTGGCGACGTTGTAGACTCGCGCCGCGAAGAAAAAAGAAAATCCTGTTAATGAAGAGGATAATGGATAGTAACGTTGATGAGTTTCAACACTCTGCCGAGTATTGTAATTCATTTCGTGTCGTTTTCTCCGTTCCCGCCTCGGCATGATCGATGAAAATTTCAGAATATCCCGAGAACGTTCCCGATTCTGGGAAATATCGCAAACGCGAGATTAACCTAGCGAATATTTCCGTTCCGTTTGCAACGTAATATTTTTTTTTTTTTTTTTAATATCACGAGACCGACGTCATCCTGTTTGGAAGTTAATTTATTCGTTCATCGATGGGAAAAAGCTCACGTACCTATAGATATCCCGACTAATTTGATATATTTTGTATTTTGTATTTGATATAAATATCTTCCTCTTCTTCCTTTTCTTTCTTTTTGTTTTATCTTATTAATACCGAGTTGACTGAAATTTTACGCTTTTATCGATATCAAAAATAATATTTTTAATAGAATTTTAATCTTACGAAGCTTTCCTTCAATTTCCTTATAGGTATCGTCTTAATATATAAAAATTATGAAATTACGCATTCTATTGTATGTAGTTCAAGGTTAAATTCGACTTTAATTAACTAAAACCTTGTATAATACGAGATAGTTCGACTTACTCCAGTTCATACGGTGGTGTAGGGTTTCAATGCTTTGAAACTCAAGATATTAATCACATGTTCCTATGAATTTGCCTTTAGTTTCGTGGACGTGGTTATTACGTCGAATATTAAAGTCAAATTCTCCGGATCCGTGGATTAAAACGTATATTTCGTCCGGTAATAAATCTGATATTCGGATTCGATGTTTATTCGAGCAATTTCAACAACTTATCGTCGAGTGAAATGTACAGTTTGACCCAGTGATTCTGAGAATTTGACTTTAATGTTCGACATAGTAACTACATATATATATATATATATATATATATACACGGAACTAATGGCAAATTCATATGTGGTAAAAAGAGGTTCAAAGTGCAGAGAAATCAATTCCGACTGTTTCATGGCCTTCTTTCAGGCAAAAGTGTGCTCTTTGCAATGAGACCAATTCCAATTTCCTAGAATAATTATTATCTTCGCAATTTAGAATTGAAATCGTTTTAAGCTTCCACGATGCTGATATATTTTGATAATGGATTTTCGCGATAAGCGATCGTGCTTGAATTTTGCACTCGCAGCTTGAACATTTTCAGATTTTGCCCCGAAGAAGTAGATTGCAGTGTCCGCGAAACGTCGTGCCAAAATGCAAACGCAAAGAGCAAGTTCGAAATCCAAACACGATGGCTTGCCTCGGGAAGCCAAACGTCGAAAATTATTTATTACACCGATAAAAATAGTGGAACGTCTTTAATCGATTTATACGAAGCTCGCGTCACGTATGATTACCGTCTCGAGTCGTCAGGTACATTTTGGTCTACGCACTTCGATTTACTTCTTCCCGGGACGATTCCGGAATTTTCTGCTGCTTTAGACTTCCCTCCTTGACTCGCTCTCTCGAGCAGAATGCGCCTCCTTTTCGATCGTACGTGCCATGGGATCCAAATATTTGAACGCTGCGTAGGATCATCGGCATTCATCGCGCGAGACCTTAAAACGCTTCTGGAAGGAAGGAAGGAAGGAAGGAAGGAAGGAAGGAAGGAAAAAAAGAAAGAAGTAAGTTTGTCCATTTGAACGATTCCTACTCCTCGTGACTCATAATACGGCTCCAACAATGGCTGAAATGATCTTCTTACTCCCGTCCGAGTAATCAGAAAAAGTACTTTCTGTGTGTTTATCTCCTTAAACGAATTACGATAGCGCGTTGAAAATCTAAATTTTATTTGATGATCGTATTAACAGGATCGTACGTTCAAAGGAAACTTGGCGAATTTCTCGTTTTTCATCTGATTAAGGAATTTATATATATATTTAATTAATTTATTATTATTATATTTATATTATTTGTATAAATTTATGTATAAGAAATTATCGATTATTTAAAAAGAAATCGCGACAGCTCGTTAGTGATCGCGTTGCTTGTTACCTTTTTATTTCGTATGCTTTGAATATGACAAACATACGTCGTATTCGAACGAAGCATAGAATATCTAAAACCGGAGCAAACTCTGAGATAACGATCTCTACCAACGGTCGGTATAATGAAATCATTAAGAAATAACAGAACCGAGGGAATGAATAAATAAAAGCAGAGAGTCGAGAGGAATGAAGATTACACGTTAAAAAGAGAACATAACATTTTCGAGATCCGTCTCTCGAAGGAAGACGCACGAACCGAACTGGCTGGAAGAAAACGAAAAGAGGAAAAACTTTCCGAGAGATGAGAGAAATACATGTGCACATATTCATACCTTTAAAACGAGTCTCTTAATGGTGCATCGAAAAAATGAAGCGGCAAATGAGACCGAGAGGAGGCTTTGTCTTTCGAGAAATAATTTGAACGAGGAAGAAACGCGAACGAAACGTATGAGAACGAAGGGCGATGTAAGTAATCGTACACCGACTTTCGTCCTGTGCCTCGCGATGAAGATACCAAAAATTAACGGAATTCGAGCGAACAAAATTAAACGATAACAAAACGTCGTGTGTCGCGTGCTCGCGGGAATTTTATGTAAATTTCATCGAGAGCGAAGTGGAAAACGCGATGAACTTTCACGCGGTCGTGACTACGAAAGAAATAAGCTCTCGAGAAGATAGGAGGTCGCGTGAGTATCGGCATTCCATTTCGTTTAGCGTGGCCGCTTGAATATATTCGCCCTGGCGGCGATCTAAACGCTTAAAGGGGGATGCACGGTAATTTATAAAATACGACGACGTATCGATCACGCTTTTACACCGTGGCAATCGCCGTGAGCCAGCGGATTTCTCTTTTCTTTTTTTTTCTTTTCTTTTCTTTTTTAATACTTTCGCGATATTAATTGCAGATAATAATCGCGATGAAACGCCCACGAGAATTAATCGTCGGTAAGCTCATTCCTTGGCTGCTTTTTGTCACGTATCTCGATTACTGATCCGTGACGTTTTCTGGTTTGCATGCTACGTTTCTACGTACTTCGTATATTTCGTTATATCGATTCTGCGCTTTTATCGAGTTCTTTCCACCTATTAGAACCTATAACTATCGGCCAAGTTACAGTGATTGAACGAACTTTTCGATTATCAGAATATCTGACTGGTTGCTGGAAAAGTGATGGATTTTGAGATTTCATTTTATTCGATGCCTTTGTATTTGAATGTACGGTGGCTGCCAAAGGTATTTGTACGCTATTGCTTTTATCACAGCATTTAAATACACTGGTTAGTTAAGTCAAATAACTATTACTGATTTATTCTCGCGTTTTTCTAGAAAGAAACTCTTCTTAGAGTAAAATAATTCGGAATGAAAGAGCAAAGTAGAAAAGATGATAGAGAGGCACAATACCAGAGAGACACGATCTTGCTGGTGTCCCTTCCCAACGGATTATGTAACCATCGTCTGTCTGTCGTTCTAATCGATTTACAACCCTCTGTTACGTTTACACCCTTTGACATCACTGCGTCGGTTTGTCATGGAACCACAGACACCTGATATCGATATATTCTAGTAGTATCAATTGAATAAACCTATCTTTCACAACATCCACATTTCATATCTTACGATATTTATAGTCGTTCGTTACTTTCAATTCATCCAAAAGTTACTAAATTATTAGATTATTTCTTCGTAATTATGCCGCTAGAAACGTCATTTATTTCAATTATAAATTTCGAACTTTATTTCAATTAACACCTTGAATGAGAAAATGAAAGCTTGAAACATCGAATGTTAATCATAATTACTCGATATTACAGCAAGAAGCGAATTAAGAAAGTAGAACAACAAAAGAGAAAATGTTCGATTCCCCGTTTTTCGTTAATGTTTCTCCGTATCATTATCCTTCACGTTCGTCGTAATTTCAAAATCGCACTAGAAACGCGGTATTTATGCGACAAAAGCACAAGGGACGCTATTAAAATTCGTAGTCGACGCCGATACGATGGTAAATTTTGAAACGCCGTCTAGCCAACTATTTCGCAAACGTCTGCGGCGTTATCAACGTTAACCGTCCCGCAGGCGCTCTTACATTATTAAATACGATACGAGTTTTATCCTGATAAAAGTACATTGTGGCCGATGCATTTTTATAGTCGTGTATCACGACCGGGACGTGCATCTTTTATTAACATTGTTAAATTATAAAACATTTCCACGGCAACGGTGTTCGTTAATTCTTTTCCTTCCACTTTTTCTTCTTTTATCTACCCTTTGTTTTTTAAAATTTTAACGCCCGACATGGTTTACCGACGAAGAAAAAGCGTTACGAAAAAAGGAAGGCACAAAGAAATATGGCCTCACGCCATTCAGCATAATGTCTGCTACACTGGTTCACCAAAGTGCTTTCTTGTCGTGGAAAACATTAATAGGTATATCGCGCGTATGTTATACAAAATACTTCGAAATTTCATTAACACTGCGACAGCTACCAGGTGGGCTTCGAACATAAAACGTACTATTATACTGGCCTAATAAGATGTATTACCTAATAAGGCCTAATAAGATGTTAAAATTGGTCAAATTTCAAACGAACGTGAAGACGTGTATACTGAACGTATTACATAAAACGTACTACGTATCGACATATTAAAATGTATTATATGTAGAGTATGTTATTGGGTGTATTGTAGGAAACATTTTGAAATTTCATAATTTTTATCGTGAAATTTCATCTTGACGGGCTTGTCAAGTTTGTTTTGGTAAAATTTCAAGCGAATCTGAAAACGCTTAAAAAAGAGTTACAAGATATTTACTGCGAGCAAACATAGCAGAAGATTATTACACCGCGCTAGTAGTCATCTTAAACGTATAATTAGTATTACAGACGGTACACCGTGTTCAATATTTTGTCCTATTAATATAACGAATAATTGATCGTTGGAATATTTTGGTAAACTCTACCAAGCGTATAATCTTATTAAATATCTTATAACTTCTATGTACGTACATTTTTAGAGCGGTATCAAATTTTTACCGATATAATAATGATGCTCGCGTCTCGTTATATTGGCAAGAAAATTTTAAAAGGTTTTCTGCCACACGCGTAATGTATTCATAAAATTTTACTACAAGTGTTCGAGTATCTCAACGAGCTACTGTATAATGTAAGCAACTCGAGCGAGAAACCATCAGGAGCTTAGATCGCTCGAATCGAGCAAGGACGCCTGTACAGGGATGGTTTAGCTTTTTTTAAAAGCGCAACTTTCGATCAACGGCTATTTATATATTCTTGAAATGTCAGCGCACACGCCTGTTTTTGCGTAAACCGTGATAACTGTAGACTTTTCTGTCACGAGTATGAATGATTTAACGTCACCGAAGCCGATAAATAGTCGAGATTTCACGTAGCCCGGCATCGATTCGCGTGCCGGTCTCGTTAAATTCTTAAAATGCCAATCAGTTTGACGTAATATCGAAAAACGCCGGGGAGATACGCGCGCGCGCGCGTTTGTTCGCGTTTATTTTCGCCTCGAGGAAGAAACTTGTTTTCGAAAATTGCTTTAATAAGGTGGAAGTTCGTCATTTGCGTGTAACGTTTTCGAGCAAATAAAAATATTCCATTCGTTGATGTTTACCGTTTTAACATATTACGTTACCACATATAATTATTTGAGCGACTTGGAACGTCGATGTAGCTGGAACAATTGTAATTTAAAACAGATACAGATTTAAAACAGATACATTTGTAATTTAATAGAGCTTTATTCGAGAAAATTAACGTTTTATCGTCGTTTCGTTATACACTTTTTGTTTCTCTTCGTTCAATTAAAAATGCGCGTTTATCATTTTATAACAGCCTGTACACTGTAACTTCGTTTAAAGTGTAAGAGACACCCGGAACTTTAAATAATTCAACGTGCATCTTGAAAAATGAAAAAAACGCTAAAGAGAACATTTTAATTAAGAAAGACGACAAAAAATCGTTTGTGTTGTAGTAGCAAAGAACCCTTAGATTTTATGCTAGAGGCGAAGCAAAGTGTAAAAGGTGCATTCTTGGAATAATTATAAGCTGTCCGCGGATTTTTATCCAATTATGAGAAATTTAAAACACAAAAACGCATAGAAAGATACGCAAAAACATATAAAATAAGTATAATACTCTTTAATCTCTGCCTGGATTCTATTCTCTTAATTATATTCGCGAAGATAGAAATTCGCGTAAAAATCTGCGATTTATTCGCAAATGGCAATGTGTATATCTTCTTGAACGCGGTAATATTCATATTCAACTTGTAATCTTTAAAAATAAGCTACAAAAAGTATTGGCACTCCCGAATGTATTTATTGCAACATTAATCAGGTCCAAGTAGCCGTATCAAATTCCGCATCATCTAGCAGTACTGTCTTGTGACTACAAAAATTGAATTCGCTAAAAATAAACGGAGAAACGCTTCATTGGGAAACAAGGTCGCGTGCCGATACCTTTTGCGGTCGCTATATCCATTCCGTACGCCATCAGCAAAACTGTATCCTCCGACAATCGGAGGAAAACGATAATTTCGTTCATCTACGCAAAAGCATAAGCCAACTTGTTTCGAGCGACGCGAAAAAGATTGAACCGACTCCGATAACTCGCACGCGTCCTTCCAATTTACGTTAGCCACAGGGATAATTAAAGAAGAAAGACGCACCTGCAAAGTGGCGCTTCTCAAATTATCCGAGTTATCCAATTACTCCGCGAAACCAGCTCTTACATCGTGCGAACGTTTCCGAGGACAATTCCCAGCAGCTGTCGTTCATCGTACTCGATGGTAATTGTAATCAATATCAAATTGCAGCGAGCAACCACCCTCTGGTCAAGACAAACGGTTCAGAGTCACGAAAACGAGGACCGATACGGTCCTCGACGTAAGAAAAAGCCATTCTTCCCTTATCCTTTTAACATCGTCGAATCCTTCGCAATGAAATAAATAATCGACGCCGCTATCTGGTCCTTTCCCTAAGAGATCCGCGGCAAATTGGCTGCGTGTCACACGAAATTTCGTTTCCAAGTAAAAATGTATAATTGGTATTAGGGACGGGGCCCTCGTGGCGGCCTTGAAAAGACAAACGAGGAACGGTCACGAAGTTCCGGCCGGAGGGTCTTTACGCGGAAATGAGAAAACGTCTGTCTTGCCCGCTATCGGGAATATTGCTTTCGCGGGTACACTCTGTCTTTTCCCTTCGGTTTTCATCCGAGTTTCGGCCCACCGAATTTATCAGCGAACTGCCAGCTTTTCGTCTTCCCAGCATTCTTTCTATTTTTTTCTTTTTTTTTTCAGTCTTTAAAAAAGCTCGACGAAATTATTTGATAGCGTGGAGTGACTTTCATCAGATATATTCTTTAGTTGCACGCCTCAGGTATAGTTCTTTTGTGATTTTAATGAAAAGATGTTCTTTCTATGTTTTTATGATATATTAAAATTCTTCTTTGTGCTTATAATTTGCGATAGTTAGTGTGCCATTTTACCATTGCGTTCACGAATCACAGTTGCTCAGTGAATCCTGTATCATCACTCTACTTGTGTAATATCTGATTTTGCGATGCAATTGAAAGCTCCATCGTCCTTTTATTACATTATCATACGCTTGTTCGAATCAAGTGGATTAAATTTTACTTGCAAAAATCGCTCCATTTCATTACCCACGTATCATTGTTATATAATATATCGTACCTTGCTGTTGGCTCTCCTTATACGATAAATTTCTAAACAAACAAGTATTATAACTTAAGCTTAACGTAAAATCTATGTTACACTAAATCTGTAAGTCCCTGTTTCTGACATGCAACAATATCCACGATACATCGACGGATTAAAGGATGATTTATTCAATCTAAAAACACATTTTATAATAATTATAATTTTTTATTGTGCTCGTCCGTGTGCCAAACCTTAAACAAATATCGAAATTTGTATCTTCATTAACCTGTTGCAAGAACAAAATCCACCCTTAAGAAAGTGCAACTGCAGGTGCAAAATAAAAGGTAATTTAATTTGTCGTGCCAGCCTAACAATGTTTCGGAACAACAAATATTAAAATTTAAATCTTCTTTAACCTGTTGCAAGTTAGAAAATTTATCCCTAAGAAAATACGGCTGCACGTGTAAAATAAAATGTAATTTAATTTACCGTGTCAGCCCAACAATATTTCAGAACAACAAATATTAAAATTTAAATCTTCTTTAACCTGTTGCAAGTTACAAAATTTATCCCTAAGAAAATACGACTGCCCATGTAAAATAAAATGTAATTTAATTTATCGTGTCAACCGAACAATGTACCGAAAGCCAACACAGAGAAAATAAAAGGGACACGTGTATATCTATTTTTCAATTTGTTATGACGTGTCCCGATACGTACGTTTACGATAACGTAAAAATAGAAGGGGACGACAACGTTTCAGCAAACAATTTCACGTAGCGGTAAACGTATTATGCGGTAACCAGGAGGGTGAAGAGCGAGACGAAAGGGTCTAACGGAGAGGTAGCATTCGTGCTATGGAACCTTAAGAAAGGATTGCCGAGAGAAGCTGCCGTTTATCAGAAACGACCTCGGTGCGGCTGACAAGCTATTACTGCACGTGAGATCGCCTTTGCATCGAGATTGAATAGATCGAGACTGGCTGGAAAATAGGTAACGGAAGGCCAGTCCTGCAGTCGAGAGAAAAACGACCACGGAGCTGGCTTCATGTTAACCTTGTTGTTCACGGACTTGTTAACAATCGAAAGCATCGTAATACGCTTCCTTTTCCGACCAACTTGGTATCTCGATCCGTGGCATCTACTGGCAACGATAACGCGATACGTAAATAGAGTTATTACGAAAGATCCATTACGCATTTCTAAAACTATTTTCCGCCATGTCAATTTTCTTGTCTTCTAAGGAGAGATTATCATCCCTCGTATACAATGGCTGATAAAAATTGCAGCCAAAATTGTAATTCCAACGTAGTTGTATATTTAACTGACTGACTTCCTATTTCAACGAAATTTTACTTTTAATAAATGCTGTATATTTTAGATTCGAAACTTTCACCATGAATGACAGATTTCTGATTCTTTGGATTTCGATCGTTTTATCGGTACGTTGCGCTGTGTTCCGACCTAAATTAGACGTTTTGAGATGTGGCCCGAGGAAGTGAATTGGAACGTTCAGGAAACGTCGGAACAAAACACGGTGTACTAATAACGTGATTCAAACCCGAAGAATCCCAAATGCTTCAGAGCCCGTATACACTTTTGATAGTGTTACTATATATTATACGAGAATAGATAATGACTCAGTGGTCAAACGCTACAGTGTTCTCCGTGTAGCGCATGCTTGCAAATAAATATCGCGTAACTTCTATATATATTCTCGGATTGGTTTCAAGCTTGATCGATATAATCGTGACAATGGATTCTCACGACGATGGCAATAAAGTTTGAAAATGTTTCGTGTGAAATATATCCATGTCAGGTGTCTTCGAGTATTCAGATGCTTCTGTAGGCCTGTGTAATTACGTAGGGTAAATTTGTTACCGTGCAAAGCGAACGTAAGGAAGCACAGACAATGAGAAACTCGTCGTTCTTCGAATAGTTCGAGGTGGTTTGCGAGCATAGTTCGTCATCTTGCTCGTCAAGTTGGTTTCGAAACGCGTTACCACGTGGCCAAAAAGAGCAGAACACGTTCCGACATTTTACGAGCATGACGCTCGTACGTTGTTTCGTGCTTTTACGACGGTTAGTTACTCACGCTTCGTTACTTACCTACTCAGCCACCCTTGGCAAAACGTGGCGTCGTTTCGTGCAACGTGTATCATTTGCGCATCGGCCCTCGTCTGCGTCGCCGTAGCGGCCCGCCACTTAAACACCAGCCCTTCGTGACGCTTGCATTAACGTTTCAGCCCTTAAGTAGTTCAATGAGAAAAATGCCTTTCCGCCAGATGCGCTTAATGGCGATTTAATTTTTTTTCACTCCGCCACTTTGCCGCTTCTCTCTTGATGAAGCTTCTTAAGCTGAAATTCATGCCGGCCGAAAATACTTTCCGACAGATGGAATTGAAGTATTTTATTATTTATTCGTTTGTCATGAGAATTTGTAATGAATTATCAGGCAGAAAAATCGAAATAATGAAATTAAGATAGGCGACATAATGTGGCTTAAATCGATGCGTTTTAATTCTAGAATTATTCCGTTCAAACAATTGCTTTCAATCCGAATGAATCGATTAAAATCGCATCGTTCCCCTATTGTTTTAAAACGAGATTTTCCATTTTCATATACGAGCGACGCAAAACTACGATAAATTCAATCGTCACGCTGTAATTCCACAATTATACGTTCAAATATTTTCAATAATTTATGAAATCAAATAAAGACAATCGTAGCAATATGGACACAATGGAAATGTACAATACGACAGATTAATTGTATCAATTTTATGCCAAAGATTTTTTCTGTAGCATTCAAAATCTTTTCGCTCGTCGAAACGTTCGTAGAATTCGATCGAAGGATCTAGAACTATAGTGGAATTAATCCTATTTTCTAATTAATCTCATTTTCAGAACCTAGCAATTTATCATAATACAAATACCGGAATCTTACAAAAACGCTGTAGCATTTCTTAAAATTTCATGAAATCATAAAATCACCTGTATGGCAGAAAGAATAAAAAAAAAAATCTATCGAGCGAAACCTTGGAATTACCTTCCACAACCGCGATATTAAAAGAAAAAAAAAAAAAAGAAAGAAAAAAAGAACACAATTCGATAACGAGCGAAAAATATCAGTAACGTGTCGTTGGATTAATCCAACGTGGAACTCGGCGTTCTTTTCTAGAAAATTTCATAGAGGAAAATTTACCACGCGATGAAGAAGGACGATCATCGTA